>NC_137462.1:8522318-9122318 GCF_964235325.1 Thermobia domestica
CACAGCAAGTCGTGATAAATATTACGTGTAATTTCGATTGTCTATTTTTAAGAGGTATTAGGTATAAGTTTCAATGTTGTGCTTTCTAAAACAATTATTTTATTAGAAGAAATAAAATTTACAGAATTACTGGAATTATATAAAGTTTAGTACTAAGTGTACTTAGTTGCTCATTAATCAAATGTAGCGATGTGGCTATTTTTCTAATTCATTGTTCCTTTCTACAAAGAAACTTCATAGCTAAGAGAAATGTAGGTCCATTAGACCCAGGGTTGGCTGGTTTAAAACAAACAAAAAAGAAAACCCGAAAATTGTTCGTAAAAGTGTAAGTTTTCATAAAATGCAAAACCCCACGAGAGGCATTTATCGAAATCAAGTATCTTTGGTATCTATTTATGTATAAATGGGTCAGAGCCATAGTGGAATCAAATAATTCGTATCTTTATTCACTTTCCGTACTGATATGCAAATTAAGCCGTATTTCTTTAATTTGGACTAATATATAAAAGTCGTAGTGAACAAATTGGACTAAATTAGTTCTTCTGTACTCTGCAGTATTTTGAAATTGTCCATATGTAATTCTGTATAATGGTTTCACTTGTGCGACTGTTTTTTTGTCCTGAAATGACTCTTGACAATTATATTAACAAGTATGTAAAGAGTGGAAAGTTACTTATGAAAACTCCACTCTCTCTTTCCTCCCACTTTCTTCATTCCACTATTTCATTCATTACTCATCACCGTCTCCTTTAGCCTACCGGCATAACCGTGGGACATAAAACTCAAAAATTTCATTTCATTTCAAAAGTGAAGTCAAAAGTAGCAACTCTAATGTTTTGTTAGAAAACTATTCTGAATATAACATGTAAATTCTTGATCTCAGTTCATTATTCTATTTCTTAATTGGCTGAAGATAAACGTAGAGGAGGCCTTCGAAAATATACAAAGTAAACGCAGCGAAGGCAGAGAGTGAGTAAATTTGTTCCTTGGATGCATACTAACGTAGCTTGTTTATCTTAAATTCCATTATTCATTAATATTAATATTCTTTGTTTTCAGGGCTACAGAGACAACCCCAAGATTAATGCGATATGTTATGAAAGGAAAGGTGGACGGTAAGTACATGTAGTATATTTAGTTAAATTAAACTGGTATATTTTTATTCTACGTTGAAAATTTGTGCTTATAATTTTGACTTTTTATACTGCAGTCCTTAATGCAGCACCCATAAGGATTGGTCAGAAAATTTTAGGTTCTACAATGGTCTGGTGATTGAAAAAGGGGAGCGAACGCCGTCCTACTTACATTTAGTAGCCCACTTTATTATTACCTTATCTCGTAAATCAGTGCTGAAAAATAAAATCCTATTTCTACTTAAAATTCAAGAATTAAAAATAATTGAGGAAAAATGCAATGTAAAGTGGATAATTTCCTACTTTTACACAATGTAACTTAAACTTTATAAATTCGATGTTAATAGTCTGAAAAATGTTTATCCATAGTTTCGAGTTTTGGAAAATAAAATAAATAAAAAATGCACCAACAGTGGTGAAAATCGAATTAAAATAGCCGTATCTTGCAAGATGTCAAAGTAGAATGTTAGTAACTGTTAGAAGTATTTGTGCCACTGCTACGAAGAGAGACAATCTGATATTTAACAGTTTTCTACATATACAGTACATAAATTAGTTATAGCAGTAGGAACAATGATTATTGGCAACGAATGATCTACTTTTTAGCGCCAAAAGTTCCGTTTTCATCAATTTTCTCGGAAACTGCGAGTGTTTTTCCTGTTGAGTTTGGTGTAAGGTTTCCAACTGCCCAGTATTTCACCGGTCTGGCCTGAAATATTGTTGTTATTTTGATTAAGGTCGGTGACCGATACATACTCCTTAGCAGCCCCTTTGTGACAGGTATTTTGAAATCCATAATCCAGAGTAAAATATCGAACGTAGAAATTCCTCAACAGTGCCTTTACAAAGGCAAATTTCCATTGTATTATACAGGGTGGCTCAAAAGTAGGTATACAGTCCCGTAGTGATCAGCTCACGTACGGTATTTTGTATGATTTCTTTTTTGTTATCAAACAGGTAGACATAGTTTCTTTATTACTTGTTTGTAACATCCTTTTACTTATAACTTAAGCCCGGAACAGTTGAAGCAAATAAATCCATAAACTAGAATATTATACTTGATCAATGCAGGGGTGTATACCTATTTTTGGGCCACCCTGTACATTAAGCGATAATTATTTTAATCTTTTTTTTTTTTCACTTACCGTATTTGCGCGAATTTAAGACGCCGTCAAATATAAGACGCACCCATTGTCAAAATGAAAAAAACCCTCACTGCATTGATCTTAAAGAATGTAAAATAATAATAATAAACATGGGAAAACAAATAATGTTATTGGAAAATAAAGCAACATTGAACTTACTGTTGGAATTTACGGTATATTCATGTGCATCTGTTGGTGCTTTTTTTTTTTTTTTTTCCTAATGTAATTACAGTGCAACACTTACTTGCGTCAGGTTTATAGCAATCCATTATCAGTATCATATTTTCATATTATACCAGTATGTACACACACATACACACAAACAAACAAACAAAGAAATAATTATTCAGGAATTATTTAAACTTGTTTCTTTTCTTCTGTTTTCCACTCACGCTCTGAAAAGCAACATTGACACGTTACTGCTCATCATCTGTTTCCTCATCGGCATCATTGTCTTTCCCTTTTTTTTACACTTTTGATGGCCGAATACACACGAAATACACATTCTTTACAGAATCGTGACTAACGGGATGATCAATTTTTGGCAGAAGTTGATCTGATCTGGCCTAAATTTTGATTCAAATCTAATACGCACCTTGATTTTGGAGGCAAAAAAAAAAAAAAAAAAAAAAATCGACAAAAAAGTGCGTCTTAGAATCGCGTAAATACGGTGTTTAACATAAGAAATTTGATAACAAGTAGATTTTATTGACAGTAGCTCAGTGGTAAAGCGCCTACCTGTAGTGCGTAGGGTCTCTGGTTCGATCCCCCGGCCAAGTAAGTTTGTAGGGACAACATCGTGCCTGTGGGTTACTCTCGTTTCCTCCCACTTTCTCATTCCACCAATTCTTCCATTATCATTCACTTGATTTAATCATCCGTCTCCCTTTGCCTAACGAGCATAAACGTGGGACGTTAAAACTGAAAGCTTGTCTTAATTTTCTCCGAAACTAAGCTTGAACTTTTATACTGAAATACAGGATTTTGTTCACCTTCTTGGACAACTTTTTTTTCCCCGTTAAATGTCAATAATATTGTAGAATAATTAGAATGCACTGTATAAATTGGAATTACTTATTTTATTGCAATTTCTGAATATGACATCTAGGAACTTTTAATTGAAGATTCTAGAGCAGTTGGCAGTAAAAATGATCTAAATAATAAAATTTTACTTACCTTGTTTTTATTCATGGCGCATATAAGATTTACATTTATAATTGCATTATCAGCTTGAGGTGAAAACCCAACTGCAGCAACTGGTCAAATGTCGCCTTCATTTCACCCCTTCTGAACTAATTAAGTAAATTTCCCAACCAATCGGGGTACAATGTACCTAGCTCAAACAGTTTTTACGCAACCCCTGAAATTATACCAATATTGGAACATCGGAAGAATAACAGGTTAAAGTACTCTTTTTTGCAGCCCAGTGAGTTTAGAGGGATGACTCCGCTCCATATGACTTAAGCCTACTGTCACAAGGTACGGCACTCGGAAATGGTCCAAACAGTGCAAATTGTCCAACGGTATTATATAAATTCCTTTTCTGTCATTATCCTTAAAATATTGAATCAATTCACATACTTGACTTTCTTACTTGGGATATGTTAAAAACCAATAAATAGAGGCATGAGTTTTTCGCAATGTGCAATAAAACAAAATGATTCAGAATTAAGTAATTTTCAGTTTCTTTACGTTAAATGAGAAAAAGTAGAAAGGCTATTACTCACCGCAAAAAATGCGTAGCAGAATTTTCTTCTACATGTAGTAGGTAGCGCTTTCGGAAGATGCAACTTCCTTCTTCAGCCTGTGAAAGACTTCAAAAAGGATGAGAAAATATGAAGGAAGGTTAAAAAATGGTTAAAAGGTTAGGATATGTAAAAAGCAAATCTTCTGTCAAACATTAAAACACACAGGAAGCTTACATATACATAAACATCAACTCTTTTGTATCAGAGCCGATAAAGGTAATAAATACGTAATAATATCAAAACAACAATACATGGATAAAATATACGAATGTGCCAAAAAGCCTCGTTTTACTAGATGAAATCAAAACAAAATTGAAAATCCATGACCCAGCCTTACCAATCATATATGGGCTTCCAAAAATACATAAACCTAATGTTCTATTGAGACCAGTAGTAGTCTGGAGGAAATCCATCGAAACTAAAAATTTCAGTATGTCTAATGCCATAAATAGTAGGAACTATATCGCAGCCAGAAAGAGAATGAAGTGCTAGTAAGTTTGAAACAATATCACGGTGTTTGGACACAGATAATCCAATGTCAATAACTCCTCTATGACTTTGAGTTGCCTCCATAAAAATGTTACAAGTAAGTTTTTGTGTGTGGTAGTGATGCATCAGGAGGAGAAAAACATCCGTGTCATCACTAATTACATTTATTGTACAATTTCTGTCCAGCTGATTGGCTGCCATCACTACTTGTGTGATAATTATGGCATCAGCCTCTTTGTGAGTGTTTTTCATATCTGGACGTTTCTTGATACAATCAGCAGTTATTTCTGTTGTAACATCTTCTGGTCCAGTGATGAATAGGCTTTTGGTGGAATCTGATGGCAACCATTCTTCATTATGTACTTGCAGATCAGCTGTACTAGTTGTACCTTATTCTTTGTAACATTCAGCACAACTTGTTGGGAGGGCAAGAACGTGTTTAAAGACAATTTATGATACCTGCTACATGTTGATCCTATTCTGACGCTTCTCATTCCTCCTTTGGTGCTGTACTCCTTGTATTTGTTAAATATCAGGTACATGTTGCATTTGTTCAATTTTTCAAGCCCATATGACCAATACAACTTTATGAAGCCAAGAACAGCTCCGTTAGATGGCCAGTTCATCACTCAGAAAACAGCACAACCATCAAGTATGATAGCATCTTCGTGCTTGTACGATCTCATAGACTTCTCTACCTGTAATATTTGTTTCAGTTTTGACTTACTTTTGCAGAACCTGGGAGTTCCACATTCATCAAACAAAGATGTGGGGACAGCGGCAAGCTCATATGAAATCACTCCTTTAGCATCAATATCTCTTGTAGATGTGAGACACATTGCACGTATACAAGAGTTCTGTGTCAATGACACCAATACTAGCTGTTCTTTTGACGTCGTCGCAGGAAACACTACGAAACGTTGTTGTGATTGGATCGTGAAAACCAGTTGGTAGTTTTTCTTCGTAAGAACACAACGCCTTCTTACCTATCTCAACAGCATTATCAACATTCACTTTCTGGGAACAAATTTTCCCTGTCACAATATTCACAATAGTTTTTGGGTGATCATCGGTCTTCAGAGGATCTATACAATGAGACAGCTTTTCCTTTAACTTAATTCGGTCTGCAGCATCTCCTTTTACTCGAGATGGCATTCCTTCCTTAGGCTTAAGTTATTTCCATATCTCGTCCAGCATCTCTCATGACATAAATGTCATTTACTAAACGACTGCAGGTGTGAAGGCTGCAAGCACATCGCTTCACTACTGATGGATTTAGTGTAAGTCCGATCTGGTCCATGGCCATAACGCATAAAGTATTCTCAATGAACATGTCTGATCATATAGCATTCCAGATACCTGGTTTGTGACGCAGAACATGTTTGCCTTTCATAAATCGTTCTAGTATTTCACTTGGAAGTATCTCTTATTTTGTTTCTGAGATATTTTTCCTAAATTCTATGAAAATGCTGCCATCTGTGAGCACAAAATTAAGGTTTTACGATTTATTATTACTCATGTCAGTAATTTTTTTTTTTTTTTTCAAAAATAGGTTTCAGAAATGACAACATAAACTTCTTTTGCAGCCGTCATATTGGGCGCCATATTGAATATCTCGATTTGTATCAATTTTATAACATTTTTTACTTTATTATTGGAATCTGCAACCCAAAAATCATATAATTTGATACCCATCTTGATAAAATATTCAAAAATATTTCTGTCACTTTTACAGCCGCCATATTGATCGCCATCTTGAATTACTAAAAATGCTCAAGGTGTACATTTGTACACCCAGCAGATTCAGATTCAGCACCCTCAAATGAGCTAAAAACCGCTGAAAAACATTAGACATACTGAAATTTTTGGTTTGGTCCAAAAGTAGGGTTTTTCCTCCAGACTAATAGTAGATGGTTTTCATCATCCTACATATTTACTTTCAAAATGGCTGTATGATAAACTCGTATCATATAATATTCCAGTTAGATACACGGTTAAAGACAATTTGGAGTTGAAAACATTCTTGAATTCCTTTGTTGCTGCAAATTCCATCCATTTGGCATCTTTTGATGTTGTGGAAATGTATCCATCAATATCAGTAGACCTGGCTCTACAGGCAGTGGAAATGGCTTTACGTAAACTCAAAGTGAATCCATACGAAATCCAATTAATCTCTCGACTAATAGCCTTTTGTCTAAGGAACAATTTCTTCCAATTTGAAGACACTATTTTTCGACAGGACGAGATTGGCTATGGGTAATACCCTTTCTCCAATACTTTCTAATTTGGTACTGGACATGTTTGAAACAAATATCCTTCCTAAATTTCCTTGTATTAGATATTTTCGATATACTGATGATACTTTGATTTTGTACAAGGACCCTCAAGAATTAAACTGTTCGGCGAGTTTAATCAAATTCACCCTATAATAAAATTTACGAAGGAACTTGAAGAAGATTGTGCTCTTAACTTTCTTGACATTACCATTAAAAGACATAACAAAAAATTTGTTACTTCGGTACTGCAAACCTTCTGATGGTGCAAAATATATCAATTTCAAATCATCACATTCATGGCTTCAGAAATTAAATATTTGGAAAAATTTTTGTAGGAGAGCTCTTTTACTATTTGACAGAAGATTTGTTTTTTTTACATATCCTAACCTTTTAACCATTTTTTACCCTTCCTTCATTTTTTTTTTTTTTTTTTTTTTTTTTTTTTTTTTTTTTTTTTTTTAAATCCTTTTTGGAGTCTACCACAGGCTGAAGAAGGAAGTTACATCTTCCGAAAGCGCTACCTGTTGCATGTAGAAGAAAATTCAGCTACATATTTTTTGCGGTGAGTAATAGCCTTTCTGCTTTTTCTCATTGAATAGAATCACCACTGGTAATATTGTGATAGGTTTTCATAAGTTTTCCGCTGACGGAACGGTAAAACGTGGCATGAACGGTGCATTTTGGGTGATTCGGACACGGCTAATAGAGAATATGTTGCGCGTTAAGTTACTGAATAGTTCTAGAATGTTCTAACAATTTTGTTTTGAGAATGTTCATCAATCATTGTTTTATTAATAACCCTATAATGCGGCCTAAGTAATTTTTCACGGAGGAAAAAAAAAGTGGAAAAGGCAGAAGGGATCATTTACTCTGGGTGAATTCTTTGCAGGCTTTGAGAAACTGTTCGAGTGGATTTACGTCATATTTCATAAATAAATATTCTATTAATAAACCTACAATATGGTATGTCTGTTTTCATGAAAATATTTACAGAATGTAATTTTACTCTTGGGGGTAATTTTCTTCAATACAGAGTTTTCTATTTTTTTTTTATTTTATTATTATTATTATTATTTTTTTAATAACAAATAGAGTTCTGTTTTCGTAAATAGTTGCAGCATTGTTCAAGAAGTGGAAGTGAGAAAGTTTGATGTTGTTGTTTTTTTCAGATGTTCCGAAATTACCGGCAGTGCCAGCAGCAGCGGAGGAGGAATACCAAGAGGAAGAGGACGAGAAGCGTTTACCGAAGGCCCGGAGGCCGAGTGGTCCTCGTACACCCGATCCGTACGCTGTAGAAGACAGCTCCATGATGCTCCCTGTGTTTGTTGCAATAGGTGCCTTCATACCTTTACTCTTCTGTTTATGCAAGCTATGATAGGACTCTTTTGATAGTATTGAAAAAAAAGAAATATCCAGCACCATCGTAGAGAGATACTTTATTTGAAGTACAAAGGTCTCTGCCGTAATTTTTGTAATGAGAGACAGAAAAAGAAAAATGACCAATTGAACTAAACAACAGACATGGTAGTGATGTTCCTGCAATTATTCAATTGGAAAAGCGGAACGCTATCGATGGTGTTGATCTCAGGTAAGCAAGGACGAAGACATTTAATATGTGACATGACGTAACATACATTACAATCTGAAACGTTCGTAGTGAGATCTCTTAGAGTAATTTCTCGCATCATTCCAGGTACTGGCACTTGATTTAGTTTGGTTTGGTTTGGTTTTTAATTGGGAGACGATTGAATTGTTAATAATTTGCTTGTTGTTATGTTGTTTATTCTGTTCGCTACGTGTTACATCTTTACTTTTTTTTAAAAAAGTATAAAAATAAAGTATTACTCTTTTTAATGCATCTACGAGTCTTTGTAGGATGTTATCGAAGAATAAAATAACAGCAGCAGTCATGGAGTAATTAGTAAAAAGTACATTTTAATTATAGTTTGTAGTTTATTGTGAAGAGATTTCACATTTTTGGTTTTCTGTAGTTAGCTTTTAATTGTCAAAAGTTTTATGTTTTAAGTTACGTAAAGCATTCAGTCCCTTTTTTACAACTTTTCATATAGCAGATGTTGATGAAATACAGTATCTTGAAATGACATAAAGAATCACAATTAAGATGGTACTTTCTAGTTACTGAGAAGCGGGTTTTACTATTTCACCCTCTTGGCGATTACTAAAAACATGGGAGTATAATAATAAGATTTTTCAGAGTGGAAATTCATGGTAGAGTAATAAAAGCAATAGATATGGAGATCAGTATAAAAGACTTTTATGAATTTTGGGTGTATCTTCAAAACTTTGCACTAAAATTTTACGTGCCTTAATAGGATCATTTTTTTTGTTTGTTTTCAAAATTATGGTACAAAAACTGCTGTAAACAATATAATTTAGCAAATGTTTCCAAATTTAATTATAATTACATGGGCATGGGGGGGATATTCAAAATTAACAAAAGAAATTGTCTACTTACCAATGAATCCTCCCTTGAAAAGTCTTTAAATTTTTCAAGGTAGGATTCATTGGTAAGTAGCCAATTTTTTGTTAAGTTTCCAAATATAATTTGTCAAATGTTTTCATCTGCCTCCATAGACTGTATAATGCAACTAAAATTCAGTATTATATGTATTAACAGTGATTTCAATCTAAAGGTACAAATAAGAAATACATAATAATAATAAATATGTACCAGATGTCAAATGAAACGAGTTTGCAACTGTACCTACTTCTTTCTCTCCTCAACCATAGGGTGGTTGGCATCATTTTAAAACTTTTTCTCTCCCTTAGGAGAGCTGTTTCATACTTTGATAAAGTCTCTTCTTCGTAACCTCGTCTAGATATTCTATCCTTAGTCTTCCTTTTCCTAGTTTTCCTTCTGACAAATAAGATGGTCAAGCATGCTATTTCTTCTTTTTCCTATTATCTTCATCATCTGTCGTCCTTCATTAGCTTCCTTTAGTACGTCTTCATTCCTTTTCGTTTCGGTCCATGATATGTGCAGCATTCTGCGCCAACACCACATTTCAAATGCTTCCAGCTTGAATATTTCAGCTTTTCTCAATGTCCATGTCGTCTCTGATCTGTAAAGCGCCATGCTCAACACCAGAGTCTTAATAAATCGTTTTCGAACGTCCAACGACACATTTGTTGATGTTAGCAGCCCTCTTTTTGTATTGAATGTTTGTTTAGCTTGCGCTATTCTTGAACTTAAATCTTTTTCACTTCTTCCGTCCGAGGATATTAGACTTCCTAAATAGGGGAACGTCTTAACGTCTTAGATTTTCTCTTTATCTGGTCGTACGTTTGCCCTTTCCTGTCCTCCTCTTGTGCACTTTATCACTTTTGTTTTCTTATTTATCTTCATTTTGCATGCTTTTTCCAGTTGGTCATTCAGGTTTAAAAGTGCTTCCTACAAATTCTTTTCGTTCTCTGCTATCAGTGCTGTGTCATCAGTAAACCTTATTGTGCTGAAAACCTGCCCATTTACTTTTACGCCTTTTCAGTTTTTATCGAAGAATTCTGTAGTAGCCTCTTCCATATAGACAGGCCACAGGAGAAGTGAAAGTACACACTCTTGACTTATTCTTGTTTTCTTCTGATCTCCTACGAAGAAGCAGCCAAGTTCCACTTCGTCCGTATCTTTTACTGAAATATGTATTTCTTCAAGCTTATTCCAAATTGAAATGTTGAAAATAATAAGGTCTCGGGTAAATTAATGAAAAATAAGATTCATTTCGTTTTATAAGAAACATCTTTTAACGGATTATTTTGTTCGTAATGGACAGTTGAATAATTTGGTTCATTGTTCAAACGTATATGGCCAATGTATACGAACTGCTGTGTTATTTTATCTTTGATATATATATATATATATATATATATATATATATATATATATACACCTTTGACTCGCACTTTAATTCTTTAATTGTTATGTTTTCGTTTCTAATGTATTTGATGTTATGTTTTCAAATATTATATATAAATGTGTGTGTATATATATACGTGAAGAGAGTGTATGATATCGTGTGTGTTGTTTTTTTTTTTTTTTTTTTATGCCATGCCTAAATATGTGATTTTTTACATTCACATATCTTTTCTGTGAAAAGTATCTACAAACAGTATATAAAAGACTGCATTGGCAGATGTAAGATTTAATATAGCAAAATAAAGTAATATTAAGATCTAATATTTCTGAATGCAAATTTTGTATATTTCTGTAACATTATTATAATTATTTGTCTGTGGTGGGTTCTCTGATGTTTGTATGTTGTTGATTTTGGCAGTTTAACTTAATAAAAAGGAAGTAATAAAACAGATTGAAGGAAAAGAAATGCTCTTCGAGAAGCAGTTGTTCAGTACCAGTATTTAAATAGTTTCGTGTTAAGACATGAACAAACGTAATGAATTTTTGTGTCTACTTTTCAAAGATATAGGTAAGAGAAAAGGGTTTCGCAGCTGGGAAATGTGCGAATTAATTTCTCAGTAATCACCTTGCTTTCTTTGGCTGTATTTCTGCACATTTAGCTTATCTTCCAATTTACGATTCTAGTTTGTTTTGCAGGAATTGCCTGTCTACTTTAAAAACCTGCCTTACTGAAATTAATACAAAATTTACCATTTTTCTTTTGCTTGTTTATTCATAAGTGGAAGGAGGTAATGAAATACAACTTAACACAATCATAGATAATGTTATTCTACAACAGAAAATATGAACCTGAAGAATTTTCAGTGTTGCCATTCATAGAAATAACAGTATTGCCAGAATAACAATTCCGCTAAATCTAAGTTAAGTTAGCGACTAGAGGAACGAACTCAACTGCATTTGATTACGCATTACGTTGTCTTGGAATCCTATTAACTACTTTTTAAATAATAGTTGTATTTAGTTTGTAATAAACAAAATAGTTTTAACATCTATTTATTAAAATGAAATAATAATAATGTTATTTTCAAAAGTAGTTCACAGGATACCAAAACAACATGCTAACGTAATGCAATGCAGTTGAGTTCATTCCTCTAGTCGTTGCCTTAACTTAGATTTTGAGAATTGTTATTCTGGCAACACTGTAATTTCTATAGATAGGAACACTGAAAATTCTTAAGATTTATATTTTCTCTTGTAGAAAAACATTATCTATGATTGTGGTAAGTTGCATTTCATTATCTCTTTTCACTTACGAATAAACAAGCACAAGAAAAATGGTAAATTTTGTATTATTTTTAGTATGTCAGGCTCTTAAGTGAAGCTAGGCTAGAAACTGTGTAAAAGAAACCACAATCAAAAAAACTACAAGCGATGGTAATTCAGCTAAGGAAAGCAAAGGAAATGAAGGATGGGCAGAAATTAATCCATCCTACCTCGAAAAAAAATATATATATATATTGGCATTATCTTGACATTGCTAATGGTAGCCATCGAAAATTCGACGTTTAATGTAATTTTCGGAACAGATCCCTAACAGTGTACAGGATACAGATGTGACTACCTTTCGAATTTATTTATATGACTGTTCCTTAAGCTGTTAACATTCACAACGGTTTATTATTATTATTATTAGTTTAATGTTGTTTTTACATTTAACGTTTCATTGATGTTCGTAGCTCAGTTTTAACATGCTATGGCAGATGGTAGTATTATTTACTTGTAAATATCATTGGTGATTCACATGACGTTCAGGTTTCTTTTAACTTCACAATTGTAAGAAATCTTTCAATGGCCTTCTCTTCCGTAGTAGGAAAAGATAGGTGATTTTGGCAGAGTGTGATAGTAGTACTGCTGTTAAGATTAATAAAGAAAAATTGTAAACGCCTCGTTGTTCTTATCAAAATGGAGTACAAACTAGTAATTGCTAGTGATTTCAAAATTTGTTATTGAGAAATAAACAACTATTTATGACATCATGTACTTCGGTCCACAACAACTTGGAAACGCTGTTTATTAAATTGTGTTCGCAACTGCTACCAAGGGGCCGCGATGACTCAGTGGTATAGCGTACACCTCTGGTGCATGGGGTTCTTGATTCGATTCCAGCTTGCGCCAAGTGAGCTTTGTTGTGGACAAGCACCGTGTGCGTGGATTTTTTTGGGGGGTTTTGGCGTTTCCTCTCACTCTTCATTCCACTATTTCCATTCATTTCTCATCATCACAGTCTGCTTTAGCCTCGCCGGCATAACCGTGAAACTTAAAGATTTCATTTCATGCTAGTACTACAAATTCAAGGTACAATAGAGTTAAGAACATTTTCTGTGGCTTAAACTATATATATATATATATATATATATATATATATATATATATATATATACATTGATACATTATCTTTTAGGTACGTTCAGTTTATTGAGAAATTTACAAAACATTTCTTTTCACCCATGTTGATTTGATTCATTCGAATTGAATGTTCTTCACCTCGTAGACCATGTGAGATATGGAATTTGTACCACATGCCTGCCCACTGGTGATAAAATGTGGGACTATTTGCCTATTCGGAAGCCTTACATATATACACATAAGTGTCACCAAAAGTATAGAAAAAATAAAATTGTATCAAAATTTTGTAATTCATAAGTCATTACTCTTCCTGATGCACAATGTATAGAATCTGTTGCAATTCCTGAACACCGTAACTATATATATATATATATATATATATATATATATATATATATATATATATATATATATATATATATTCCTCTTCCGTAATCAGTGCCGCACTGTGGAAAATCAGCGTCCGGAGCGAGAGTATACGACGGCGTCTCCGTACACATAAGTGAGGTCGATAAATCACTCGAAGCGCCACCATGGTAGGCGCGAAGCGTAAGAAAATTTTTCAAAAATAAACTTTGCTTTTCCTTGATTTTGATCGAAAATATTCCAAGTATTTTTCTTTTTTCCTTCCAAATTTTGCGCCCCTTACTTCGGCGCCCGGTGCCGTAGCCCCGCTCGACCCCCCAGCACCAACACGGCATTGTCCATGGGAATTTTTAAATGTTTGACTTCATTTCTGTCACGTACGATCACACAATCCAGTCCACACACTATCGAACAGTATTAAAGAGAGAAATATAGACCCGTGGCGATTAGTTAGTTTATTATTGTGGGGCACCGAACGCAGCTGAGAACGAAAACGAGTTATTTCTTGGAAGATAAGCAATTAAGAAAATTCACTGTACTGTAGAGATGCAAGGACTCGAAAACAAAAACGGCTTTTTTGAAAGAAAAAAAATACTGTTTTTTTTTTCTGCTTCGCGTTTTTGCTTGGGAAAGTTTGGGCTTTTTTTCAAAATTCTGCTTTAAATTGATAAAACTTTGTTTCTCTTCTTTACAACACAAACTCGTTTAATTAGTGGCTGAGGCAGATAATAATATAAAGCCTCGAAAATAAACCATGAATTTCGAAAAGATATTTTAAACAATTTTAATTCTTAACATTTTTACATTATGAATCCCAAAAGATTAACCAATGTATATATATATATATATATATATATATATATATAAAATAAGAATTTTTTTAACCTCTCTTTAGAAAAGTACTAAAAAAATACACAAATAACTACCAAAATTGTATGTAGAATTTTACTTCAAAATATCTACACCCTGTTTTTGAAACAAAATCAAACATGAGAGAAATACCATTCATATAATACGCTTAAAGGCTGCACATCTCATCTAGAGCTTCGTTTTGGGTAGTTCTGTACATTCGGGTGGTTTCGAGGCACATTCTTGAAATTTTACAGTCTAGTTTTAACTTTATGTTGATGACTCAGAAGTTAAAATAAAGTTAAATAGCCTTTAAAATGGCTCTCAAATAACCACGTACTTTATGTTTACTTCAATTCATTTCATAAAAACCATGATGGTGAATTCCAGAGCGAAACATAATCTTATTTTTAACTACAGAGTATAATTTTAACTAGAGAGTATAATATAAGGAAGCTATTTAGATAGAAAAATCATGAAATTGAAAAAAGACAGTTTTTTTTAAGGCTGGCTTTTTGTGTGGAAAATATAAAAAAAAAAAAACATCGAATCAAAACCAGCTGTTTTTGTCCCCCCTCCTCCACTGCCCATTGAACAAATTTCTGCTTAAGATTTTAATTCAGTAGGGAGAAGGATATGAAATGTTAGAAAAAGAAAGTGGTACTTATTGAATTTTTCGTTATCGTTTTGTGAATCATCAATGTAAATAGTGTATTTCTTGTATTTTTATTATTATTTCACAGTATTTAATAGTTGTCACTGATATATGAAGTATTTCCATTGACTTGCTGGACTCTTTGTATCTGTATATGTGTGTTTGTGTGTGTTTGCACGATTTTGACATAGATGTTGGGACCTGTAAGGTGAAGACAAGACAGATTTGGAAAATTGGTAACATAATAAAAAGAGAATGTGTTGCAACTGATGTTTTCTGGTAATTTATGTTATCAAAATTATTCTTATTATTATTTTCATTCTGTGTATTCAGAATTTTTCGGGGTTCATAACTCTGTTTCTATATTGTGTTTATTTTAGAAATCTATGATACAAATCGACCAAAATTATATATATATATAGGGTGGCCCAAAAGTAGGTATACAGTATCGTACTGATCAGCTCATTGCATTTTATATAATTTCTTATTCTTGTCCTTCAGATAGGCTTAGTTTCTTTATTATTTGTTCTTAATGTGTTTTTACTTAACATCTTAAGCTCGGAAGAGACGAAGCAAATAAACTCATAAACTAGAATGTTATACTTGATCAATGCAGGGGTGTATACTTACTTTTGGGCCACCCTGTATATAAAGTTGAACATTTTCTGTGGAACTAGGAGTCAACGTAGAAAAGTTGCACTGTGTTGTATAATTCTTAAGAGGAGCTTCCCGTATATTTACTGTTAATTATTATTATTATTATTGTAATTGAGCATTACAATGTAGTAAAACTCCTTCTGAAATCAGATTTCAGTCAAACTTTGTTGATCCATTAGGTCTAATTCCAAAAGCAAAACGTCATTTGTAGTAACTTAAAACCTTCTAAAAGCTTTTCCAGTTTCATTAAAAAGTTAATATCCTTGGCTACTAAATAACGAGCCTTAGACAAGCAACTTTCTGAACAGAACCTGAAGCCACAGCCATTGACTGCCTTTTTGCAGTAATACTCTTTGCACTGCTCTAAACTTTTCCAAAGTGATAAATAAACAAAAGACAAAGTTTGTGTGGGTTTTAATACCCATGTGATATGCTTAGTAAATACCCCTGGGAATGGCACAGAACGAAGTGGGTTTGTCTTTGAGAAATATGGTTCATCACATTCGTCAAATACTGCGTCACAGAACTCGCATGACAGTTACACGTAGAATGTCTCAGGGATTGACCACTTCGTCTCACAATAATGTGTAAGCATTAATCAAATGTGAAGTCCAAATTTGATATTGTCCTTCATTATTCCGTTATTTTTAAAAGTATTTTCTTTTCTTTTTTTTAAATATAAAAATTGTCCACGTAAACCTCCTCTTAAGAAACGTATAAATAAATCAATATTTTGGATATGTCTAAAGATATCTAATGAAATGTACTTTTATATGTAGTATATATGATTATTGTTTTAAATTGGTCAGCAGTATTGTGATGGTAGAAATAGTGTGTGTTGCATTTATATTGAGTGCTGTTGGTTGCTACGTAGTTGAACACGTTTCACTCAAATCCTGTTATTTGGTTTGTCATAGTGTTACACAGTCATGAAGCAGGAGTGCCCACAATGTTTAGGGAGGGAGAGGGATGATCATGGTTCAAGATGCATCATTATTTAGGGAGGGGGTAGCAGAAGAAAATTAGTTGAACATGCTGAAAACAAAAAGATTAGACAAAATGTGGGCAGTTCATACAAAAACCACACCAAGGCCGACCTATTATTGGGGGGAGGAAATATTGGGTGTTTAGAGGTCAGCTTGAAAGCAGATATTGCTATATTTGTTTGGTTGGGGGAGGGCATATAAGGTGAATTGCAGGGGGTGCATCATGGGCACCCCTGCTTAAAGTGAGATTTTATTTGAGGCATTGAATACAGCAAGTGCTGTAGAAAGACATTATCGTCATCCATAGGCAATAGATTTAAGCAGGGTAGTACCGATCCAGGTTATCGCCGTTAATAATTTTCATGTGAGAGCATTCCTCGTAGAGTTTCTACGTCACTTCCATTTAAGTTGACCAATTAAGATGATCTAGGTAGTATATTTGAATCGCAAAACATCCCACCGTATTATGGTAACACTTTAGCAATTTCACTGTAACAATTCTGATTACGAAAAAAAAAAAAAAAAAAGAAAACGCCAACACACGTGCTCGTAGATAGTGGTATGAAGTAAGAATTAGCTGTGCAACGGGTAAGATTTGGAAGTTTTAAAATGAAAACTCTTATACTGGTAGGAAACTAGGAACCAGATTTTAAAAGAAAGAAATTATTGTTGAAAAATGAGTTGCTATATTTCAACGTATACAATAATCGCTAATAAACTAACCTTGATGACAACCGAATGTGGTTCTTGAAAGGTTCTTCGTTTCGCAATTTTGCAGAATTCAATTCTCACTATTACTGCTAATTCATTGACGAATTGCCCATAAAAATTGTATTGTAAGAAATGACGTTCTATACGTGTTTCGCAAAATAACCGTCGCACTATACGTTTTTTTTTTTTAAGCCATAGTATTGTGTTCTCTCGTAGAAATACCACTTCTATGAGAGGCAAAAAAGTGAATTTGCAATTATTATTTTTTTTTAATCACCTATTCTTTTTTCCGTAACCCATCCCTCATTATCTTCAAGTTGCTTGAACAAACAGTGTACAGTAATGAGGATTAGTAATTAGGATATGAGCATTCTCTTGTGTCTGAAATGACGATTTAACATAAGCAGAAAGTACATTTTCAGAGCTTTTTTTCAAAGTATTGAAACTTAAATGTGTGAATAGAAAACTAACTGATCCCTGATTCCGTATAATTATTGTTACGAGGTTCACCCGGAAACTTTCAAATGAGAACGCAACAACGAAGTCAGAGCCAAACTCTTTCTTACATATGTTAGTTGCTTTATAACATATTCAGTCTCGTTTTCGTCACGCATCAGAGCTTGCGACAAGCTTTTGGATTCCTTTATCATAAACGTCAACCGTAGGTCTACTTAAAAAATAGAGTTTTCCGTTCTCAAAAGTTTGTATGAGTTTTGTTGAATGTGGGAACCGATTCACTCTTATGAATTCGACATGGCTCAGTATGTCTTCGGTAATGTTAAGTAGGCTGTCCGATTCGTTCCTACTCATGAATCTCGTCTTCAACTGCAGTAAACTTTCGATAGCATCGCCATACTCTTGATTCATTGATCATGTTGACGAGTCATTATAGCCACACATTTCTTGGAATGATAAATCATATAACCGATTTCACGTTATACTCAGAGAGATTGTAAATAAGCACAAATGCTTCAAATGCAATGAAGCTCAGGGTTCCAGAGAACAAGTTACAAATTGCGCTTGTATTGGCATGATTTGCTTCTTTGTGTGGATAGAAGTAGGTGAACAAGCACTACTTTTCGGGTGACCCTCGTACCGTTGATAAATTTCAGGAATCATCCAAATTGAAAATAATGAGTTAATTAGGACAATAACTTTATTTTTTATATCTTTGGATTATATTTCGAAACCAGAGAAAATTCTGTCACATTCATCAGTAACAAAAATCAGATTAGGTTAGTTATACCTAGCAATTGCTTGATGGAATTCTCTTCAACATTGGCAACACTTTTCTTGTTAGTTTACTCCTGTATGAAACTAACATTTAAAAATGCAAAAAAATTCAGCGTAGGTTAACTAATGAATTCGTTTGCATGTTAAAATAATTAGCATCTAACATTATGACGTCCGATTAATTTAAAATAAGTATTTTTAATACAAGAGGGGAAGTCAAAAACTAAAGGGACTTCTGAGAAAAGGTACATTTATTCTAAAGATATAAAACTGAAACATACGTTATTTTTCTACTTAATCTCCCTGCACTTCAACGCACTTTTCCCAGCGTTTCACAGATTTTTTGATTCCGTCGGAAAAAATGTTTTTCGGTTGCACCTGTAACCAATCTTGCAACTTATCAATGACTTTTGCATCGGTTGCGTATCTTCTTCCCGTGAGTGCTTCCTTTGTAAAGTATCGGCGATTTAGTCGACTGTGATTCGTCTGTTTTCGATCACCATACCCTCAACGATTTCCAAATTATCCTCAGTCATTGACGTTGATGGCCTGCCCGATCTTTTCTCGTCACATAAAGAAGTTCTTTTCTCTTTGAAACACACTATCCATTCGTAGATCTTGCTTCGCGATAAACAGCTGTCACCATACTGCGCTTGCATTCGACGAATAATTTCCTCCTTGGTGTAAATCGACAATGGAGCTGCCATTTTTAACGGTCTGCTACACTCCAGCGACTAACGCAGTAATACGAGTGACACGTTGCATAGAAGTGTTGCAGACGACACTAATTCAGCGCTGGATACTAGCAGTGTTACCAAACCCTAGTGCGAGAAATTGCACAAGTCTCTAAGTTTTTGACTTCCCTTCGTATAACTTCTCTTTTGAACAGTTATCATTTGTTGGGTGTCAAATTGTTTTCATTTTCGATAAATTATGTTGATTGGCTTGTTTTACGTTTACATTGTTTTTGAGTGTATAGCATATATATGTATAGGTATATATACACAGAAATATATTTGCGAGGCCTATCCTACTTGTGCAATAGTAAATTATTATTATATCTATTTATAATAGCAGCTTACGGTGGACAAAGTTTATTCTCCAGAGAAATTGCAAGTTTTGACAGGTGGCGGATTCACCTCTTTATAATTAATGAGAGTGAGAAACGTTTATTATTGAAACATTAAAAAAAAATGTCGAACTAAGTATAATCCAAATGACGGTATCAGATACCAAGCACTGATAAGACACAAATATTTTTTTAAAAAATTATAAATGTCACATCATATAATATATACGTCCCTATAACTAAGTTATATTATTTGACATTTACACAAATATATTTGCAAGGCCTATTCTACATGTGCAATAATGATATTGTGGATAACATTGTTAATAATCATTCTGCTTTCAGTTTCTTGGAGCATTTGCTTTGTTTAAATTATTATGTTAATTTAAAAAAATAAAATATCGCGAAGCGTGTGTTAAGGAGAATTAATGGTAAGATTTTTTTTGTTGCCAAAATTCACCTAGTCATATGAAATCCATCCATATGTATATTTATATAAAACTTTTATATATTGTATTAACATATATGTGTATAGGTTATTTTGAAACGTAACCGTATAAAAATTGAGTATTTGTTCTGCAAAAAGTATTTAAATATTCGGCTGACGAAAAACCAGTATCTGTCCAGCATGTTTTTTTCATTCTTTTAGGACTAAATTGCTTTTGTTTTTTTGTTAAAAGTATGCTATTAAGATTGTAAATAAGAAACCAATAAAACAACTAGCACATTACATTTTTGTCATTACTTGTATATACCACCTTTTCTTGTTTTTCGATTTTTTAAATGTCCTTTTTGTGGAGCCCCGTTCTATTTCGAGGTGTATTTCTTTTAGCGTCCCTTAAGCCACCAGAAGAGATAACGAAGCCAGAATAAAACAAATTGTTTAATTGTGTATCACCCATTTCGCACACCGAAAGACAGATTCTGTCTTTCAATCATTATGGAGGATGTAATGTTAAGCAGACCTTTTTCATGTCTTGCATTATTATCGTGTCGTGGCTGGGTACAGTATTTCTAATCCCCTACTCCTTGGAGATGCGTCATAAATACAACATTTACAACAGATACACATGTTGGTTGCTTCTGAAAGAAAATATGTTTTCAGAAACTCCGAACTTACCTTGGTCTGTTAAAGGCAGGAACATCAAGCAGCCAAACATTCGAATGCTGGTAACCAGGATTTTATTCATGGCAGCAGTAATTATGATAAAACAACACAATAAAAACATTCCGCAAATTTTATACATTTTTAAAATTACTTTCATGAAGCAAAGTCGGCCTTATTTCCTAGTTTATTTATGTAATTCCAACATTTGTCTAGAGACCCTTAGTCTAGTTTGAATTCAGGCTCCATCGTTCTAATAAAGTAGGATTCATACGTCGCATCGATTTCATCCTAATAAGACGAGATCCCCGATAAAGCTTCCAGCACCTAAAGCAAGTAAAATATAGAGAAAGATAGATTTGCGCAAGGTACATGAGAAAAACAATGTGAAAAACGTATCTCGAATAGATTTGGTAGTAGTCAAGATTTCTGGATGGTCATTTTGCCATCAGTCGCTCCCAGTCTCACCATTCCCAATAGGCATCGCGCTTACTATCAGTGAGACTAGCGCTAACTCGATTTCGCATTTTTAAACCTCATTGGCTTCGTACTCGCGCTCACTAACCTCTTTGGAACTCCAGTCTTCCTGCTCATTTAGTGAAATCTTAGAAGCGGATCGCGAGCAGCACATCTCTTCCTCAGGAATATTAGTACACAAAAAGTAACGTATGTATATGGAACAGGAATGAGACTTGTTTTCTAGTATAAACTACATCCTTGTTTAGAGAGGGAGCAGAGTAGCTGTGCTAGAACAACCAAGTCTCGTAGTGCTTGAGGCCTGGTTCTTTCCCAACCCATAAAGTTAGTGGTGGACATCATCATTTCGTGAATATTCTCTAGCTTCTTCCGTTTCCTTCCACATTATCATTCCATAAATAGGTTCACACTCAACGTGAAAGTTAAGGAAAATCCGGGAAATGGTTTAAAATATGCTGAAAATCAGAGAAATTGTTATATTTCACGTAAGTCAGAAGAAAAAATATTTATACAATAATCAGTACTTATAATGAAAACTGAATATGCATGACAAACTTGACTTGTATATATTAGTTGTAATTTCATTGTATGTTCACAGTTTTAGTACAAATGAGTGGTTCTCTTTTCCATCAGTTTTGCTTAGTAGATCTGGATAGTAGTTTTATAAATATACTTAAGGAAAATTTACATGAACATACCCTATTTGCTCCGAGGACAGTGGAAAATGCGATCATATTTCACAAAAGTATTCGGAAAAAAAAAAACAAGACCTATTAACGAATATTAGAGCTGTCCATATAAGATACGAAGAACACTTCAAAGAATCAAGGAGGATTCAAAATAAAACTATGAAAAAGTTTATATATATATATATATATATATATATATATATATATATATATCTTTAGAAATGAAGCTTACGGAACGCCAAATGGTTAAAACTTCAAGCTTTGGAAGAACAATATTAATTATAAAATCAAATTCTACAGAAGTTTGATGATTGTAGACAATCAGAGATAGACTGAATTATGATATACAAAGTTCGCCAGAAAAAGATGTATACACTCTGTCATCCTGTATCAGGATACTGGCATTGACAATTGTTTTGAAATTTAAGTAGGTTGTAGAATGTTTTCGCTCAACAGATGTGAGCATTGTCAATTGTTTTCAGTTAAAATTATGTTGTACGGTTTTCCGCTCAACAGATGTCGGTACTGTCAGGCAGGACTTGTTGCTGTAGACGTTCTTCCCAATCTTCCTTTGTGAATATCGCAAATCGTTCCATGCGCCTCAAACTTGTCAACAATGCGTTTGATTGTTAGACGGGTTGGTGGTTCAGTACCAAACTCCCCTCTCCACTGACGCTGCACTTCGATGTCATTCCCAAACCTGATAAAACACTTCAAAACGTACTTAGGCTGCTCAAACGGCAAGTGTGCTCCTGCCATTTTCTTTTCTCATTAACCGTGCTGACAGTTCCGACATCTGTTGAGCGACAAACCGTACTACAACAACTAAATTCCAGAACAATTGTCAACGCCAGTATCCTGATAAGGATGACAAAGAGTATACATTTTTCTGGCGGACTCTGTATATGATTATTTGCTTACGTTTATGATTGCATTCAAAATACCAAGATATTGGAGATATCGCTCGTGTATAATTATTGTTTGGTATGCATTTTTTTTTTTTTTTTTGTACTCTTAATACAGAAAGTTTGATTTATTTATTTACCAATATAATTCCAGATACATCTGAACTCCAGTTTACACTGGAATATCTAACAAATCTAAGAGATGACAACATAAAATAATAAAAATAAATAACATCTAAGTAATAACAGGAAAAGTTGACAATAGCTGATAGAATTTAACCATTAAGATGACGTCATAGTGCAGAGTTATATGTAGCTTCAAAATTAAATAAATTAAGAGTATATGTGACATTTCGTTGTATAACTTAGGAAGTCTGTAGAAAACAGCGTGTTTAACTATTGACAGTCTAGGTCGTCCTATATAAAAAAAAAAAAGATGTTACACAGGGGCGCCCAAAGAAAATTTTCCAGAGGGGGGCCATCTCCATGGTTCCTATATTGCATCTGGTAGTTCTGGTATTTAATATACGTGATTTGCTATATTACATACACATTTTCGTGAGCCAGAGGGGGGCCCAGGCCCCACCCTGCCCTCCCCTTCGGGCGCACATGGTGTTAAATGTTTGCATGGAATTCGGAAATACAGTAGAGTTTCTGACCTGAGTTGACCATGTGTGAGTTTGTATAGATATTTAAAATCACTGATTTTATGACGAGTGTCAGGTAGTTGAATATTTACTGTTAGTAACAGTTAGCGTTTTGTCGTGACACGTATGCGAGGTCCTCTGAAACGTCCTATTGCCAGGAAGAAGTTTAGAACTGAAATTTAGCCGAGATATGTTTGTAGTCGCCGACATTGTCCATATAGGTGAACAATATTCCATTTTAGGAGAAATTAATGCCTTGTAGAACATTGCTAAGGAAGAAAGGTTCCCTATTTGTGTTAATCTGTACAGAAGTCCTAGACGACGCATCGATTGTTTAGTGATATATGTATATATGTTCTGTAAAAGTTAGTTTTGTGTCAAACGACTTAAAAGTACTATAATAAATACCTAACGAGAATTTTAGTAAAATTAAAAATGGATCAAAAGATTGTGATCTTGGCCAATAATTAGTTTTTGGATCAGGGGTCCACAACATTTTTGAACGGCCCCTAAACCGAGTTTTCCTATTTTCTACGGAATAAGCACATCATACTGAGTTAACTGATAGTTTGGGTTTGGCTACACTATATGTTCAGAAAGTAACTATGCAGTGCCATGTTGTGGTGTTCTGCACTTGTCTTCAAGAACATGCAGAAACGTGTGCAACTGTGTCTTAAAGTGCAAAGAGATCACTTCCAACATCTCTTATAACCTCCATGGCATTAAAGTTTAGCTTCGAGTTAATTTTGCATAGTTCCTTTCTGAACACCCTGTAGTCCTTCAGATATAAGACATACAAGAAAATTTTTGATTGAAATATATTGGATCTTTTTATCCAAAAAGGATGCTTATATTGTATTTAAAAAATAAAAAGAAGACCGCAGGATGGCTTTGGAAATTGTTGAGACTTTTTTTTTTTTAAAAAAGCTAACCGTAAACAGGACCCTTAGAACGACAGTCACACACGCTGTCCACTTAGCTACACATACCATGTAACTGTAAACAATAGTGTTTGCGTGGCGTCGCGGATCAGGAAAAGTTTACTTCGGTCATGGATCTAGGAAAGTCACGGAAATCAATATGGAAATTGAAGTGTGAACCATCCATAATCATTCACTGTTTCCTTTAGACGAAATATCATAATCGTAGGAGGTTTAAGAGCCTGACTTACTAAAAATAATACAACATTTACCACTTTTATCTTGCTTGTTTTTCATACGTGAAAGAAGATAATTAAATACAACTTAACACAATCATAGATAATGTTATTCTAGAACAGAAAATATGAATCTGAAGAATTTTCAGTGTTGCCATCCATAGAAATTACAGTGTTGTCAGAATAACAATTCCCCCAAAATCTAAGTTAAGGCAACGACTAGAAGAACGAACTCAACTGCATTTGATTACATATCATGTTTGCTTGGAATCCTGTGAACTACTTTTTAAATAATAGTTGTATTTAGTTTGTAATAAACAAAATAGTTTTAACATACAGTTACTAAAATCAAATAATAATGTTACTTAAAAAGCAATTCACAGGATACCAAACCAACAGCTGCAGAAGCTGAAAATCAGCATTAGCTCTTATTCCACATTAAATGTACTCCATTCAGCATTTTATAAGTCTCAAATGTGTTTGCAACAGAACATCAAGAAATAAAACGAAACAACTTTTTTTTTTTTTTTTTAACCCAGCTTTGTGGGGTGGCTGAAAGAATAGATAGATGGGGGGAAAGCAGGCAGAGGAGAAGGCTGGCTTCGGGGCGGGTATAAGGGCACAGAGGGCATCAGGTCGGGATCAACATTTAGGATTCAGGCTTCAGGACAGATATCAAGAACCCCAGCGTCAGGTCAGACAGAAGCACAAGCGCCCAACAAGACAGACAGATAATATGTCGTGGTAAGGCTTCTTCTTCTTTCTTCTTCGTCAAAAGAACTGAAAAAGAAACACTAACTGTTTGTGCCTGTGCGAACAAAGGAATTCATGATGGAAGTTGCACTGGTAAAAGTAAATCTTTTTCGCTTGAAAGTAAAAGAACAGAACTTTTTAAATGTACTAATTGTTGTGTACAACAATTAATAATTAGATAACTTTATACTTTTAGTTTGAAGCGATAAAACTTTAACTTTTAGCAGTGTGACTTCCCTCACGAGCCACCTCTATGTATAAACAATGTTTGTGTGCGATCTGTAGACATAAAACTATTGTTCGTGATGCTTGTGAACAAAAGCGTACTGAAAGAATAAAAGATTTAGCTTTCAAGATCGAGAGCCTCGTCATCAGGGTGTATCCAAGACCGAAGAAAAGGGAGAATACTAGCCAAACGTCCAGTCGAGTGTCACTATCGCCAATTGAATCTCATGCTAGAAGGTTAGCATGGAA
The DNA here is from genome assembly GCF_964235325.1 of Thermobia domestica. Lineage (NCBI taxonomy): Eukaryota > Metazoa > Arthropoda > Insecta > Zygentoma > Lepismatidae > Thermobia > Thermobia domestica. The sequence continues at coordinate 8,548,119 of NC_137462.1, forward strand.
GGAAGTGCTGCGAGGTCAAAGTCTTGAGTAGATATTAAGAGAAGAGGAAAGCTTGAAACTGAAGGCATGACACTCAGAAAATCACTAGAGACGCATATAGATACAACGACTGTAATATGAAATACTGCAGAAAGAGAAAAGATTCGGGTGGAAGGAAAGTGGAGACAGTGTGGTCGGTGATTAGGGTTGTCATGATTCTAATGATGATGATGATGTTGATGTTGGGGGTGGAATTATAATTAGTTAATTAAATTATTTATTTATTTAACTTTTTTATTTATATTTCTAACCTACTATTACTTATCTATTTAATAATTTCTTTCTTTCTTTATTTCTTTCTTTCTTTATTTATTTAATTTATTTATTTATTTTTGTTTATTTATTTCTCCATACTGTCTCCACACTTTTACCACCCCTTCATTCCAGTTATCTTCCTCGATTCTCTACTATTTTACATTACAGCTGTTGTATCCATTGGGTTCTTTCGAGTGATTTTGTGTGTGGGACATGTCCTCTATTCAACTTTTCTCATATCTTGATACTACCCAAACTTTGAACTGAGAGTACGTTCTCCCATTACAACATTCTAGTAGAATATGCAATATGGTTAACAGTGACACTTTTTTCTTCATTTCTTCACTCTTTTCTACATTCTGATAGAGAAATGCCCTAATGGAAACTGTGGAAAAGGAAACAAATAATATTGAAGAAAGAAGCGAGTAATTGTTATCATAGTGTGTGAAAGAAATAGTTATAGAACAAATGTAGGTTGAATAGCCAATGATTGTTATCAGAAAGAGATATATTATGAAGAAGTGCAAACTGTTGGATATAGAGAAAGGCGAGCGAAGACACATTGAACACCCATTTGAAGCAAGCAGGAGAATTATCCGAAGATCATCAGTCATTGTGTAAATGTCTGTAAATGCTACAATACTTACCTGTCCGGATCGCAGCGCGTGGTCCCTCGCCGCATCTGTGTTTGTGGTGATGAGGAATGTAGGCGTTTGGATGTGCGTACGTGTATATGTTGTGTATATCCGGCCATCAAGCCAAACACCCACACCCCCATCCTCCCTTCTTCCAAGGCCCCCTCAACCCATCCGTCTGCCCATCTCCCCCTTTCCGGACCGTCTGCCCAGCGGCCCAAACACCCGTCCTGTCCGCCAGTCTACTCCCCTGCCTGCCCATCCAGTCACCACCAATCTTCCTAGAGATCTTAGGAAGATTGGTGGTAGACATACCCCATCCATCTATTGATCCAGCCACCCCACTTAATCAAAGCTTCCCCCAATTTTTATTAATTTGTCTTTTCTTTTCTTTTTGTTTTTCTTTTTTCAACATATATACAGCGTCAGATTACGTGATGACACCATTTCTAATTTCTGCTACAATCCAGAAGAGAAGAGAGCCGTGAAGTTTCAGATGATTTGATTAAAGCAAACACGTTGTACTCAGCATATGTGACATCATCTCGGCTACTAGAAGTAATTGGATGCTTATCACAAGGAAATCCATATTCAAACGTCCTGAATATATGTTTGTGTTTTTGTTTCCATGTTTTCTCTGCGAAGTTTCAAAAGAGTTGTCTTATTTTGAAGTGCCTTCATCTGGATGACATATAAAATCACTGGAAATGTAAATCCATAAAATGTTAATGGGATATATAGTCTTTTTTAAGAAGAATCCACAATTGCAGCCACTCGGACTGTGGCAATCCATAGTCCTCAATGTTGATGTTCAGCATGTTGTATGATTGCTTTGATTCCACGTATTTACTATCCACAGGTAGAACACTTCAACGAATTTTTGGTGATTTGTTGGAAGCAAAACACAAGAAATGAAAGTTACTTCTTTGCAAATGTTAAACAAATAATAGGTTTGAGTTTAGTAATGTGATGTAGTCCTTATTAAAGAGCCTCCAAAAGCGAGTTGTTGCTTTTTAATAGAGAATAACAGTTTGCAGACATGTAGTTTTAACTTTACCAAATATCTCAAAACCAAAAATCTTGCTTCATAAGTTTCAATCTCTATGACAGCACAGAATCACTCGCAAAGTGGAAATGTAAATAGAAACGTTTGTGAAAAATACATTTAACTGTCTGTTGGATATCATATTCGTGAACACTTTGGTCAATAGTCCATATCAGATTTAGGTGTGACATTGTATCATGTTTAACACTGTAGTTTGTTTATATCTTCTTATTTTGTCATTTAGTTAACTAGACTGAATAAAATATACAGTTCGTGCATTTTGAGTTGATAATATTGAAACCATTTCCTTCTGACGCCATTCGTATGATATAACATTTCAGTCTTTACGGAAGCAACTTCCTCAGTGAAAGGTAAGAACTAGCTCAGTGGAAGTGTTGTCCGGCGGTTGAAGCTGCTCTTCAATTAAGCAGAAACACTTGTCTTGAGGAAACATCTTTATCCAATAAGAGATGTCTCTGGCTTCCTGTTCAGAAATAAAGATTTTAAGAATATTTAAAATAATAATAATAACGAAAAAGAAACTGCAAGAAGAAACGTTATTTTTCGAAATATTTGATATATATACTATGAAATTCTGTTCTTTAAACTTTCTACAAATGAAAACAGTGATTTCTGTGAGGGTTGGGGACGAAGGAAGACAATTATGTTGGGTCATTAAGTTGGACATCATTTCAATATCGTTTCAAAGATCTTTTGAAAATACTACTGAATAAAATTAACTGAAAGAGAAATGATTACGGGTTACAAATTAAATCAACCTCGGCGCTACAAGTTATGAAGGGTTATTCTTGGCCAGATGGCGTATTATACATTCAATCGGATATAATGTGCAGTCAGCACATCAATTCTGAATATCAGCATTTTTGGCATTGTAGATAGATGTTTGCTATCTCGCAAATCAAGTAGCTTTCCATTTGAACGTTGAAAATTGTTTCCTATCGGAATTACAAACTTAAAGGAGTGTTTTTTTTTTTTTTTTTTTTTTTTTTAAAGTCCACGGAATCCAGTTTTTTAGATATTCCAGTAGGTTATAGATTTTTATGCATATACACATCAAAATCCGATTTTCTCGTGGAGTATGAATCATCTGTTCTTTCCTGTATGATGTGAAGGCTGTGAGTGTTAGAGTCGAACTCCTGTTAGTTAAAATATTTACTAGGCCTACTACTCGCGGAAGAAAACAACACTGCATTAATTCCCAATGTCAAACAAAACTACAGACATTAAAAAAAAAAAAAAAAAAAAAAAAAAAAAATGGACTAACGCGCTTTTGTTAACATTTCCTAAGTTTATATTTCATTAATAGCTGTACAATATGACATAGGGTATTTTTCATGTTCAACCAGTTCCATCAGTTACTTCAGGGTTTCCACCAACCTAGAAAATCTGGAAAGTGAGGGAATTTCAGGAAAAGCTGAAGAAATCTGAATTTAAAGCACAGATTTTTATTTGTCAGGACCAATTTCTCTCTGCTATTTACCCTGCTATTTGGTACGGAATATTTTATAAAATAAATTAGTTTGTTTTGCAGAGGGAACTCGCGCTCGCCAAATAAGTGGAAACCCTGTCAAGCCGCATGTTCCACTTCGAATTACGTCAAAATTGAGTTTTACAGCAGGGGACAGATTTAAAGCCATATCCAGAAACGGATTCTACTCCAGAAATTCTCTAGTTTCCACTCCATTAAATTATGTTTTAAATGTGTAATTCTTAATTTTCTTTTAAAATCCAGTAACTGTTGAATTCCTGTATTTCATATTTCGTTCGCAAGGAATTTCCCATTTTATCTCTGTTAAGTTCCACTTCATGGATTTCTTTTGTTTAACTTTCTATAATACCTTTTGTATATTTTCGCTATGATTAGAGACAGTTGAAAATATTTCTATGAAGAAAAGCTTCAGTATCGATATGTAGTGCATATATATATATATATATATATTTCAAATTTAAATTGCACATTTAATGCATATACAGTAACGCATATTAAAACTAGTTTAGTGCACGTATCGGGAAATTTAGCCTGCATAAGTATGGGAAGTTTAGGGTTGCCAACTGGCCGATATATTACCGGCAGACTGTACTTTTGTCAGACTCAACAATTTGTTTCAAGATTGAAAATACAATTATTTTTAATCCCTTTCGGGGATTATATGAGAGGGTGCCGGTAATTTTATTTTTCAGAGTTCGCAACCCTTGAATTGTGTTCGTTCATCTGTCTGGCAAACTGTCGACAGGTATCAAAGCGGAATCTGTATGATGTAACAAGGAGCGGTTTTCTGGAATCCATTCAGCATCCCAAGAATGAGTGTTGGTTCTAATATTGATCACTGTAGAGCAAAAAGAGTAAGATATATCAAGAAGCTGTTTTCTGCAACCGATTCAGCGTCCCAAGCATAGATTCCGTTACCATCCTTATCTCTCTACTAATACCGGAAGTAGTACAAATTCAAGGCTACTTCCGGTTTCAATATTAATCTCTATAGAGCAAAACTGATAAGAGATAGCAAGAAAAGGCTTTTTGACATGGATTTAGGGCCACAGGAATAAATTTAATCTCAATGCTTATGTCTCTGTTCCAACCGGAAGTGAGATATAGAACATTTCCGGTTTTAACATTGATCACCATAAAGCAAAGACAGTAATATATAGGGAGAGGTTTTTATCTTGACATGAATTCAATACCACATGGATATTTATCTCCGACTTTATTGTTCCATTGCAGCGTTTCTCAACCTGAGATCTGGACCCCTAAGGGTGTCGTGAGAGGGGAGAGATATGGGCTCACGAAGAGAGGTGAAAAAAGATAGATGTAATTAGAATCTAGTAGCAGATATATATATATATATATATATATATATATATATATATATATATATATATAATGATTATTTTGAATGTCTTATTTTGATAGACGTATTTTTACTTCCATACTAATTGTCAAATGCAGCAAGTAATGGACTGTTTTTTTTTTTTTTTTTTTTGTTTTTTTTTTAAGTTGAAATAAAAGAGGAATGAAAATGGTGACAAACTGCAGCTTGACATATAAGGAAATAGAATACACCAAAAACTGCCTATTGAAATACAACTCGAAATTAAGGCTAGTGTGAACTCTGAGCCTGGTATGATGTCACTAATTCAACAAAATTCGATTACAGCAGTTATAATAAGTGAAACAGTTTGTAGACGCTGCCGAGGGAATTACAAAGACTGAGCAACAATTTGCAATAGTTGTGCTGCGTTTGTTTTTAAATCAACACTGGAGAAATTATTTTGCTGACAATTGAAGAGAGATTAGTTTCATTTGGAATCATTTGTTATTCTTTGCAGAGTCTTAGGTATTTTTAAGGCTTCCACACATCAATAATTAAAAACCTCAAAACAAACCTGGAATTACAAGGTAACCAGAAAAAGGTTCTTGTCTTTCGTGATCGTCAGAAACATATAAACAACGCATGATATTCAGCATTAGATTTCCAAATGATTTCCATCTCTATCAAGCACCATTTCGAACAGTACTGAGCTGTGTAATGTCCTGGCAATAAAACTCCGGGTTATTGGATGCAAATAAGTCCATGAGTGTGTCCTCCAGGTCTGCATCATTGTCGAATGATTTCACGTGGAGTAACTGTCAAGGAAATGAAACACGTGATAATCGGATGGTGCTAGGTACGGTGAGAACGATGGATGCCACACTATCTCCCAGCCAAATCGCTAAATGGTATCCCTAGTCGCCCTTGCCACGTTGGGTTTCTCATTGAAGCACACTTGTGCGATTAATTAACGCTGACTCCTGCTGCAATACATACTGCCTCCGTTACAACTGCTGCGAGTACAGGTCCGCAGTGATGGTTTGGCCTGTTGGTAGGATCTCGTAACGCACTAGTCAAATTAAACACAGAACATGATCTTGCGTGGGTACAGAGGTGGTCATAAAGAATGAGGTACAGGGAAACGTGATTACAACCAATGTCTGGTACGCTAGGGAGTGTCATAGTAGTGGACCTACTTTTCGTCATAATGAACCCACTTTGTGTCAGTCATGAGCACTCGACCCAATATGGGTGTTTTGCAAAACCGAGACAGCAACGACAAAGAGGCTATCACTCATTGTTCCTTGTTGGCTGCTGACAATGTGTGGGGCGCCTACTTGCTCAACTTGTGAGCTTTCCTATGCGACGCAGGTGAAATATGACTTTTTTTCTTTGGGAACCTGGAAGCGTTAGACAAATTCATCACATGTCTAACTGCTTTCATTGTCTATTGCTGCATTTAGGACCTTGTCTTTTACACTTGTGATCGCCCACCACCGAGTTCATCACAAAGGCTCAAATCTTCCGACTTGAACTTTTAGAATCAATGCCTAGAGGTGCGTTCGTTCACAGCATCCTCCTTAAATATATGGCGTATTCAATGATTCGATGAGGCTGCTGACCTCCTTAAAGCCATACAACAAACAATTGTAAACGAGCTGCTTCTATACTTCCATTTTTCTTCGATACTGGACGAGCTGAAATTGCTGTGTGCGCGCAACTACTTAATAGTTGAGCCAGGTTAACAGTCACTAAATTCTCATCGGTTTTCCGGCTCATAAGTAACTTCGTCTCCTCTCTGTGAGCGCCTTATTAAATGGGATGTGAGAAACAGAAAGAGTTATTTGTTACCTTGTACTTATGGGTGTCGCTAGCAAGGGAATATGATAAAAGGGGGGAGGTTGTGGTATGAAACAGATTGAGAAAGTTAGAAACCATTGCAACCGGAAAAGGTAGAAATTACTACTGCTCCCGATTTGAATATTTTAATATTGATTACTATTTTAATATCCTTGGTAGGCGAATTTCACGTCGCTCCAAGATCCATTCCCGAGTCCAGGAAGGCACTGACCTCAAGAATGGCAAATCATTCCCAGCCACATATTGATAAACCTATCTTCAGTATGCAATTACGTTATGCTGCAAGTTTTGCAGTGCGAGATCATCACACACACTTTTTATGTCCCTGTATGTACTTTTTTTTCTTTTAGTACCACGTGGGTATATTTCCTGATTTTCATGCCCCTGTGCAGTTTCGTTCCTGTTGTCCATTATGTGCCTTTCCTCACACTGTATTCAGTCTATTATCGTTCGCAATACGACTGGTTCTCTGTTTTCTCCGTGTGATATATCCTGCAACCACATTATTAACTTCTGCACATGAATGTAGTAATAAATCCAAAGAACAGGCTACATCTCTGACCTTAACCCTCTATTGCAAGTGGATGTTATAGATGTATATTTCCGATTTCAGTATCGAATTCACATAGTTTGAAAGTTACTATAATTTCACAACATGGAACAAACTAAGTTGTGTTCCTTTAATGTAATCATACACAGGAACTGTTCTAGATTTTATTTAAAACTCTAAACCTAAAATAATATATTGTTATTTTCTTTTAACGGGGTCCACGATCTTTCTATAACGGACAGAATTTAGAGGAAAATGCAGAATAGCCAATCAGTGGAATATGCAAGTTCGCCACATGTATTCTCGACTGCAGCACATTTTGAAAGGGACAAATCTTTTAGTCCATATTTTCTTGTGTTGCTGGCACTGGCGTCTCTGTCATGTAAAATTTGGGGGGCACATTGAAGAAAGTGATTAAAATGGTGCTACCTAGCCCAACCTATTTATTATCTTCGATTCCAATTGTTACCTTTCTGCTTACCTTCACGGATCCCCTAAGGTGTATCAAGAACTCTGATATAATCGTTCCACAGCCTGAATAATATATTCCAAATAAATATTATTATTATTATTATTATTATTATTATTATTATTATTATTATTATTATTATTATTATTATTATTATTATTATTATTATTATTTATTTATTTATTTATTTGTTATTCTGTAGTTAGTAAATAAATTAAATTAGAATGAAATATTGAATATTTTGTACTTCAAAATATTGGGGGGACGCGAACCCCCCCCCCCCCGCCAGAGACGCCTATGGTTGCTGGCATTTGGATCAGTTTCCACCAAAAGATGCTGGACAAAAGATGAGTTATGGGAGCATCCATTCTAGTCTTTCCTGACCACGGAGATTGAGGGTTGGGCTGCAATGCGTGAGGTATAAGTGAAATAAGAAATTACTAGTTCAGCTACTTGAGAGAACTTGGCAACGTAGGAAAGTGGTAAACAAATTACATCTTTAACATCCCACCAGTTTGCACTTTATATTAAAGGAGATGGATGATGTATGATTACATAAGAATTGGTGGAATAAGAGAGTGGGATGAAATGAGAGAACTTTGAGAAAACTCATAATGTTGTCCACCAGAAACTCATACGGCCTGGAATCGATCCAGGGAATCCTCTAACTGTAGCTGAATGCTCTATCACTGAGCTCCCTCTCCGTAGTGAAGTGGAGTTAAACGATTGGGTGACTGTGTCGCATTTTCCTTTAAATTTCTCATCTGCTTTGATAAATATAAGTTATTCTGGTTTTATTTCACGAGAAATAACTCACCTAAAATGCTGCCGTGACATCGCACGAGACCCCCATGGTCCCAAACAGGTTGTGGCAGGCAAAAAAGGAACCAGAATATGCAGAACTATTTATTTATTTGCCAGATTACATCATGTATCAGAGGATCTGCAACGAAGGACAAAGGAACAACTGTTAAAAAACAATAAGTAATAAAGTATTTTAAGTTACAAGATTAAACCGTTAACAATATTAAATAGAGTTGCGAAAGATAACTCAATGCTGTATATTAGTTTGTAACAAATTGAAACACGAAGTTTGCTTTCTAGCAGCATTTTATCCAAACTTCATTTATTGATTTATTTTAGGATGTGTTTTCTTTTTTTTTTTTTCCTTGCCCCCACCTTTTGCAGACATTTCGAAATCGAAGAGTACTGTCGTAATCTCACCGTATAGTTTTACCTACACTTACAGTATGCTATAAGTAATAACTGACTGGTTTCCATATTTTTGGATATTGCTAAGTAATAGTTTTCTAAGCGTATGACGTCTGAATTTAGTTCACATGAAAAAGACCCTACAAAATGAACACTGCATTTCAGTAGGTGATAGAATGATTTTTTAAATAGGTTTAGTCTATACTGTTTGCAGACGATATGACGCTTCTTGCAGAAGCTGAAGGGAAAATCAATAAGATGTTAGAAAACTCGAGGATGGGCTGTGAAAATAAATGTTAGAAAGACAAAAGCCATGGTGACTAGAACGAAGGGGTTGTGTCAAATATAGAAGTAGGAGGGGAGAAAATAGGAGACTAGTTTTCAATATCTGGGTAGTATTATTAGTGATAATATGAAATGTGCACGTGAAATACAAGCAAGGATAGGAATGGCGAAAGAAACCTTTAGGAGAAAGAAAATACTATTTTGTGGGACCTTGAATAAAGAGTTGAGAAAAAGACTTATAAAATGCTTCATGTGAAGCATTGTGCTGTATGGGTCAGAAATATGGACATTACGCAAGAAGGATGAGAAGCGACTGAAGCTTTCGAAATGTGGATGTGGAGGAGAATGGAAAGAATTAGTTAGGTCAAGAGGAAAACGAATGACAGGGTGTTAGAAATGGTGGGGGAGAAAAGAGCAGCTTTCGATATTATTAAGAAGAGGAAGAGAAACTGGTTTGGACATTGAGTAAGAGGGAACTGTATCAATGAGAGACGTGCTAGAGGGTATTGGTGGCAGGAAAGAGAGGGAGAGGGCGAAGGAGACTACAATTAATGGACGATCGATATCAAAATAGAGAAATTGTACGTGAAGACGAAGTTAGCGGAAGACTGTGTAACATAGAAGCTTCTTAGTTCCAGCAAGTGACCTGTTGATGATGATGATGATATTAGTCATCGAAGCTAAAAACTCGAACGTCACCAATTAATGCATTCCGTGGTATTTTATACTTACTAGTATATTATGCGATAAAATTGGAACAGTAAATCTGAATTTGGAAATATTATAATTTATGATAGCTAAATGTGAAAAAACGGAAAAACGGGGGCTTATTTCAACTATAAAGTGTCTATAATATCACTGGCTTCGTAAAATCAAATTGATGGGATCCTTGGTTTTTCCACGGCCCTTTAAATGAGGATAAGAAGACGTGGGAAGTCGCTTTTCGTTTTCCCACAGCAAATTACTTTCGGAATAAAACAATAGCAAATGAAGTTATTTACACACAATAGAAGGTCTCATTTTACATCTCCCCCCGCCCCACAGTTTATTGAATTTCGTCCGCCATCACTTCCATTCGGATGTGATCCCAATCTTTTTTTCACACTCAGAATTTTAAGTTTTGAGTATCAATGACCGTGCTAGTGTCAGAAAACCTCGTAATACTATAAGCTTTGTTTTTCTAGCATTTGCGGTTTTACAATTTCATCAGCTCATATTTTCCTTTCGATCTTTTATCTTCTGTGTAGATCCTGTATTATCATCTACTTAGTGATAGCCATGTGACGGCCCGCTGGTCGGAACCAGTTTGCAAATAAAAGTACAACAATGATCATTTGTTCCTTTTTCATTTCATATGTAACCATGGGCGGACTTAGGAATTGTTTGCTGGGGGGCACGGAAAATACAAATGAGAATTAAATGGCATTTTTATTTTTTATCAAAAAGTTGGGGACCAATGCCCCCACGCTCCCATAACTCCGCCTATATATGTAACTGAAAGAGCGTGTGACTCGACACAGGCGCCTACCCAGAAATTTTTGTTGGGGGAGTCCAACACTACAAGCGATTACGTAGTATTAAACGGGTATCATTCTGCACCCGAAAAGACGATAAGTAATTGTAAAATACTTCCACCTATATTTTCAGGGGGAAAAATGATATATATTTTTATAAGAGAAAGAATACAGATGAAGAATAAGATCAAATTTTTATGCTAAATCAACCATTTTCCAGTTAAACGAGTAGCCTATAGTTTTATAGAGAAAGTGTACAAATGTATGTTGAGTTCGGAAGTGTTGATGGGGTTCGAGCCCGGTGGACGTCCCCTGTGGGTGCGTCCTTGACTCGACATTATAATAATATAACTAAATGGAGACTTGACTTTTATGCCCTGCTATACACTATGAGAGAAATCCTAGGAAATATCTTAAGACAAATGTTACGACATATATCGTAGGAAATCCTACCCTTTCACCCTGCCATATACGTGAAGATTTTTTCTGTGTCACATCCTTCAAAGAGGTGCCAGGTCTCACAAGGCATACTCGGCCAGATCTTTTCCAATGTCTTCTGCCTTGTATGTCCGTTGTGATAGAGCGTTGATTTTGTGCTCTTCGTATGCAATAGCATCTTTGCTGGCGGGGCGAAAACAAATTTGTTTTCACTTTCTCTCACATGATGTCGCTTAAATCGAAAAATTACGAATTTTCTTTCCGGAATAGAGAGTGCAGTAAATAAGAGAAATCTCATAGGATCGTTCAGAACATAGAAAATGATATGAGATCTGATGTCATACACGTTGAGATTTTGACTCTAGGAAAAATCGTAAGATGTTTCGTGGGATTTACCTCAGTGTATACCTCGCAAACTGTCAAATGTTTTCTTTAACCCTTTCGTTACCAGACCCATTATACGAGGTAAGGCCGTTGATACCAGGCCAATTGTTAAAAAAATGTAATTTCGTATAGTTTCAAATTTGTAGCTATGGCTCCTAATTGTCCTAGAGACATGAAAGAAGCAGAAAACTCAGAATAGAACAGATTTAGACAATGTATGACTTACGCGCGTTTAGCAAGAGGAGGGGGAGGACGGAGCAGAACTTTGTTCGCAATTAAATTAAGATTATATATGGTCATGTGAAGCAATTTCAGCTAGAACATAATCATTTTATGGCATTTTAAAATGAAGTAAGAAACACACACATAATATTAGAATTTTGTTTTTATAGCAAGGTTGTACATTTGGTATCGAATGAATATTCCAATTCGTTACGCGCAGGTAGGATTATTACGTATCTTTGCGTCAAAGGAAACAATACATAGATGTTTCTTTACTCTATATAGAGTTCTTACAAAAGGACATATCCTACCCTCTTTCTCTTTCTTTCTCTGGCAACCCTTGCAATATGTCACTCATTGGAACATTCATTGCGAGGCCACTTAAGGTGAAACTATAAATTTTTCAATCTATTTTCGAAATAAGCTTTCATTCATGTTCGAAATTCTTTACGAAATGTCCAAGATTATTGTGAATAATTTTGCGTTAAAGCACTTGGTTTTGGATTTATTAGTTTTTGTTTTTTTAAAAAAAAAAATGCGTATAGATGCTAGTTCAATTAACACTCCTGAATCTTTTGTGTATGTGTGTGTATATATATGCATGGTATCGGTTGATAGACACTCTATCAAATGAGACCACTATAGTTTGGTGGCATGTTTCAATACTTAGTTGTTATCGTGTATGGAAGATTTTAAATGATTATCAAGTTAAGTGCTGTAGTCAGTGATGCCAACCCGTGGGAAAAATCCCATTTTGTTGAAAGCAGTGCTAACTATCAAATTTTGTTATTGGAAAGTGCATATTAGTATGAAAGTTATTTAAAAAAAAAAAAAAAAAAGCACCAAGGTACTTAAATTGCACTCTAAAATATAAATAAATTACGATTGGAAGAAAATAAATTACTAAACGGTCTAGCCAATTTCTAAAAGGTCCTACACGAAATAATTTGAGCATGAACTTTGCCTAATTTTACTACATTTAGTAGAAGATCATGGCACAAAAGCGTGACGGAAATCTTAAATTCTAATAACAACAATTTTAATAATCTCTCTTAATTAAGGAAAATGCTTATTAGGAATTTAGATCGGAATTTACGAATAATTCACTCAAATATTGAAGAAAGTAAGTGACGTGTATTAGTTTTAATTTTCATATTTTATAAAATTTGAAAATTTTGTAATTAGTATAGCGCCTAGGAAATTTAAAAGCAAAATGGGAGTTTCTGCCTTTCGAGATGGGATTTTATAACTTTCCAGGTTGGCATCTTTGGCTGTAGTGCTGAAGTTTAACGTGTCATTCTAACATGATATGAAAAGAGTATACCAAGCAGTACGTGGCAAGTAACTCAACCTATACTCAATCTGCTTGAAAATTGAAATTTACAGAAAAAAAGAAAAAGAAAGTCGATATAGCTAATCACTGTATAGCAACGTTGCCAAATTAAGAGCTAGCAGGTACTCAAAAACAGAGCAGGTCTGGTATTTTTGAACACTAAGCATTTTTTTAAATGTATTCTGACACAGCTGTTATATATTACAATATATAGTACCGCCAAATTTAAATTTTACATCTGAAATCATCTAGGAGATAGGAAAATGTAAATATTGAATGTGCACTCACCATGCATCGTCCTCTATGTTAAGAAATTCGGGTAGTTATTGTTATGGTAATGTCAGAATTAAAAAGTATTGTTGTGTTTATTTTTAGTTTGTAATTGTTGATTTTTTTAAATAAATTGCAGAACTTTGCAAAATGAAAAGTGTGAGCCATTCTTGCATTTTTAAATAAGAAAATTGTTTTCAGAAACTCAATGGTGAAGATTTAGGTTACATACTTGAAAAATAAGGAATAAACTGAAGCTCTAAAACTTTTAGAGCCACTTTTTCACAAATAAGATTTTTTTCCAGTACGTATTATAGTTTTCGTAACTGAAATAATTCTGCTCGTTGTCTTTTCACCGAAAGTGTTGTTTACCACCTTATGTAAAAGTAACTTTAGTAGATTAGTAGAAAGTTGTGATTTCTTTTTTCATTTGATTTTAAATATGGTACGAGTTCAACCAGCACCGTAACTAAGATTATTTTCTGGGGGGACGAGCATAATACGCGTATTTGAGCACCCTAGAAAAAGTTGTTTTTCTAATTTTTGGGGCCCCTCTTTCCATCTTTCTCTTATTCTTTATAGGCCCCCCGGAGCCTGTGGACAAATTAATTAAGACGACAATATTAACAAATCTCAAAGCCATACGAATTAATATTATTTCTAGGGCCCCTAATATATATCGAAATGGGCCTACGATTCATTTTTGTTTTATTTATCTTTTATGTGCTGTTTTGTTTATGAAATGTAGAGAACCTGCTTGATGCTTCATTTATAATTTAATGTTCATATCGTATATGAAGTAAGAAAATTTTCTTAAAATGAGACCCCCCCTCGAACGGCAGGGATCTTCCCTGGGGGGAAGTTGCCCCCTGCCCCCAAGCTACGGCCTTGAGTTCAACCCTAATTTGCGAAGACGAAAAAGAAATTAATTCCAATATTTCCGTTCAGAATAATTAACTATAACAGAGTTAATCATGATGGACTCATGCTCATAACCTTACAAAATAAAGATAATATGAAATACAATATGGTGATGTGAAAGATATAACGCATGAATAATTGAACTAATAAACATCGTAATAAACAAGGAGCAAATAAAATCCTCCAGGAAACGAAAACTCAAATTCCGAGACAGTTAAGTTTATTAACACAAAGATATATATCTAAGGTTCAAAAGTGTTTTTTGCTTGTTTAGTTCATTGCCTTTACAGTTGTACATCATTCACGTCCAAACACTGTAATAGCCTTTTTATGAAACTGAGAAATGTGTGGTGACGGTGCTTTTCCGGAATATTCAGAATCACATCGCTTATCTTGTCCTTCAAGTTGTCTAGATTATGTGGTTGCTGTGCTGTGCATTAAGTTCTGTATTTATATGTCTCCACAATCAGTAATCGTAAGGTGTCAAAGGTGGTAATCTTTCAAGCTAAGATGTGCATCCTCTTCAGCCAACCCATAATCTCTTCCGAAATAGTTCGTTAAGAAACTGCCGAACCTAAATGACAAGATGTGATTGTGCCCTACACACGTGGACCACATTGGTGATGTTTAACCAATCATGTTCTGTCATAAATAATATCTATAGCATTTTCAGATAGCTATTGCCATTCACCATAACTTTCTTGAAGATAGACAGACCAATGATGCATCATTAAGTAATGTGGCCACAACTAACTTTAAACTATCTTCCTTCTTATCCCAAAATTTTTATTCATAATCATAACTAGAGACCGGATGTTAGGCAAAATGCCTATTCTTGAATATTAAAGATATAATTAAAAATAACGTTTTAAAGTTTATATTGGGGGTTATAGTTACGATTTAAGCCCATTTTATTTTGCCTATTATGCCTATTTCCTCCGTTACTGCCTAAATAATTGTTTTAGTGCCTAATATTGCCTATTCTATGTATTTTCTTCAAAATAAGCCTTCATTAGGAAGATATATAACTTATATAATATCAATAACACACACACACACACACACACACACACATATATATATATATATATATATATATATATATATATATATATATATATATATATATATATATATATATATATATATATATATATATATATATATATATATATATATATATATATTAGGTATTTGTAAACACAAACGACAAACACATGGTACAATACAATATACTGTATATACCGTAAAGTAAAAGAAGACATTAACAAACAGGTATGTTTCTATATTGATTGAACATTATCTGTGACTTGAATCTATTTTTTAATCGTATTGACTATTTATCTCCATTACGTATATCGAAAACATTTTAGTGCCTATTTTACTGCCTATTTTTTACATTTTAAGTGCCTATTTGCCTGCCTATTTTTCAGGTTTTTAGTGCCTAAACATCCGGTCTCTAATCATAACAGTTACAACGTTAGTGAGGTTTAATTATTTAAGAGGACTTTACGTACTTGTAATATGCCATTACAGTCTAATGATATTATGTTCTTAATAGGAGGGTGCCCGAAATTTTCTGCACCGACTGTACTTGACGTTTAACAAAAAATTTCTGGCTGTTCATATAATTCGTAATTTTATTTGTTATTCTATTTCAATTAACATGGAAAACTGTAAAAAAAAAATTCATTACGGATTATAGTTTTGGGAATCAATATCTTTATTTATATTTTAAATTAGTTATAAGTCTTGCATATGTATATGTAAATGGATTATTACAATTCTTACGGTGTCAGTGCTATCCGAAAATATAGATCCACTATTGGACGGAACTTTCCAGATCAAATAACCAATCTAAAATTCGACAGAATTTTCAGGACCACCCTTCACCTCTCTTTTAGATACCTAGGTCCTTCTAAAAACTAGTTTAATCCAGATTTTACCAAATTTTATTCGTTTTAAAACCCCACCGCCAAAAATGCTTTGTTCTGATTGGATGATAAACCCACGCTATGATATTAGGGCGCAATTATTCCATTCCACGCCGGAAAGTGCTACTGAAGACACTGGTTTTTGTTCGTCTAACTTAAAAGTCGAAAGGAGTGAGAGAAACTACAAATAAAGGTAATATTGTGATGTTATTAATATCTAAATTCTCTGGAAGTCTCGAGGAGCCATGAACTGTTAAATTTCGTAGTAAAAACTGAACTGTAGAGCAGAAATAGGAAGTCAACTCGGTAACGCCATGTTTTGCTGATATAATTAGTGGTGGACAGGTTCTGTGAAGTGCATCAGTTTGCTAGTTGTTCTTAGAAAGAAAAAATCTATAAACGGTTTCGGAAGAGTAGTGTTTCTCCCTTAAAATATTCTCATCCTGAAAATTACTCCTTTTAGAGTTACGTTAGGCCTGCCCCACTGCCGTTTGTGTTCGTGTATGTAGTAAATGTGATTTCTTTTGTACTTATTTAGTAATAACATGGCGGTATTTAATTTCTTTGTAGTTAGGATAGTGATCATAATGCACGTGTAAATTTATAGTAGGGCTCCTATCTGACTCCCAAATTGGGAGTACGGCTTCCAGCGGGATGAGTTGAACATGTAGTTTGTTCCGGGTTCCTGCCCCTTCAGGGCAGGGGTCCTATTGTTAGCTAATACTTCGATATGTCCCCTCAGGGCATTGATTAAATAGGTTGAGTAAAGAATGTGATTCAGTGAAACAAGGGCCAGTTGGCCCTGTCCCTTTCTTTCCTTCTCCTTTCGAGCCGATTTAACATGGTAAAATATGAATGTTTTCTGTGTATATTTATTAGTATAACATGTATTAATGTAGTGTGTAGTATGAATGTGGCATGTATGTGTTCGTAATGTAGAAACATGTTCTAGTAGTAGTAATTGTGGTAGTTAAGTGATGAAAGAGTGTGTGAGATAATTAAATATGGACAGTGTAGTATTTACTATGCGATATTTTTATTACTCCGTCATTAAGTGAACGTAATATAGTATAATAATTCCGTGTACAAGGTCACATTCAGTTGTTCAAGGGTTGATTATATCGTCGCTGGCCCTAGTGTCAAAAGTCAGTACTAACCGCCATTCTTCCGTCGAGGTGCTTAGTGATTTAGTTTTCATGAAATTGACCTTTCTTTCCGAAATAAAACCTAGAAGGTATAATTCACAGCCCATATGAATGTACAGTTAGGTCAAGTGACCCAAAATTAATATATTCTGAAAGTTTCAACATTCTGCATAGTCTAGAAATCGAAATATTTAAATAAATAAACTATCCGTAATTTTTTAACAGAAGTCGGGCGATATGATGCTAGTTCTTCGCTTTGGAATTATATTAGATGTTCATTTTTCTTCGTGGCTGCAGAAGCTCATTGTTACTGCAGAATTTTATAAACATTAAATATTATCGCGGATAATTCTATTTTTCAGTGAACGTACGTAGGATTTTTTTTTCTTTCTTCTTAATAAAGCTACCGAGTATTACATAGTATTGTGTGTGGGATGAAAGAGTCTTGGGTTCGAGTGAGGTTGTCGTGCGGTGATCGGAATGGGAAATGTTTGTAGTGACTAGATTTTAAAGTGTTATGATGAAATGTGTAAATAGGCTGGGCGTAGATAGAGGAAACAGGGTGTTTGTAGAATATAGCGTCGTGGCAAATGAATATTATATGAATATTAATAAGTATATGAATATTGTAGTAAATGAATATAGAAGATAGAACACCCATATAGTTAAAGATATAGTAGCCCAGTGAATACTTCGCCGTGTGTTGATATATAGATATTGAATAGATACGTGTAGCTACAAACATCTCAGGTTCTGACCCCTGCACCATAATATCACGCGGGCCGGAGGGCGATATATAGTCGGACTACGGTAATACTTTGTAGTTTTATGTGTTATAATAATAATCAACCATAGTAATACCATCTGATAGAAGGGGTAGCATCATATAATCGCTGACTAGACATATTGAATAATAAATTATGAAAAGACAATAGTAGTTATACAACAGGGCTGTAGTGAATCATATCTTCTGGTCGGTTTAAAAAATAGAATATCCTGCTCCGTGAGATTTTTTTTCCTTCACGTTACCTACTCAGGCTAGCTTACAATGTTCATGGAGGCGACAGTTCTGATAGGGTTACAGAATCAAAACAATTAATTATTGAAATTTATTATTCGCGTACCCGGATGTCGACCCCTAGTCCCTTTAAGTATTTTCATTTCTTTTCTTAGTTTAATTAGACGAGGGAAATTAACGACATCCCAGACTGTGGCGTGTCTGCGCAGGGTAGCTATCGGTGAGGTTTGGCCATAGAAATCACCGATCCAAAATTCAGTTTATTTAATTTTTTTTTATTTTGGCAAATCACTAATTAGGGATATCTTAACTATTATTCTAATTTCATTACTATCCTGGAGTCTTCTAGTTTCCAAGAGGTCGGATGATTTTTTTTTCTCCCTTTTGAAATCCTAAATTAACGCCGTCTCTAACCTTCCGGAGGATTTCGGGGTCTGCAAGGGTGTTGACCGGATACGGTGAGTGGTGGGATTTCCCTAAAGCCTTTGTCTTTCCGAAAATCCCATTGTGGACACAGACTTGTCTCATCTTCGCAGACAGTTTTATCGGCTATTTATTTGGTAAGCCGAACCCCTTTTGGCATGTTAAGAATATTTTGGCTATGGATTTTGTTGAGAGCGAAATTCGACTTCTACCTTTGTAGCGTTAGTTATTTCTCACTTAAGTCTTTGGCGCCCCTATTCTTCGTCTTCCTTCTTCTCTATCTCTCTCTCTGTCTTCATTTCTTCAAGTTTTTTTTTAATTTCAACCTTCCCCCCCCCAAGATTTTGAACCTGTTACTTACAATTTATTTAACGTACAACTCTGATCTGAAATTACCAGCTGAGACGTTGCAAGACACGATTCATGGATAGAGTAGATAGTGATTGAGTCCTCCATCACATTTTGACCTATCGCTGAAATGAACAAAGACTTAGTATTTGACGACAATTCGATTACGTTCTTTCACCGTCGTTCCTCTTAAGTTTTTTTTTGTAATCCGTTGGTCACTTTCCTTTCTGTTTTGGTTTTCGATTACTTTGTAGTTAACCTGGGCCCAGAAATTGTATTTTAGGTTATCTAGTTATATCTTTAGAAATGCTCTGTGCTACGTGCCTGCCTTCCAAAGTTTTTTTTTCCTTCATGATTTAAACACGAATTGATTATATAAGAGTGAAAAATTTATAGATGCGCGGTATCAAGTAAAACTCGATTTTCTTTTTCATATGTAATGTCGGAAGTCATTTGTTTTGGGACAATGTTTGCAACCTTTTAAAAAATTATTGTTGGGGTGATTAATTTAAATGTGTGCGCATTTATTGAATATAAATAAGAAATATATATATATATATAGAAATGAATACGTCGAGATGTATATGTAATTAGTATGTGAATATGATTTTAAAGTAAAAGTATGATATTAAATGTATTATGAATATATGTAAGAGCGCTCGTGTCTGTCCCCCTAAACGTGTATTGGTTGCTATAGTTTGCCAGTGAGCTTTCCGACGTATATAAGAATGTAGATTTTGTCAAGAATACCGCCGTCCACTCAAGTAATTTTCCTTTTCTTTTGAATAAATGTAATTAATAACCTCTGTAATTATGTAATGGCATGTATTGAAAAGTAACGGCAGGTCTAAACATAACTCACCTCATAACGCATATTATCCCTGAACTACCAACCTAAAACCATTGTGTAAGGTGTACCTTGAATCCTTCTCACCTGCATATGTATCCTGTGACTTGACCAGTTTTTTTTATCCTCAATTTAAACCTTCATACTCCGTACACCTGCGGGAGATCGTTTTTAAAATCCGAATCATATACAAATATATACGAAAGTGATCCTAAGGAAAGGCCTCATGACGTGTCCCAGTGTTGAATAAATAACTTAAAACTATCCAATTAATAAGTTTGGAAATGGACCGTCTAAGAGGAGAAACATCCTCTGGCGAAAGTGATTTTTCGAAATCCCTAGATGGGTATAGACGTAGCAGTGTGCGATTGCAGATATAAACTGTTAAAAGTTATAAACCAAGTATAGACGACGAATGGTTTTGTAAACCAATAGATATATATATATACATATAGAGATATATATAAACACGAACGAAGTTAAATGGAGCGACATGTTCTGGACACTACGAGTAGTGCGTGATTTGTGATTTGAACGCTCAAAATCATTAATATCTTATTACCCACTGTGAGGTAGAGACTCATATAAGTTCTAATCCACCAAAAGGTTTTTTTTTCTTTCCTCTTTGTCCAATTTTTTTTAAAAGTGAAATAAGTGTCTTATTTGCGTATGTCGCAAACCATAATTTGGCTTTAGCATGCCTAAGATATGATACATGTATTTTTTTTCTTTCTTTTTCATTTGTCAATATGATTGAATATATATAAAAATTTACTAAAATATAACTCTTTGTATTCTATTGATATATAACCAAGAACTTGTGCTTTTAATATTTTCTTCATAATTATTTGTTTGTCTTTTCTTTTCACTATGGATGTAATAAATTATTTGTATCTTTGTAGTTAGTTGGTTTCCTTTAACCATATATACACTGTCCTGAGTGAGTGAGCGTGTGAATGCATGATAGATTTAATATAAGTAATTTTAGTGATATCATTTGTTGTATTAACATCTATAATATATGTGTCGTGTTTTAATATATGTGTTAAGGTAAATAACCTAGGTCATGAAGGACCGCTACTAATGGTTTAAATCGGCTCTAGGAGTGAAACAAAAATAGCAGGATGAGCCTAAATACGACATCTTTCTTCCAGGAAGTTGAGACTCCTATTGATACGATACATAAATTTATATTTAGTGGATAAGTTTGATTTTTTTTTCTTGGCTAATTCATATGTGTGGTCGATCCTAGAGAACAGAGTCCAGATGCTGGATGGTAATCAATTACCGGTTGGAATAACAGTACAAAGAATTAAATTTCACTTTTCTCATTCCCAGGTCTAGGTCTGGGCAACCCCATGATCGTGGTGCCTGGAGCTAGGTCTGGGTGGTATGAGGGAACATGTGTCTATTTCGAAGCATTCCAAAATTGATTAGTCGTTAATAACATTTAGAATGATTCATCTTTCAACGACTTTCCCGACCTTTTACTATATTTCCGGAATTATCCAGTAATCTGTTTCTCATTGAAATACCCTATTTCTTTTCTTTCTTCTTTTCCTACCTCCTTCTTTTACCCTTCTACTTTCTTTTCTTTCTTTCCTATTTCTGAATGAAAGAAAACGGAGTCATGACAGAGTAGTCGCTATTTGCACGGTCAATAAGTTGTTTTGATGAGTTTTCTTCGGGAGTCCGATATGGAGTAATTAACGATAACAAGAAAGTTTATTGAAATTTACTGTATTGGAAAATAATCATGACTTCAATTAGTAGATGATGTTTCGTAAATCGTCCTCGTAAAAGAGGATTAAATTGTAGCGACTCCTCTATATTAGCTCTTTTATCTTAGTTTTTTCGTTTTTTTTTTCGTTTACTTTGTTTTCTTTCACTATTGGCTAACCGTGACAGGATCTGTTGCCCTGGAAACGGCGGTTTCTATGGCAACGGACTAAAGTTTTCTTTCAATATTGGCGACCGTTGACATAGGATAGTTACCATGGAAACAATTGTTTTCCCTGGTAACGAATCTGAAATTATTTATTAAACACTGTTTAGGATCGAGCACATATCGACTTGGCCACAAAAGGTGCATAATTAAAAAGTTATAGTGGGATTAAATAATTATAGTCATTGGCTGTTCTGCTATCTTTGTCTCTCTCTGTAGAAAGGGGGGAATGAAGGAATTTGCTAAAGTGACTTCTAAAATTTGAAAATGCTGGAAGTTGACCCAAGGAGGGAATTAGATAGGAGTCCCTTAATTTATGAATAGTACCTGATTAATAAGTATTGTTAGTTTATAAGGATATAATTGCATGTGTTTATATTGTGTCTTTTTATATGGAAACTATGGCAACCAATAGGGAAGTAGTATCACACGAGAACGCGGAAGTCTCATGTACGCAATGTACTTTAGAAAGTAGTGAGAAAAGAGCTCGCGTCTCTCGTAGGCTAGTGAGGTGTCACGAATGTGGGCTGAAATGGATACATTTCAGTTGTATTAATTTAGAGGATACTGCTGAAAATGCAGAAAAGGTCCGGGCTGGTGAAATAGTTAAATACTGCAAAGAATGTGAGGGGAAGTTCCACCAGTCGCGTGAACCCATGAGTTTATCCTCTGAAAAAGAAAATGAACATCCCGATTCGGATGGTGAGCGAGGGTATAGTACCCCGAAGAACCGAGGCCAAATATCTCCAGTGGAGATATCTGACCTCGATGATGATGAAAGAGATGGGGATCCAATTGGTGATAAACCCAAAGAAAAGCAAAGGAAGACTGTGTCATCTAATAATGACGCTCTCCTCCTTTCATTGCAACAAATGCTACAAGAAATGAATGAAAATAACCGGGAAATGAGACGCGAAATAAACGAAAAAATAGATAATAATAGCCGAGAAATGAGACGCGAAATGAATGAAAATAGCCTGGAAATGAGACGCGAAATGAATAAGAATAGCCGGGAAATGAATGAAAAAATAGATGCCTCGAACCGAGAAACCGAATCTCGATTCGAAGTATTAACTCACAAAATAGACAATATACGTGTAGACTTCGTTTCCTCAATAAACAAATTGAGGGAGCAAACGTCTACTGAAATTGATTTGGTCAGATGCGAGGCTCAACAGTCCCTAAAGCAACTTCAGCAGGAGACTGAGGGTAAATTAGATCATGTAAATTCTGAAATTGAACAAATGGATACTAAATTGTATAAAATCAACAATAAATTAGAAACACAGCAGGCCGAAATTGATAGTTTAAAGTCAACCTTGTCAGACCTATCATTGGAAAGCAAACTGGAAGTAACTGACCAGAAAATTTCGAAAATTCAAAACGAGATAGCAAATATTCAAAAAGAAATGACAAAATCTAGTCGCGAAAAATCAGAGGTAACCTATCCTTTCCCCGGTAGCGATTCCTCAGGAATATTACCTGCTATAACAACCACCTGTAGCGCAGGAAAAGAAAATTTAATGTCAGTTGATGCACGGGATATTGCGACGCACTACCCCATGCATCGGTCAGAACCAAAGTCGTGGTTCAATTCCAATAGTGTGCCGAATGTTGTGACGACTACGGTCACTAGCGTGAGTGCTCCCTCCTTACATGGAGGTATACAATCACATAGCGTGTTGCCGGGAAGAGGAGATGGGTGCCATTCTGAGTCGTTGTTCATGGGTGCGATTGGTCCGGGGATGGAGCCCAACATATTCAATACGACCAACAAAATCCCTTTCACTTACATGGGTAATTATAACACCGCTACGACGTCGTCGGTGGTAAATCCGGTGACGACTCCGATTGTGCAGGATAATATGTTAATTCCCAGTAACTATTCCCCTGCTTATGTTAGTATGGGTTCCAAGGTTTCGCTGAGGGACATCGAACGTTTTCCCACTTTTGACGGGAATATTACCAATGGACAGCCTCGTGTTTTTCTGCGTAGATTGCAGCAGTGTTTAGAAATGTATCGGCTGACCGATAGAGAACGTTTACAAATAGTTGAAAAACTTTTAATTGCAGCATCAGGCGCGTGGTTTGCTTCTATTAAATATAGAATTCATACGTTTGATGATTTTCTGATCCTTTTTAAGGAAGAATACTGCAACGAACATATAGAGAGGCTTCAGAAACGCAACCTCCAATCTTTAAGATATGATCGAGCCAAGTATGGGTCCCTTTTGGACTATGCTTGGAAGATCATCGAACTGTACTATCAGATCGCGGAAAATCCATCGCAAGCCGAGCTAGTAGACATAATAGTGAACGCTCTTCCACCAGATGAGTCGCGGGCTATTGCTTCCCACTTGTGCCAAACGGTGCGAGAAGTTACGTCACGCCTAGCTGCCCTGTGTGGGAAAGAAACTGGAGGCCCACCAAAGAGGTATTTCGCCCGACAAGCAAAAGTTGTGAAACCCGTGAAAAGCAAGGCAACGGCAAGTTGCCAAACGGACTTTCTGAGTTACACCCAAGCTGGATCTCGCTATCCGAGTGGGAGTGGCTCAGAAAGCAATCAATATAACAGTCGACGTCTGTTCCGTAACCGACCGATGTTTAACAATCGCCGGGGTTATCGCCCCTATGACCGCACAATGGGGGAATCGAACCCGAATAGGGACGATAATAGGAGGAACTTTAACGGGGCGTACCGGAGAAGAGAAAACGGTACTGGTCAAAACGGCAATGTTAACAATAACTGTGCAAGTAGATCTCAGAATTCTGCCCCTTCGCAAATACCATTTAATGGCGGAAATGGAATTCTAGCCACTCGAGGGATTGATAGTCGCGAGACCGCTGTCAAATCGACAAACTAATTCCGCAACTACCTGGTGAAATGGGGGAGGATAGTTGCGGGAAAATATACCCCATTATTTTGAAAAATCAGACTGACCACGAATGTAACTCTAATTTGTGGACACAAAATTTATCATTTCGGGACTCGTTACAATTTGTTATAAAATTTGTTATAGATGAGGAACCCTTTGCTTCAAGTGAAGAACGCTATTTTTCTACCTCTCCCAGCCTACGAGGAAGTATCGGCGGCGTTGAACTTGTCGCTACAATAGATAGTGGCTCGGAGCTCTGCCTAATGGACTGGGAGGTGTGGAAAAAATTAAAGCAACGGTTTCCATCCGCTAAATTGAGACCATACACGGGCCTTACACTTGGCGCTTTCGCTGGAAAAGAAAGTTTTTCGGTTCAGGGCGTTCAAAATTTTAACCTAAACATACAAAATCATATATTCGAAATAGCCATCTTCGTCATAAAATATTTGCGAACGGACCTAATACTGGGATGTCCATTTCTGGACAAATTCCATTGTATCATTGACCGGGAAAAGAAAGAGATTAGAATGAAAGATAGTTTAGGAAACACTGTTGTCGTTCCTACGGATCGACCGAACATAATGCTAGTGAAATTACCTGTGGAAGAGATTGCAATCGGTGAATCAGGATGGCCGGTGGTGGATCAACCCATGCTTGACCCCAGTTTAAATTGTCAAGCTGCCTGTGCAGTGACACCTCTCCACAAGGGAGGGGTTAACAGGGGAGATCAGCTGGATCCACTCCTGGGCACCGAATGCAATGTCTCGGAACAAGAGATTGATTCATATATTGCCACTCGGGATGACTTACCATCACCGATTAAATCAGGTCTTCGGAAATTATTAATGAAGTACCGTTCTCTTTTCTCTGAGTACCCACGCCGCGTTAACGCGCCTCCCTATAAAATACAGTTGAAGGATGAAGAACCAGTTGTTGGACCATGTTATTCCGTCCCTCAGGCTATACAACCTGAGTTTGAAGCAGAGTTGAATAAATGGTTACGGTTGGGGATAGCAATAGAACAAATGTCTCCATATCGAAATCCTATTCATGTCGTCCGGAAGGCCTCTGGCGGTGTACGTCCAGTTTTAGATCTGAGGGCTACCAACTCAAAAATTATATCTCCACAGGTGCAGGTAGAACCTATCAATGAGTTACTACACCGTGTTTCGCAGGCAATGTGGTTTTCGTCGTTTGACGCGTCAAGTGCGTATTATGGGATCAGTTTACACCCAGACTCTTACCAATGCACTAGTTTTGTGTACAAGGGAAGACAATATTGCCTTACTGTTCTGCCACAGGGGTTGAAAAGTAGTCCTGCTGTATTTCAATCGGTAATGACAAAATTTTTTAATGACTCAACCCGTTCTTTTGTTATTTTGTACTTAGACGATGTTCTAGTAAAATCAACTACTGAAGAAGAGCATTTGGCTCATTTAGAGAGAACTTTCGAAATCTTTAAACAAGCAAATTTTTCATTAAATTTCAAAAAATGTAAGTTCTTTGCACGGGAAATCAAATTTTTAGGACATATAATTAGTGGCAGAACAATAAGGGTTGACCCTCGACTCAATGAGCCAATTCGTTGTTTTCCAGTACCGAAATCCAAGAAAGCATTACAGAAGTTTTTAGGGCTTATAGGATGGAGGCGAAAATTCATCCCAAACTTTTCTGGTCTCACTGCTAATCTGTATCAACTCCTGAAAAAGGATCAGAAATTCGTACTGAATAACGAAGCCTTGGAAACGTTCAATAAACTGAGAACTCTTCTTAGTAATCCACCTGCATTAAGTCAGCCAGATTTCTCCTTGCCTTTTCACATCCATAGTGATGCATGCATGGAAAATTTGGCTGGCCTACTTGCACAATATCCTTCAGATAAAGATAATCCTAACGTCATTGGATATGCCAGTCGACGGGTGAAACCCTATGAGTTGTCTCTTTCAATATCTCAGCTGGAACTCCTGTCAGTCCTGTTCCTCTGTGAACATTTTGAGCAGTATATCATGGGTCGTACTACTTATGTCCATACAGATAACGCGGCAGTCACACATGCATTCACCCAAAAGAACCTTGAGCCACGAACCACCCGCATTCTATTGAAACTGCAGAAATTTGATTTAATTTTTCAACACTGTCCAGGCAGAGAAAATTTTGTAGCCGACACAATTAGTAGATACCCACCTGAGGTATTGCTTGAGCCCGAAACACATTATGTTCATTTTTTAACCAAAACGCAGGATGTTGATATTAATCTAGACTTTATTCGAGAAAATCAAATAACAGACGAATTATGTAAGAACCTGTTAAAGCAATATGAAAACAACCGTAATCTGGACAGAGTAATAATGTACTGTGGGTTAATTTATATTAAACCTTTGCGTATTCAGAAATGGCTCTTAGTGATACCGCAGAGTTGTATACCCCAAATTATCAGTGTTGTCCATTCTACCGGTCACTTTGGAGTTCAGAAGTGTTATCGTTTTTGTCGAGCTATATTTTATTGGAAGAATCAAAAAACCACGATTAAAAACTTCATACGAAATTGCATAGAATGTGCCGAAACAAAGTTTACAAACCGTGCTATAGCTAAGCAGGAATATCATATTCAAGCCACCGTACCCCATGAGACTCTGGGGGTGGACCTTATTGGAAAATTGCCACCCAGTCAGGGATATTATTATATTTTATCTCTAACAGATATTTATTCTCGTTTCGTTACTTTCCTTCCACTGAAAAAGGCTCATACTAAGGAAATAATCACAGTATTAGAGAGACGATACTTTCATCTATTGCCTTACCCACAGGAATTCTTATCCGATAAAGGACCACAGTTCCAATCTAAGTTATGGCAGGACTTTTGTAACAAATATAAAATTAAACATAAGAAAACTTCCAGTTATTCCCCGCAGGCTAACGGCGTTACAGAACGTAGCCATAAAGAACTCAATAGATTAGTTAGATTATGGTGTCATGAGGATCAAACCACTTGGCACAAGTACTTAGTTAAAATTCAGGACCTTCTGAACAATTCATATTGTTCCAGTATTGGCTGTACGCCTGCGGAACGCTTTCTTAGTTATTCTGCCGTTGATAGCTATAGGAAAGTGTTCCCATGGCCCAAAGAGTTAGATTCCGTAGATAACCGTTTCCGATACGCTGAAGTAGAGGTAAAATTAAAAAGTCATACTAAACAGTCGTCAAACGCTATAAATCTGAAAGAAGGGCAATTAGTGATGTTGAAACTGCATAATTTATCCTCACTTCTAAAGCATGAGTCAGCAAAATGGATGAAAGTCTATACCGGCCCGTTTTTAGCAGTTAAATTATTGAAAAATTGCGCTGTATTACAAAATCTAAAAGGTGAAAGTATCGGAACTCACAATTTCCAAAATCTTAAGCTTTTCAACTGTACTGAGGACAAAAAACGGGAACTTCTATCTCAATACCCAAAGTGAATGTTACACTGTCTCATTTGAGTGCATGAGTGTATGAGTGAGTAGTTAGTTTATTAGTATTAATACATGTTAATTCTATTCAACAAAATTTTGTTATTCAAACAAAATTTTTTTTAACGACGCCGGGGAACTGTAATATGCCATTACAGTCTAATGATATTATGTTCTTAATAGGAGGGTGCCCGAAATTTTCTGCACCGACTGTACTTGACGTTTAACAAAAAATTTCTGGCTGTTCATATAATTCGTAATTTTATTTGTTATTCTATTTCAATTAACATGGAAAACTGTAAAAAAAATTCATTACGGATTATAGTTTTGGGAATCAATATCTTTATTTATATTTTAAATTAGTTATAAGTCTTGCATATGTATATGTAAATGGATTATTACAATTCTTACGGTGTCAGTGCTATCCGAAAATATAGATCCACTATTGAACGGAACTTTCCAGATCAAATAACCAATCTAAAATTCGACAGAATTTTCAGGACCACCCTTCACCTCTCTTTTAGATACCTAGGTCCTTCTAAAAACTAGTTTAATCCAGATTTTACCAAATTTTATTCGTTTTAAAACCCCACCGCCAAAAATGCTTTGTTCTGATTGGATGATAAACCCACGCTATGATATTAGGGCGCAATTATTCCATTCCACGCCGGAAAGTGCTACTGAAGACACTGGTTTTTGTTCGTCTAACTTAAAAGTCGAAAGGAGTGAGAGAAACTACGAATAAAGGTAATATTGTGATGTTATTAATATCTAAATTCTCTGGAAGTCTCGAGGAGCCATGAACTGTTAAATTTCGTAGTAAAAACTGAACTGTAGAGCAGAAATAGGAAGTCAACTCGGTAACGCCATGTTTTGCTGATATAATTAGTGGTGGACAGGTTCTGTGAAGTGCATCAGTTTGCTAGTTGTTCTTAGAAAGAAAAAATCTATAAACGGTTTCGGAAGAGTAGTGTTTCTCCCTTAAAATATTCTCATCCTGAAAATTACTCCTTTTAGAGTTACGTTAGGCCTGCCCCACTGCCGTTTGTGTTCGTGTATGTAGTAAATGTGATTTCTTTTGTACTTATTTAGTAATAACATGGCGGTATTTAATTTCTTTGTAGTTAGGATAGTGATCATAATGCACGTGTAAATTTATAGTAGGGCTCCTATCTGACTCCCAAATTGGGAGTACGGCTTCCAGCGGGATGAGTTGAACATGTAGTTTGTTCCGGGTTCCTGCCCCTTCAGGGCAGGGGTCCTATTGTTAGCTAATACTTCGATATGTCCCCTCAGGGCATTGATTAAATAGGTTGAGTAAAGAATGTGATTCAGTGAAACAAGGGCCAGTTGGCCCTGTCCCTTTCTTTCCTTCTCCTTTCGAGCCGATTTAACATGGTAAAATATGAATGTTTTCTGTGTATATTTATTAGTATAACATGTATTAATGTAGTGTGTAGTATGAATGTGGCATGTATGTGTTCGTAATGTAGAAACATGTTCTAGTAGTAGTAATTGTGGTAGTTAAGTGATGAAAGAGTGTGTGAGATAATTAAATATGGACAGTGTAGTATTTACTATGCGATATTTTTATTACTCCGTCATTAAGTGAACGTAATATAGTATAATAATTCCGTGTACAAGGTCACATTCAGTTGTTCAAGGGTTGATTATATCGTCGCTGGCCCTAGTGTCAAAAGTCAGTACTAACCGCCATTCTTCCGTCGAGGTGCTTAGTGATTTAGTTTTCATGAAATTGACCTTTCTTTCCGAAATAAAACCTAGAAGGTATAATTCACAGCCCATATGAATGTACAGTTAGGTCAAGTGACCCAAAATTAATATATTCTGAAAGTTTCAACATTCTGCATAGTCTAGAAATCGAAATATTTAAATAAATAAACTATCCGTAATTTTTTAACAGAAGTCGGGCGATATGATGCTAGTTCTTCGCTTTGGAATTATATTAGATGTTCATTTTTCTTCGTGGCTGCAGAAGCTCATTGTTACTGCAGAATTTTATAAACATTAAATATTATCGCGGATAATTCTATTTTTCAGTGAACGTACGTAGGATTTTTTTTCTTTCTTCTTAATAAAGCTACCGAGTATTACATAGTATTGTGTGTGGGATGAAAGAGTCTTGGGTTCGAGTGAGGTTGTCGTGCGGTGATCGGAATGGGAAATGTTTGTAGTGACTATAGATTTTAAAGTGTTATGATGAAATGTGTAAATAGGCTGGGCGTAGATAGAGGAAACAGGGTGTTTGTAGAATATAGCGTCGTGGCAAATGAATATTATATGAATATTAATAAGTATATGAATATTGTAGTAAATGAATATAGAAGATAGAACACCCATATAGTTAAAGATATAGTAGCCCAGTGAATACTTCGCCGTGTGTTGATATATAGATATTGAATAGATACGTGTAGCTACAAACATCTCAGGTTCTGACCCCTGCACCATAATATCACGCGGGCCGGAGGGCGATATATAGTCGGACTACGGTAATACTTTGTAGTTTTATGTGTTATAATAATAATCAACCATAGTAATACCATCTGATAGAAGGGGTAGCATCATATAATCGCTGACTAGACATATTGAATAATAAATTATGAAAAGACAATAGTAGTTATACAACAGGGCTGTAGTGAATCATATCTTCTGGTCGGTTTAAAAAATAGAATATCCTGCTCCGTGAGATTTTTTTTCCTTCACGTTACCTACTCAGGCTAGCTTACAATGTTCATGGAGGCGACAGTTCTGATAGGGTTACAGAATCAAAACAATTAATTATTGAAATTTATTATTCGCGTACCCGGATGTCGACCCCTAGTCCCTTTAAGTATTTTCATTTCTTTTCTTAGTTTAATTAGACGAGGGAAATTAACGACATCCCAGACTGTGGCGTGTCTGCGCAGGATAGCTATCGGTGAGGTTTGGCCATAGAAATCACCGATCCAAAATTCAGTTTATTTATTTTTTTTTTATTTTGGCAAATCACTAATTAGGGATATCTTAACTATTATTCTAATTTCATTACTATCCTGGAGTCTTCTAGTTTCCAAGAGGTCGGATGATTTTTTTTTTCTCCCTTTTGAAATCCTAAATTAACGCCGTCTCTAACCTTCCGGAGGATTTCGGGGTCTGCAAGGGTGTTGACCGGATACGGTGAGTGGTGGGATTTCCCTAAAGCCTTTGTCTTTCCGAAAATCCCATTGTGGACACAGACTTGTCTCATCTTCGCAGACAGTTTTATCGGCTATTTATTTGGTAAGCCGAACCCCTTTTGGCATGTTAAGAATATTTTGGCTATGGATTTTGTTGAGAGCGAAATTCGACTTCTACCTTTGTAGCGTTAGTTATTTCTCACTTAAGTCTTTGGCGCCCCTATTCTTCGTCTTCCTTCTTCTCTATCTCTCTCTCTGTCTTCATTTCTTCAAGTTTTTTTTTAATTTCAACCTCCCCCCCCCCAGATTTTGAACCTGTTACTTACGATTTATTTAACGTACAACTCTGATCTGAAATTACCAGCTGAGACGTTGCAAGACACGATTCATGGATAGAGTAGATAGTGATTGAGTCCTCCATCACATTTTGACCTATCGCTGAAATGAACAAAGACTTAGTATTTGACGACAATTAGATTACGTTCTTTCACCGTCGTTCCTCTTAAGTTTTTTTTTGTAATCCGTTGGTCACTTTCCTTTCTGTTTTGGTTTTCGATTACTTTGTAGTTAACCTGGGCCCAGAAATTGTATTTTAGGTTATCTAGTTATATCTTTAGAAATGCTCTGTGCTACGTGCCTGCCTTCCAAAGTTTTTTTTCCTTCATGATTTAAACACGAATTGATTATATAAGAGTGAAAAATTTATAGATGCGCGGTATCAAGTAAAACTCGATTTTCTTTTTCATATGTAATGTCGGAAGTCATTTGTTTTGGGACAATGTTTGCAACCTTTTAAAAAATTATTGTTGGGGTGATTAATTTAAATGTGTGCGCATTTATTGAATATAAATAATAAATATATATATAGAGAGAGAAATGAATACGTCGAGATGTATATGTAATTAGTATGTGAATATGATTTTAAAGTAAAAGTATGATATTAAATGTATTATGAATATATGTAAGAGCGCTCGTGTCTGTCCCCCTAAACGTGTATTGGTTGCTATAGTTTGCCAGTGAGCTTTCCGACGTATATAAGAATGTAGATTTTGTCAAGAATACCGCCGTCCACTCAAGTAATTTTCCTTTTCTTTTGAATAAATGTAATTAATAACCTCTGTAATTATGTAATGGCATGTATTGAAAAGTAACGGCAGGTCTAAACATAACTCACCTCATAACGCATATTATCCCTGAACTACCAACCTAAAACCATTGTGTAAAGTGTACCTATCCTTCTCACCTGCATATGTATCCTGTGACTTGACCAGTTTTTTTTATCCTCAATTTAAACCTTCATACTCCGTACACCTGCGGGAGATCGTTTTTAAAATCCGAATCATATACAAATATATACGAAAGTGATCCTAAGGAAAGGCCTCATGACGTGTCCCAGTGTTGAATAAATAACTTAAAACTATCCAATTAATAAGTTTGGAAATGGACCGTCTAAGAGGAGAAACATCCTCTGGCGAAAGTGATTTTTCCAAATCCCTAGATGGGTATAGACGTAGCAGTGTGCGATTGCAGATATAAACTGTTAAAAGTTATAAACCAAGTATAGACGACGAATGGTTTTGTAAATCAATAGATATATATATATACATATAGAGATATATATAAACACGAACGAAGTTAAATGGAGCGACATGTTCTGGACACTACGAGTAGTGCGTGATTTGTGATTTGAACGCTCAAAATCATTAATATCTTATTACCCACTGTGAGGTAGAGACTCATATAAGTTCTAATCCACCAAAAGGTTTTTTTTCTTTCCTCTTTGTCCAATTTTTTTTTTAAAAGTGAAATAAGTGTCTTATTTGCGTATGTCGCAAATCATAATTTGGCTTTAGCATGCCTAAGATATGATACATGTACTTTTTTTCTTTCTTTTTCATTTGTCAATATGATTGAATATATATAAAAATTTACTAAAATATAACTCTTTGTATTCTATTGATATATAACCAAGAACTTGTGCTTTTAATATTTTCTTCATAATTATTTGTTTGTCTTTTCTTTTCACTATGGATGTAATAAATTATTTGTATCTTTGTAGTCAGTTGGTTTCCTTTAACCATATATACACTGTCCTGAGTGAGTGAGCGTGTGAATGCATGATAGATTTAATATAAGTAATTTTAGTGATATCATTTGTTGTATTAACATCTATAATATATGTGTCGTGTTTTAATATATGTGTTAAGGTAAATAACCTAGGTCATGAAGGACCGCTACTAATGGTTTAAATCGGCTCTAGGAGTGAAACAAAAATAGCAGGATGAGCCTAAATACGACATCTTTCTTCCAGAAAGTTGAGACTCCTATTGATACGATACATAAATTTATATTGAGTGGATAAGTTTGATTTTTTTTTCTTGGCTAATTCATATGTGTGGTCGATCCTAGAGAACAGAGTCCAGATGCTGGATGGTAATCAATTACCGGTTGGAATAACAGTACAAAGAATTAAATTTCACTTTTCTCATTCCCAGGTCTAGGTCTGGGCAACCCCATGATCGTGGTGCCTGGAGCTAGGTCTGGGTGGTATGAGGGAACATGTGTCTATTTCGAAGCATTCCAAAATTGATTAGTCGTTAATAACATTTAGAATGATTCATCTTTCAACGACTTTCCCGACCTTTTACTATATTTCCGGAATTATCCAGTAATCTGTTTCTCATTGAAATACCCTATTTCTTTTCTTTCTTCTTTTCCTACCTCCTTCTTTTACCCTTCTACTTTCTTTTCTTTCTTTCCTATTTCTGAATGAAAGAAAACGGAGTCATGACAGAGTAGTCGCTATTTGCACGGTCAATAAGTTGTTTTGATGAGTTTTCTTCGGGAGTCCGATATGGAGTAATTAACGATAACAAGAAAGTTTATTGAAATTTACTGTATTGGAAAATAATCATGACTTCAATTAGTAGATGATGTTTCGTAAATCGTCCTCGTAAAAGAGGATTAAATTGTAGCGACTCCTCTACATTAGCTCTTTTATCTTAGTTTTTTCGGTTTTTTTTTCGTTTACTTTGTTTTCTTTCAATATTGGCTAACCGTGACAGGATCTGTTGCCCTGGAAACGGCGGTTTCTATGGCAACGGACTAAAGTTTTCTTTCATACTCTTCGTATTAAAATTATCCATTAAAGGGAATTCTGATAATTTGTAGTGGATAGTTATGAATTCGGGTGTAATTAGGACATATTTAATCGAAAGTAAGATATTAATTAATCAATAAAGACTAGCCATTATCAAAAGCGTAAACTCTCTACTTCCCTAGAAGAATCGGGTTTGCATACGTTGCACTGTTTAAATGTTTATTAGGGACAAACAGCTACAGCCACAAAGTGCCCCCAAGAAGGATTATACAAATATAGGGCGCTTACATTTAAATAACATAAAAATGAAACATGCAAAATATATATATATATATATATATATATATATATATATATATATATATATATATATATATATATATATATATATATATACGTGCAATGGGTATTACAGATAGAAATACAATGAAAAGCATAATGAGAAAACAAATAAGCAGAAATATCATCTTAAGTACATCTCAAACAAGTACACCCTGTCATGAGACTAAAATAACATTGATATGAGTATACAGTAGGAAAAAAGTATATAACATATTAAAATGAACATACATATAGTCAAAGTTACAAATGAACATACATGAAAATCATAAAATAATATAAGCATGATTTTCAAATCAATTGACACCTTAATTAAAGTACACTCATACAAAGACAGAAATAAAAATAAGATAATAATAAGATAATAATAATAATAATAATAATAATAATAATAATAATAATAATAATAATAATAATAATAATAATAATAATTCAATTTACGATTGTTCTTTTTACAATTAGTTATTTGAGTAATTCCTAATATTATCATTATCTTAATCAGAACCATTGTCAATCCACTGGTAGATGAAGGTTTCTACATATTTTCTCCGTAGTCATTTTTCTTTGGCAATTGTTTTTTTATGTTCCCTTGCAGTGCTTCCTGACTTCATCACATCGTCTTATATGAGAACGTTTCAAAGGTCACTTCTATCTCTTCTTGGTTTCAGTCAGAGGCTGCTTGTATCACCGGTGGTCAATTGTTGTTTCAATGATTCCAGTGCAGTGTGATAATTGTGCCTTTGTATTTTCAGTAGTATTAATCGTTTTCCTATACATTTTATTATTTTCGGCTTATTCCACAGTTTGTTCTGTAATTTGCTGACTGTAAATGTCTGATTTTGTTAACTCTCTAGTTCATATATGAAAACAGTAAAATTCATTCCATTAAAATTTCCCGCTTCAGGCATATCAAAATTATACTAATTTGTCTCGTTTTTGTATGTTTCTCTTCCGTATACAATCTTATTCAAAAAACCTATCCACTACCTCTACTCGAGAGGTTATTCAGAATCGCACGTAAAAATACGTACTTTTGCAGTTCCGGTTCCTCAGTGAGTTAGTATATTAGTTACATGTTTGTACTAAGACGGTCTATATTTTTTGAAGCACGGATAAGTAAAGTATGAAAGAAACATAACCTGAAAATACTGGTTCTTTAATAAATAATTAGCCTATCACGTTTTGTCATCGTCAAACTAATAAGCCTAACATTGAATTTCTGAGTGGAATTTCCTCTATTTTGAAAACATTCAGAACTCTCTCCCAGTGGCGTAACTACGTTTTATGGGACCCTCTGCAAGAGAATACCCCCCCCCCCGCCTTAACATTTTTTTGAATGATGGATAACATAATAAAGAACCATACTTCCCTGTATCTATGAATAATTTATTTATTTAATTTTTTATTTAACGCCTTAACTATAATGAGTTAAATGCATGCAATTACTAGGCTAAAATTCATAAATGGAAACCACTTTGTTATCTACATATTATTTATTCAATAAGCTTCAGAATGGAAGATGGATTTATCTCTTTGCAGTTAGTGACGTCAGTCTTCATGAAAAGTAGCAGGAATTCATTGCATGGTTTCCTTCTTGCTTTTCTGTCAGCAAAATTTTTTACTAACTGCCGTACATCCATATTTTCAGCTTCGTCCGCATTTATTGAAAGCACTGCTGGATTATTTAATCTATTTTGGCCCATATGCTTCTCACATATTTAATAGTTTATTAATTCCGACTTTGAGAACGACCTCTCAGCAGAACTGACAGACAGGGAACGTCAAAAACAAATACGCGGTAACAAGTTCGGAAAAGTAGATGCCAGAGACATATTCCACAATTAAAAGCCTTGTTAGGTGAAACACAGAACTCTGAATACTTATTTCAGATTTCAACTGTTTCACAAAGCAAATTACTTCCACCGGAAACGAAGAACCAATATCAGAACTGTAAGTTCGTTTGAAGTATATGTGCTCTTCTTAGAATGTCATCATCAGTGAGATGAATTATACTGGCAGGAAACCAAAAGGAATCTTTCGATACTGCATCACACAAAGATGCAAAACGACAATGTAACTGAATTTACTATGTCAAATAGTTTAATATAGATGTTAATTCTAAAGTTTGGTTTCACTGTCACCTGAGACAACTATCTTCACACAACTCATCAAAATAACGTTTGAACTTTTTGAATCATTTGTATCTAAATGATGTGTGAACATTCCGCTTTTCATACAGTTTAATTGCTTCTTCATATATAGCCGAAAAAAGGGGAGGATGGCAGAACATTGCCGACTAATAGTCTACAAAACTGAAAAGAATGTTGATTCGACCTATTAGAAGGCTAGGGTGAAAGGCCCCCTTGGAAGTGTCGCCCCCCGCATTGCAGGGTTTTGCGCCTTAGTAACCCCGTAAATGTCAATCAAAGTGCTCAATTCGTAATTACTTTCTATCAATGCATAATATCAAATTAATTAACCATGAAGTTATATCCATAGAAGTTTTCACACCAGATCACGCGTATTTCGGGATGTGTGTACTAATTGCAACAAGAAAATACCCAAACTAAGAAGAGGAGGTTTTTAAAGAAGTAAATATTTAATTATTCTATTCACATCCGCATAGTGATGATATCAGTGATTGCAACCCAAGAACAATGTTACGACATTGGCCAGAAAAAGCACAGGTAAACAAGAGGGATGAGAAATGTCAAAATGATGGAGTGATGACTCTCAACACAGCCCCCTGGTGTCAAAATCTGAAAACAAGTTCAGTTGAGATGAAACCATCTTGAAGATAAGAACTACGTGTATGCAGCTGGGTGACTATATGATTAAAATAAAGTTTTTAATTTCTACCTTTTTCTCCTGTCCAATCGTACGCACTAACATTGACGTAGGTTATTTATTCACTTTTAATTTCTAGAATGTGTGCCTGTTGTCCATGCATATACAATGACGAGGATGCCATATTTGTTCACAACAGTGTTGCCAGACCAGTCAGTTGGAAAATCAGGAGATTCGAAGATAAAAAACAGGAGAAAGCAGTAGACACATACAGTGGTGGCATTTGAATGTAAATCCGGGGGAGCAATAAAATTTGCCATTATTAAGGGGGCAGTGGTCAAAACAGGCAGTCCAGAATTCATTTCCGATTGACTACGTTGAGCAAATGAAAGGGAAAAGTCCCGATTTATATTAATATTATTTGATACACACGTGTGTGAAGTAAAACATAGTGAAAGAGCAAAGTGGAGTGGGAAAATGTCTTTTCATGCACGTAGCGATAACGTAGCTATATGGTACAGCCACACGTGGTCGTGGCGTAAGACGATTTCTTGCTGACGATCGTGGAGAAATGATCTAAGCCACTCTTCCAACCCAAGTCCCAATCTAAACAAATTTACTTGTAAATCTTACAGAAAGACATAAAAACGCTAACCATAATGCATATAGAAGATAACGTACAGTTATATACTTTGGATTTATATTATATACAGTAAAGCTCTATAACTATATGCTCTACAGAGCGTTGTGTATTATAATAGATAAATTTCATCTTTTTGTGTGAGGAAACATTGAAAATTCAATATTAATAGTAATATATTTCTTCAGCTTCTCGAAATAAGGAAAAAGCAGAAGATTTTTTACTTTTCATTTTCTTTCGCAGTAGATCAGTAGAACGTAGAAAAAGCAGGAGATCTCCTGCAAAATCAGTAGATCTGGCAACACTGGTTCACAACGATGTCATTCTGATTTTGCCAACGGAATCATGCTTGCCGAAAGATTTTAAAATATTGTGCTGCCATACGTATTGGTTAAAACAACGCAGCCATATTTTTTAAACTACCGGTACGTTACTGTAATAGTATGTCATCTGACATACGTACCAGTAAATATTTTTGCCATCGCGGCCATATTGGCAAAGAGATTTAAAAATACATATGTACTGATTAAAATCACCAAACTGTATGCACTGCAAGTGTCTCAACAAGTTCATGACCTCCTATGACAAGTCACCAAAGAGAACTTCACTTCCTTGCATCTTTCTACAACATACCCCCTACAGGGTCTCTAAGACATATTTAGAAAACTATTGTAGGACACTGGCATCCTTATTACCGTGGAACCACTAATGTACGGTCTACTCACTTGGTTCCGATTCGATACCCGTACGGCTACTAAATCTCAGATAATATTGAGTTTGATTCGGATACTTTAAGCAATAGATATCGTCTTCTGTAGCCTCGATATTGAAAAACGACTTGAAATTCGATCAATTAGTGACAATTCTTTTGGAACAGCCTGATATTTCGATTAAATCATATTTTTTATCTTTAATAAGCCATATAGTAGTTTTAATATATAATTTTAAGATTGAGAAGAAAAATGATATAAACTAAAATAATTTATGGGAATTAATTATGAGTTCAAGCTTACCATTCAGCCTTCTGCACGTAAAACTTCTGTAATATGTGTTGATATAGATACCGAAGAATTTATTTTTTTAAAAAATAAATGTTCATTTTCAATTGTTGAAACACGAGATAAACCACCAAACTTCGGTAAATGTAGTTTCAGTCTTGTTGACATTTTGAAAATTGATTAGTAATTAAAATCTGTCTCTTAAAATCCTTGCTGGTCTTTTTTTTTTTTTTCTTCTTCTTTCTTGTGCAGAGGGATTTTGTTGCATCCGAGCCTTCGTCTCTCTGAATACTATAGATTAAAATCGAGCTTTATTAATAGCTCTTATTGTTTACGTTATAAAGCCTACTTATTTACTTTTCAGTTTGAGGCAGTTACACAATTATTAGTATTAAAATATAAATATGGTCCCGGCCCTTGTTCCAATATTAAACAACGAAGCCCATTCCTGTTCAGCATATTATAATTTATCCGTTTTGAAATAATTAAGTTGAAATAATACAGTCCCTAACTTCCAATTAAATCATCACAGTAAATACACAAATACGAGGATTATCCAGAAAATAAAGATTCTTTAATTATACAAAAATAAAAAGAATATTGAAAAAACAATTTCTGTTATATACCGGAATCTTCCTTTTCTACATAATCAGTATCAATGTTTCTTTGAGAAGAAATGTTCCGGGGGGGCCACTCCTGGTACAGCGGGGGACACTTCTAAATGGTACAGCCATATGGAGATTTACGGCTAAGGTGTACCATTTAGAAGTGTCCCCCGCTGTACTATTCAATTTATTATTATATTATAGATGAATTATTTTGGTCTTCTCCGGGGGGGGGGGCACTCTCAGAGCTTTGTTCACGAGATTCACAGTTCCCATGCTATACTCTCCTGCTGCCAGTTCTAAGCCAGGTTGTTATAACCGCTTTCCGGATCTGTCATCCACTGTCCCACCAACGAGTACTTTCAGGAGATCTGGTTAAGATATTAAAGAACATTTCCAAAAAGGGATTACAGAACTTTTCCCGTATCGCTCTCAGGTCTCAATAATGAAATAAGCACAAAGTACCCAGAGGTTCAGATGTCTCGTCTTGAAATCCTCACAGACATCCAGATGATCGCTCAGACCACGACACACAAAAATATCATTCACACACGCAACAAAAACACATTTAAAAATAATACTATACTTATTTATATTAAATGCACTATGTGTAAAAAATGTAGAAGAAAAACAATCACAACATTAAACACTGATATGGATGTAAACACTCAACTATTTCCACAAACATAAAATTACACTTCACATTTTACGATGTTGCTGCCCTTTAAAATTATGTCACATATGTATATATGGATGAAATATTATATTTGGGGGTTCACCACAAATAATTTTCTCACTATTAAAGAATGCACATGGGGGCTAGCACTATGGAGTAACACTAAAAGTAATTCCACGACGTAAGTTCCTTGCGGCTACACTGAGAATTTACTAAAAACCCAAGGTCACGTATCCATGGAGTGGTGACATATCCATGTCTGTCAGCACGTTATAAAAATTAAAAAAAAAAAAAAAATACAGGGAATTTGTCTACTGGTTCGAACTGGGTCAGCAGACCCGGGACTTTACTAAATGGGGGCTAGCCTAGTGATGGTAAATTCCCGGGGAAATATTTTTCGGGAAATTCCCAGGGAATATTCCCAAAAATGGGAATATTACGGGAATTTATGTACAAACACAAAGAAAACTGCATTCTATTACTATATTATGATTTCAAACTAAAATTCGTTTTTATCAGTATACTTATTACTGTTGTCTCCAGAGAATTCTTTAAGATGTACATTAAGAACGATATATATGTTTAATTACATCTTTCATGCGAGTAAATATGCAGGAAAAACATTTGGTATAGAAAGTCCACATACTTTTACACCGCTAAACAGTTTAAATTTATATGTAAGTGGATTTTGTAAATTTGACCCTACTACTAATATTATAATAATATTAAATTTTAAAATGTTATAAACAAAATAGTTGATAACTGCTAGAAGACATACGAAGTCTCTCGAGAAATTTGTGAGGTTGCCAGTGCATGGGATGGCATATATACACAATATTGATTTGAGATACACTGTGCTTTGTTACTGTGTTCTCTCTGTGTATTATTAAATCTCTAATTTAAGAAGATAGGCTATTTCGAACAATATTTATGGTGTTACAAAAATTTTCCAACAACGCTTGGTACATGAATACACACGTAAAAAGAAGGAAACAAATTCTAATGAACACAGGTCCGGAAACACCGATACTAATGAAACATCCTGAGAAGCAACTCTAATTTTGATATGAAAACATTACATTTTAAATGTATATGTATTTACAACTACAGAGAATTCTTTATTCAATATCTGATTCTTCCTCAGAGAACGAAATTCGAGTCAGAGAAAACAGACAGACCGACGTCTATTGCTAATGGTGCTTCGGGCACCTCTATCTCTATAGAATTTCTAGATAATTATACAAACTGGTTCCTTTTTATAATTTATAAATTAGTATTTTGCTACTTTCCAGTGCAAATGGAAATGAAATTTAAATATATATATATATATATATATATATATATATATATATATATATATATATATATATATACAGGGTGGTTCAGTAATGTTGGACAGCCCTGAATAAATCGAAAAC
This sequence comes from Thermobia domestica, assembly GCF_964235325.1. Classification (NCBI taxonomy): domain Eukaryota; kingdom Metazoa; phylum Arthropoda; class Insecta; order Zygentoma; family Lepismatidae; genus Thermobia; species Thermobia domestica. The sequence goes on from NC_137462.1 coordinate 8,590,106, forward strand.
CAGAAGAGATATTAGCAAGAGTTTGGTGGATCCAGATACTTGTGGAAGGGGGACGTCTTTTGAGGTACCACACAATGTTACCAGGTCAACAGTGTTGCCAGCTCAGTACAAAGTTGTATTTTTTTAAATGGAACATATAGAAGTTTATGCCATCAAAAGGATTAGTACAGAATGTGAATACCAACAAGCTAAACCGCACCTGTCAGTGTTGCCAAATAAGGAAGTTATAAAGCTTCAAAGATCAAGAACTTAAAGTGTCCGTAGAGCAAAACTAGCAAAAAGGCAAGAAAAATAATACTACGGAATGAAAAGGAGTAACCGAAAGAGTAAACCAAAGAACGCACAGCATCCAGTGAGTAACAGGGTTGCCACAGCAAAGGGGAAAAAAATTGAAAATTTTGCAGTTGCTATAGGAGGAAAAGTGCCCACATGACATAATGCTGGAAACACCATAGAAAGTTCGTGTAAGATTCAGGAATCCTAATAGCGTTTGTTCGAAAGCGATATCTCTAACCGTTTCCGAGATACACCAAAGGTGTGCGGAGTTTGCAACACTGCATAATAATTCCCTCGCCCTCCAAACTACAGGAACGAGTAATGAAAATGATACGCCCAACAAAATATAAGAACTACACGGGTCTAATCGTCAAATCAATTATGCAGTGTTGCAAACCCCGCACACCTTTGGTGTATCTCGAAAACGGTTAGAGATATCGCTTTCGAACAAACGCTATTAGGATTCCTGAATCTTACATAGACTTTCTATGGTGTTTTTAGCATTATGTCATATGGGCACTTTTCCTCGTATAGCAACTGCAAAATTTTCAATTTTTTCCCCCTTTGCTGTGGCAACCCTGTTACTCACTGGATGCTGTGCGTTCTTTGGTTTACTCTTTCGGTTACTCCTTTTCATTCCGTAGTATTATTTTTCTTGCCTTTTTGCTAGTTTTGCTCTGCGGATACTTTAATTTCTTGATCTTTGAAGCTTTATAACTTCCTTATTTGGCAACACTGACAGGTGCGGTTTTGGTTGTTGGTATTCACATTCTGTACTAATTCTTTTGATGGCATAAACTTCTATATGTTCCATTTAAAAAAATACAACTTTGTACTGAGCTGGCAACACTGTTGACCTGGTAACATTGTGTGGTACTTCACAAGACGTCCCCCTTCCACAAGTATATGGACCCACCACACTCTTGCTTATATCTCTTCTGGTTTCCGATTTAATCAGGGCTGTCCAACATTACTGAACCACCCTGTATATATATATATATATATATATATATATATATATATATATATATATATATATATATATATATATATATATATATATATATATATATATATATATATATATATATATATATATATATATATATATTAACTCTTCCGGACCCGGGGTTTTTGGGCTATTTTTTAGACTTTCAGTCAAGCAGCTACTGCATCGTCACTATTCATCCTAGGATCATGATTCATACCTAATTCTCTTCAGAATGGAGCTGGCTTTCAAATGGTACCAATTGCATGCTTATACCATATACCAGGAGCGGGAAAAATGATGTCAAAGGGAAAATTTCGGAGAGATTTTTTTCTCGCACTTTGGGCCCCTCTGGAGTGGCCCTGTGTGAACGTAGCCATCTAAAAAAATCTGATAAATAGTATTTGGTATACTGAATGTGTGTGCCAAATTTCAAGTTTCTATCTTGAATACCAAGTGGGGGGAAATTTTATCAGGAATTCCCACCATGCCCCAAATTACCGTACAACACCATGATCTCAGATAAAATATTTCCTGAGACATCCCTAATTACCCTAGGGTCATGTTTCGCCCATCATTCTCTTCAGAATAGAACTGCCTTTCAGGCGGTATGACTCACGTGTCTCCATCATGTATCTAAGGCGGGAAAATCCCGAAAAAAAGGATTTTTTGGGTCTAAATATCCTTTTGTTCAACTTTTAGCCCCCCTGGACCTCCCTGTTTTAAAGCAGAGATCTGAAAAAAATCTGGTAAATACTACTCGGTGGACTGAATGTTTGTGCACAATTTCAATCTTCTAGGTGCAAAAATAAGCCCGCAAAAATATAATACCGAAAATGTCCAAAATTCCCCTATACAGAAGTATATTTTGATAAAAATTCCCTGACACTTCCCTAATTACCCTAGGGCCATGTGTCGCCCATCATTCTCTTCAGAATAGAACTACCTTTTAGGCGGTACCATTCACTTGTCTCCATGATGTATCTGAGGCGGGAAAATCGCAAAGAAAGGGATTTTTGGGTAAAAATATCCCTTTTTCCAACTTTTTGACCCTCTGGATACCCCCTGTTTTAACGCAGAAATCTGAAAAAATCTGGTAAATACTACTCGGTGGACTGCATGTTTGTGCAAAATTTCAATCTTCTACGTGCAAAAATAAGCCCGCCAAAAATACTTTACATAAACTCCCCCAAAAAATATTACACGAAAATATATATTTTAGAATTATGACGTCATAACCTCCTATGTCTCGACGCAGAAAGGTGTGAAACCATACGTAATGTCTTCTACAATGCCTCTGGACTTGAAAAAAAACAACAACAACAACAAAAAGGACGAAAAAGCTCAAATAGGAGAGTTATAACGCAATGTACCATGAAACACCCCGTATGGTACAGATTGTACCATGGGATCCCCAAAGGGTTAATTAATTATATGAAGTACAGCCAACGAATTTCATTTTTTTAAACATCTAAATTATCTAAACCCTAGAAGTAAATTATAACAAATGAAAATAAAGTAATTACTCGTATTTTTTGATAATTGGAAAGTAAAGTAAAGAAATGGAAATAAATTCCTTCCCGGGAATTTATATGCCAGGGGAAAAAACCGGGAGTATTCCCATTTTTTATTTTCCTTCCCGCCGGGAATATTCCCACTGCCCATCACTAGGCTAGTCGCTGAGTAAGTCCTTGGGGTGCTACTTGACGTATCCCCCTTTACTTTTTAATTCTATAGCAAATTAAACGAACATGTTGGTTGTATCGACACACGGAGAACATTCCTACAGTTGAGGTGCTCCAGGTACGAGCTGAGTTGACCAACTGGTCAATGTTGGCAGTTCATTTTAAAATGTAATCAGATTAAGCCACCTATATGGATATGCAAATTAAATGTTGAAAGAATCTGCATTAATTCATATTTCAGTGGCCACAATGTAGAAGAAAATGACGATAACTCAATCGTGAGAACTTCTAGATAAAAACTGGTTCTCAATATTGCTAGGCGACAGTCTGGCTAGGTCGCAGCTGTCACGCTAACGAGGAAGGTCCATAAACCGTGAGAGTTGAATTTTGATGAAAATTTGTGACAAGATTCAGTTCGAGTTGCTAAGTAACGTAGTTGTAGTCACTCGATGCGCAAATGCTTCGTTGAGCTGCTACACCGACGCCATCTTGAAATCCAGTAGACAATGTCCAAGAATACCATTTTGGCACAAAAATGAAAAACATTTTGATAGATCTGACTTCAATATTGTAAACCAAGGTAGAGCATCTATATGTGGGAGTACTTCCAGTGCATGATCGCCATTTTGAAAGGCGCCATATTGAATCGCGGTTAAATATGATAAATGGCAAGGGGGTCATGTGGGGTATCAAATAGCGCTGAAATTTACTCCTGAATCCATTTCCGTAACCAAAGTTTACATATCTGTTTTCACTTCAGAGTTAAGAGCTCTCTCGCTCACAGGAACATATAAAAACTGTGCAAGTAAAATTTGTGTTATGAAATGCAGTCGTGCGAACACTTGCAGGATTGTAATTAATGCAGTAGTAGTCACTTGATCTACAATAGCCACTATACCAATCAAATCTTGATTCTAGTGAAAGAAATCGATGATTAAATTGAAATTCCTGTAGTGAAAAATGGAATAGCAGTACTGTAACAATTTATACCTATTTCAAAGTGTGCTATATATATGAGTCTATGTGTGTTGCGATTATGCATAACATTTAAATGCTGTAATATAAGTTAGGTGCAACGGCACATATGACTTTACAAGAATATGTCTTGAAGTTATTAGGAAATTAATAGAAAAATTATTAGAAAAATAATATAAACTGATGCAAATAAGTAAATATTAACCTACTAACTTTTTGCTCTTCAGTTGTGATGATGGAGATCCAAAACGAAGTGATTAGCACACAGTACCGTGGAGCAGTACAAACACTTAACAAATGTACTTTCGTCACAATCTACATGATCACAGACACTATTTTCTACTAGTCTCCAGAACAGAGCTGGTTTGGTGGGGCCCTAAGCGACTGAAGATAATGGGGCCCTTTGTGTCCAGATGAACGTAGGACCCTATATACAGAAATGAAGAAACCAGTGATATTTTACGAAGCAGACTAGCAGAAGGGGCCCCAGGCCTCATTACTTACATCATAGGGGCATACACAAACGAAGCACTGTTGCTATATGTAAATGTTACTTTATTTATTGTTTTTCTTATATTTTCAGGGTGCGAATTGGCGGGGGGGATGCCAGGGATTTCCCCCCCTGACAAAAATCTTTCCCACCCTGGAGAAGGAAAATTTTATCCCTGGCAGGAATAACTTTTTCCCCATCTGGAGTATTTTTAAGTGGACATAAAGATAAGTAGGTCTACTTTGCGTAGCTAACCTAAATATTACTTGAGTGAAAATTTATGAAAGATCTCACATCTCAACTGTTTTGTACTTGTTAGTGTATATATATATATATGGGGGGAAGGACTGGGTGCGCATATGGGTGAAATTCATCCCCCCCTGGGAAAATTTTTCAATTCGCACACTGTATATTTTGAAAATGTACATTCATTTTTTCCTCGAATTTTTTGGGCCCCCAAGAGTATGGAGCCCTAAGCTATAGTTTGTTTAGCTTATACGTAAATCCGGCACTGCTCCAGAACATTTGTAAATGAACCAACTATTGCTCCTGTGACGTACCCACATTTCTGCCATACATTGCAAGCATGTCCTTTAGGACTGGCGCACAAAATTGACGATACACAACAGAATGAATTTTCATTATGAAAATTCTGCCATATAACTTGTACATCGAACAAGTGAACACCTGTTACAATTAGTTATTCATCACAGTTTTGATATGAAAACTAGTCTTGCCCTTATTATAAGCAAGTGTTTTATCGTTAAAGGTGGAAAGTTGGAGATATTTAATTATTTATTATTGAAGCAAAAGCAAGAAAGAAGCTTGTTTTATGGATTGCAACTTGGTATTGAATCTTGTAATAATCTTTATTGCCACCTATTCTTAGCAGATGTGTATGTAGTGTTGTAAAAAAACGGTTTTTTTTTTCTGTGAAGTTTTTTTTCAATAAAAAACATCGTTCTTTTTCATGTTTTTTTTCAAATGTCTGTTTTTTTTCTGGCAACTATTATTTATTGATTTATGTTGCAGATTATAGAAAAAATCAACAGAACTTGAGTCGAAGCCCTCGTAACTTGCAAATCGTTTGTTTCTTTGTACCTATACGAGCAAAATTGTGTGATTATTCCTTTTGGCCCGAGGTCATTTTTGGCGTTTTCCTACATTTCCAGTTAGTGACTTATTGCTCAAAAACTATTCATTCGATTGATGTGGTTAAGACCTTGTTTTTTAGAAAATGGATGTGGCTATTTTTTGGTGTAAGTTGCATTGCAGTGTTGCCAACGGGTGGGAAATTATTGAGGGAAATGTAGGGGTCAAAATTTACAAAAAAAAATCCTAACCGAATTTCATTTTTTTTTTTTTTATTTAGCACTATTGCTGCTATATAGGTTCAAGTCACCTAAACAAATCTTTGGTGTGTTGAAAAGGTACAGTGAAATCCTGAAGTCGCTGGCTTCCATTCAAAGAGGAAAAGAAAAAATCCTGTCATACACACGAAATTTTGACACTTTTTACGCCTCAGAAGCAAAAATGAAATATGCTGGGGCTACAGCTTCTCTAATTATCCTATTGAAACTTTTTATGATGCGTTCTGTAGGGCAAAGAGGAAGCTTTCAGATAGTGGTACGTTTGTTTCAATGTAGCCAGTAAGAGGGTAATAATAGAGGGGAAAAGGGAAATTTTCCGAATTTTCTCACCTAATAACAGGAATTAATTGTTTTGGCTGGAAACACTGCCATCAGACAGACGAAAACTATCTGAAAATAAACCGTAGCAATTCAAGAATATATCCTACAAGTATCATGGCGATATATAACAAAGTAAGCATGAAATTAAAAAACAATCTCATTCTACCTGCCCTAATTATTCTAGGGAAACTTATTATGGTGCGCTGTGTAGGCTAAAAATGAGGCTGTTAGACAATGGTACGTTTGTTTGAATGTAGCCAACAAGAAGGAAATAAAAGAAATAAAAAATGATTTTTTTCCAAAATTTGCCCCTAAAATCTGGAATTAAAATTTTGTAGCTGGCAACACTGCTACCAGACAGACGCAAACTATCTTAAATTAAGCATGTGTACACCACTAATATATTCTACAAGTATTATGGTGATGTTTAAGGAACAAAGCTTCTAATTACCAAAAATATATTACGGTAAACAGAAAAGTAAGGAAAAACTAGAAAAATCAAGGGTTAAAACGCAAATACGAATTTTACGAGCGCCCCCTAATTACCCCGTTGTAACGATCTGTACTTGCGTTTGTTAAGTAAGGACAAATGTTCGATTGGTGTAAGTTGACTTTCACTCGGACGTATGGGTACGGATTTATAAACAAAAATTTCTAATTTTTTGCCCAAATATAGTAGAATTTTAATTTTCCTAATTGACAACACTGCGCGCAGGCCCGTCCAATTGATGTCAACAGTTAGATATCCATCCGAGGTATCTACCTGGCAAGTCTTAAGGATGTCTTTCTACAACGAAGGAAGCTACAGGGAAAAAAGAAGTAAATGAAATTCGAAATTAGAAAATTCTCGAATTATTGACGGGTGAAATTTGAGAAGGAAATTCGACACCAGAAGAAAAAGAAATTAATATGATAAACTATGGTCCAACCATATTTTGCAAGAATAATATCCCGATATCTTAATTAGTGTCCACACAGGAGCGGATTAAACAAGTGACACACCCGTGTGTGACACTTTGGCCACCTGGGCCACCGAGTATACATTTGATTACATTTTTTTGACTACTAACTCGTGTTGTTGTTGTAGTTATAGTCTCGACTAATAATAATATCTTTAATATTATTATTACAATAACATTGTAAACAATAACTTTATAAGGAAAATTTTCTCTCCTTTTTACATCTTACTTCCAACACTGTTGGTGAGAAATGCAGGGTGTTTCAAAATAAATTTTGGGGTTTTAAGTCTTCGTAGTACTTATTACATTTTACGTACAATTATAAGCAATGCATCAAGTAAAAGAGCACCTCAAACAGTCTTTGCTACAAGTGTTCGATGTGAGATTCATTCGTCACACGGCACACATCTAGTCGATAGGCGAGAAAGGCCCATAAACTTTCCGCCATATGGCACGAAACAACATTCAATTTAAGGGAGTCTCGTTTCAACTGTACCATCTCCTGAGGATTTGCTGACGGCCAGATGCAAACATTATGAGTGTTCACATTAGCTCTTAGGTGAAATGTCGATTTATCACTGAAGACGACACGATCCAGAAAATCTTCATTGTTATGCAGGAATATATCACTTGCGAAATTGGCACGTAAACCGTAGTCTGTAGGCTTTAGACCTGTAGCAACTGCAAACGATAAAGACGTAGTTGCAAGCGTCTCCTTAATATTCTTCACACAGACGGTTGCACTGTACAGATTTAGTCTCTATTAAAACACAAAAAGCTTTCTGCTCTCTAGTCTCCATCTTTGCTACTTGCTCTTTCTAACGGCAGACAGAAGAAACAATGTATGTACATGCGTGCGTACAAAACTGTTTGAGTTGCTCTTTCATTTGATATAATATTTATAATTGTAAGTTAATTGTAATAGATACTACAAAGTTTCAAAACCCTAATATTAATTTTGAAACACCCTGTATTACTTCAAATTGAGTCATCCTATATTCATGTCTTTTATATACATATCATCAGGGCCAGTCCTAGTCAATTTGTCGCCTCGTGTAATGGCATAATTTGCAGCCTCCCGCTTTCTCCAGAAAGAACAAATCTTAAAAGTCATTAATTTAAGTATGCTACTCCAGCATGAACAACAATGGTGAGGGTAAGTGCATTAGCACTCAGAAAGGCTTAAATACTTACTAAAAATGCAATCCCGTTGTGTCTATTTTTTTTCTTCCTTAAATATTAATCTATTATGTTAGTGAAAGATAAAGTAAACACACCTGCAGAGGAAAGATGGTAATCTTTTTATAGAATTCACTATCGAGATTCAATCTCAATGTATCAGTTTACAATACCAGTGCAACTAGCTCTTTTATCTTTATTTCTTGATTTTTCTTCTACATCTTCTAACATTTTTTTAACTTGTTTCTATCTTCAATGATAAGGAACTTGTTTCTGACAAAAACAACACTACTTTCACATCAAAACTGTGATAACTTACTAAATGGAAGAGATATTCACTACTATTCGAGAATTGAATTCTTGCATTTAACAACAATCAAGCAATTTGTGCTCGGATTTATTCGACCATTTGCTTTAGCATTGTCCATGTGGCCTTAAACTAATGCAACCTAAACATAATTTATGAATGTAGTATTCACATAGAAGGTTAGCTTAGTAAATGTAACTACCATCATCATGAAGTCTGTTTCCAACAAGAAATATTTAATTTAAATAATATACTTATGACAGATTTTGCCGGACCATCCAAGCTTGCCGCTCCACGCAAATGCACGTGTTGCATATATGGTAGAGCCGGCTCTGCATATCATATATATCTAGTCGACAAATTATTTAAATGTGACATTTAGAAAAATACTATTAGGCAAATTAATATTAGTTTTTACCTTTAGACAAGTTATTGGAATTTTATACTGTTTGTGACAATATTTTCGTATATATTAAAGGCCTGCTTTCACGAAAAAACAAAATTTCATTTCTACTATTATTTCTTAGTTGATATTGATGAAAACTGCTGAAACCCGAATTGTTAGTAGGTATGGTATTCATGTAAATTGTAAAATATTTGTAGCGTATCAGTATCTAGCGTTTAATTTATGCTGCATTTTACGGTGATTACACCTACAAAATAATATTTCATACTTAAATAGACGTAAGATGCATTACAAATGACTATTTAAAAAAAAACGAAATTTAGAAAAAAAACGAGAGGCAATGTTTTTTTTTCTAAAAAAAAAACGTACATTTCTGAAAAAATACGAACCGTTTTTTTTTTTCTATTTACAACACTATGTGTATGCAATCTCTTATCACTAATAGCAGAACAGACACAAGAAAAGTGAATTCTAAGTTTCCAGGTGTATCTTCTAAGAATGGGCTGTGAACTGATAATTTAAATCCCCTTAATTGTTCAATGCGTCAGCAATAAATCGATTGTATTTAGACAAACTGGCAATAAATGCATTAAAGTATTCTAACTTCGGAATATGCACGGTATATTATAGGTTGTCAAGTATGAATATTGGAAAAGAACACAATATTCTGCAACAATGATGGTCTTTGCCTAAGGTTTCAAGATTGGAGAAGAAAACTTAACAGACTATAACGGACCACGTAAAATTGCCTAAAATAGATTTTTGGTTTGATTCAGTGCAACGTCCCACACTTCTGCCTGCTACGCTAAAGGAGACGTGGACCTACTGATTATAGTGGAATCCGAACCATTTTGGTCGTTCAACTAATATTCACCAATTTATATCATTTTTCTAATATATATCAGAACAATCCCTTTGGTATTCTCTGCTCGTCAGTACTATTAGGCATGTGTTTCATCGACGAGCAGTCTATTCCATCGCACTTTGAAATAGACATAACTTGTAGTATGCTGCTATTCCATTTTTCACTACAGGAATTTCAATTTAATCATCGATTTCCCTCACTAGAATCCAGATCTGATTGGTATAGTGGCTATTGTAGACCAAGTGACTACTACTGCATTAGTTAAAATCCTGCAAGTGCTCGCACGACTGCATTTCATAACACAAATTTAACTGAACAGTTTTTATATGTTCCTTTAAGCAAGAGAGCTAACTCTGAAGTGAAAACAGATATGTAAACTTTGGTTACGGAAATGGATTCAGGAATAAATTTCAGCGCTATTTGATACCCCACATGACCCCCTTGCCATTTATCATATTTAACCGCGATTCAATATGGCGCCTTTCAAAATGGCGATCATGCACTGGAAGTACTCCCACATATAGATGCTCTACCTTGGTTTACAATACTGAAGTCAGATCTATCAAAAGGTTTTTCATTTTTGTGCCAAAATGGTATTCTTGGACATTGTCTACTGGATTTCAAGATGGCGTCGGTGTAGCAGCTCAACGAAGCATTTGCGCATCGAGTGACTACAACTACGTTACTTAGCAACTCGAACTGAATCTTGTCACAAATTTTCATCAAAATTCAACTCTCACGGTTTATGGACCTTCCTCGTAAGTATTACCATAAGTAATTGAAGAAAACACTTAATTTAGTTCCAAGCGCTCATATAACGTAGTCTTTGCATATTAATGAGTAAGAAAGAAACACTGAAGCATCCACTAACTAACTTGTAACTAACTCTACGGCCTATGGAACCCAGAGATTCAATACCGCGTTCACAAAAGCTCTCCACTGACTTCTATCCTTAGCTAACTGCATCTTTATATTCCAATCTCTGCGAGATCCATCTTAATATTGTCTTCCCATCTGCGCCTAAGTCTTCCTAATGGTCGTTTTCCGATTGGTCTACCAGACTTTGAAAGCGTCTCTACTTTCTTTCATTCTAGCTACATGACCCGCCCACCTAAGTTTCCTAGACTTAACGACATTAACAATGTTGGGTAAACCATATAAATTATATAGTTCCTCGTTATGAAGTTTCCGCCATTCCCCATTCCCGTTCCTCTTGGGTCCAAATATTCGTCTCAGGATCTTGTTCTCAAATACTTTCAGTCTATGTTCTTCCCTCAGAGTAAGTGACCATATTTCGCAACCATACAGAACAACAGGCATGATTATCGTTTTGTATATTTTAAGCTTCAAATTCCTCGACAGAATTCGCGACGACAAAAGATTTTGAACCGAATAATAACACGAATTCCCTGCTTTTAGTCGACATTTAATTTCTTCGTGAATATGATTTTCCTCTGTTAATATTGATCCTAGATATTTGATGAAACTATCCAACTTATCAAAAGTATTATTTAATATTTTAACACATTCATAATTTGCTGTATTACGGCCCCGACGCACTTCCATGTATTTAGTTTTCTCTGCATTTACTTCTAAACCCATGTCCCTGCAAGCGTTTAATAAGACCTATGCATTTCTTTCTATTATTCTCCTATCATCACCTATTAAATTTAGATCATCAGCATATGCCATAACCTGGTGAATACCGTTCAATTTTTGGCCCTGGTTGCTATCTTTGATTTTCCTTATAGCGTATTCCAGAATGAAGTTAAATAATAATGGCGACAACGCATCTCCTTGTTTCAGGCCATTTTCGACGTGAAAGCTCGTGGACAAAAATTTTCCTACCCGGACTTTACTTTGGGATTCATTTAAACATATCTTAATTAATCTAATTAGCTTTCTCAGTATTCCAAGTTCTGTAAGAACGTTGTATAATGTTTCTCTCCTAACCGAGTCGTACGCCTTTCTAAAATAAATAAATAGTTGATGTACCGGGGTATTGTATTCCCACTTTTTTTCGAGTATTTGGCGAATGGTAAATATTTGGTCAATAGTTGATCGATTTCGTCTAAATCCGCACTGATAATATCCAATAATTTCATCTGCGTATGCGGTCAATCTTGCTAATAGAATATTTGAAAGGATTTTATAGGATGTTGACAGAAGAGAAATGCTTCGATAATTATTACAGTCAGTTTTGTCGTCTTTCTTGTGAATTGGAACAATGATTGATTCTTTCCACTCTTGTGGCAATTCTTCCTTGTTCCAGATAAGGAGAATGAGTTTGTGTATCTTGTTCCACAATTTTTCGCCTCCAGCTAAAATTAACTCAGCTGAAATTTCATCTACACCACGAGAGAAATATGATTTTCATACACATAGTTCAGAAAATGAATGTGGTCTTTGTTACTCACTAAAATCTTCTCACCGCAAAACGTTTCACATATTTAAATATATGTATTGGTGAACGACGAAAGACTCTTTTGTACTAATTCATGGGAGAGAAATCTTTTACTAGCAGCTTCCATCGAAGAAAGAAATTATTTGTGTCGCAAAAATAAAGTATAAATAGAGAATGGTTTCGGTCTTTCCAAAATATACAGAGCGTCCACTAAAATTACTTATATAACCTGGTGACGGTTATATGGTCACTGCATGGAAATATGGCAACCGTGTTTTTGGATCGTAAAGGTGTTCTTTTGGTAGATTTCAAGCCAAATGACACTACGATTCAAAGCAAATCCTTATTGTGAGACTCTTCAGGAAACTATCCAAAACACGAGGCGAGGAATGCTTTCTGGAGGAACTGTGCTTCTTCACGACAATGCCCGCCCTGACACTGCTGCTGCAACTTATGAATTGCTGGATCAATTGGGATGGGAAATTTTGGATCATCTACCCTATAGTCCTTATCTTGCTCCTAGCAATTTCCACGTTTTTCCTAAGCTTAAAGACTTTCTGAGCAGTAAACATTCTGCAAGTGCAGAAGGGTTGAAAAATGTAATAACCATCTACCTTAATGAACTGGTGGCGGCAGAGTATAAAATGGGAATTCTGAGGTTCGTGAACAGAAGACAAATATTTAAATGTAGGAGGTGATTATGCAGAGAAGCGAAGGAAACTTCAGGTATGTAACATTTTTTCATTTTGTGTAACTGTATTTATTTTCTGGATGACCCTCATATTAATGCTCAAAATCTAAATACGTTTACAGCTCTTGTCGTATTTTGAAATAAATAAATTGAAACTATATCATTTTAAAGTTGAAATCAAACAGTTTCATTAGTTGTAAATGGCAAATTGCCTGGACGCTAGCGGCACCTATAAGCATGCTTGTTTATCATTACGAATCAACGTGATATAGTGAGATGTTTGCCGTTTATTGATAGGGTGACTCCGTGAGCAGAAAATTAAAGAAAATTTGATCGTAAATTACAGGTTGTTTTTTAGTTTGTGATTACAGAACAGTTGAAATCGTAAGATGCTTTTCGCTACAGCACCACACTTCGTCCGTCGGTCACTACTTATTGTCAGAAACAGGCCATAGCGAGGTTGGTGTACACAGAAAGCAGTCCACATCCGAAGGCTTATCTTTGTACTTTGGTTGATCGTAGGTTTTAAATGCCTGGTGATAGTCCCGGCACAACCCCCAATCTGGAGGACCAGTGGCTGACTGCAATTACGAAGAACCAGACGATGGGGGATCTACATGCTGAAGCCGGGGATTATTTTGAAGAAAAAATAATTTGTTTCGAGAAAACGTAAAGATATATTTATAATACAAAATAAAGTCAGTAACTTTGCGCTGGCTCTCACTTTCAAATTTCGATTCAAAACCCACGTCGATCTTTACATTTTTCAAACAAGCGATTGCTTTGGATTTTGAATCGGAATTTGAAAGTGAAGACCTCAGCACCTCAACTTAACACACAAAAGGACACGATTGGTTTGAGTTTTGAATTGCAATTTGAAAATAGGGTCAGAATAAAGTTGGTCTAAATTTATGTATCTCGTATAAAGTTGATCACTATAAAGCAGGAACGGTGATACATAGTGAAAACTGATTTCCTACAATTGATTTAGCATCTCAACATATTCTTTCTCTTAGCCTTCTGTTCAAACCAGGTGTGTCAGTAATCAAGCACTTCCGGTTTTAATGTTTGTCTGTATAGTATAAAACAGCCCACCCAACAGGTACATTCTAGGAACGTGCCATTTAAGTTCCATATGTACCGTTTACGTACCTGGTACTTGAAAAATGTACATTTCATATGCATAGCACGTGTCGCTAGGTACGTGCCTTTCGAGGAATTTCTGACACTTGAAAGGTACTTTTACATGCTTCACTGGAATGTGAGGAATGTGAATGGCACATACCCCATGTACCATGGCATGGTTGTGCGTAAGTTGCTTCGTATTGCGACTAGGGTTGCCAATTTAGCCACTTTGTGACGAGATCTGGCCATTTTGAGAACGTCGTTAGTCACATAATTTCCAAAGAGCCAATAGTGGCTTTTTAGCCATATGCTTTTCACTTCTATAGCCACTTTCTGAGTTTAGCCACATTGTAATATATTGTGTGTGTCATTTTGCAATTTTCTGACGTTTGATGCGTTCTCTAGGTTGTAACATTCTAAACCCCACTGGCAGAATTGTCCTCATAAAATTAGCATTGATGGTTATATTGTGACGTTACACAGCAGAGAATTAGTTCAAAACCTGTACGTTAAAACTAGACGTTAAAGAAAATTTTCGGGAAGACGTAAGTTTAAGTATAAACTAACTCCTTAAAGAAATTCAGCCTGATAATATAGACATCCTTCAGGAAATGGTTATCCTTCCTTTTCCATTATTATTTGGCTATGAAACAAATGCCGGAGACATATACAACCGCTATATACAACAGTGTGGTGTTGGAATGTGTAATGATTAGGATGTGATGTTTTATTTTATTTTTTTGAAAGTTCAACACTTCCAATGTACCCGTAAAAATGTACTAAAGAAATAGTGCCCATGTTTTTTAAATATTCAATTAGAACTGGACAATCTACATGAAATTTGCAATCGATCAGTGAAAACGTCATCTTTCTAGAGCCTGTAGTTTCTGAGATCTCATTGTCGAGAAACATATATGTGTATTTTAAAAGAGCTCCAAAGATGGCAGCACAATTCATTTGCATGTATTTCGGAGAAGGCTTACTAAAGGCAAAGGCCTTTGAACAATAATTTAAAAGGATACACTTTGTGAAAAATATTTATTTCAGTAATTTATTTAAACTACACTCTTTTAAAAATATTTGTCTTTGTTATAAACGTGAAATCACAAATAACCGTAAATCAAAGGTTTGAATGCTAAGATTATAGGTTAGAGCTCGGTCGCTCGTAAATGTTACTGTAGTATTTTAATAGATAGTTAACTTGCCACACAGATGCCGGAGGAGGGCATATATTTTCAGAGTTAGTTGCTTGGCTTTTTTAAAAGTACAAGCTTCTAAATTCGAACGTAAAAATGAAGCGTTAAGGTTTTAGTATTTAAGTACTCGCACCCCCAGTTGCATAGCACTGCCCTAAGGAACATTACTGACATGCCTAGTACATTCCTGGCACATGTCAATGCCAAGTAAATGTGTCAAGTGCATACACGGTACATGATATACACATAATAGATACATTCCTCGGTATGTGTCATGCACGTACTTTTGGGCGGAAGTAACCTTATTCCTTACATGTGTATTTCACATGATTGCTCTATTCACGTACCTATCATGTACATTCCAATGTACCTCGAGGAACATTCTTTACACATGATCAGTATGTACTTGTGTTGGGTGGGAGTAATAGATAGGAGAAGCGGATTTCTGTAATCAGTTAAGTATCCGATTCTGGCCATCCCTACCAGAGATGGAGTGGGTCAGTGGGTCAAGTGGGTAAAGTTTTCTTGGTGAGTCAGTGGATCGTGGGTCAACAGCATGTGACCCACTGTGACCCACCACCCACTGTGACCCACTGCGACCAACCACCCACCATGACCCACTTTGACCCACCAGCCACCGTGACCCACTGCGACCCACCACCTACCGTGACCCACTGTGACCTACCGACTCAGTATGATCTACCGACCCTCTCTGCTCACTGCATTGTAGACAGTATCTTCTGAGGACTGGTAAATTTCTCTCCGTTTTACTTTCAAGACCTTCATTTCCCTTTCTTTTCCACTTGTTTCTGTCTACTTACCTGAGGTGAGTATATCTAACCAAGTGAAAAAAGAACTTCAGGCACTTTTGGATATTGATATTTTTAATAGTAATAATAGCAATAGGACTTACACTACTACTTGGCTTTCGAGACCTGTGAGATTTAGAGCTAACTACTGGAAAAAATACATTTTTGAATCACTGTAATATATAAAAAATTGAATGTAACTGTGTGTGCCTGATCATCACGGTCAAATTGCAAAGTCAAATGAATTTACTTTTGGTATATAGTTAGGCCTTAATCCAAATTGGGATGTTATATTGCTTTTATTATAATGCATAATATCCTAAGGAGGTAGTGAGGATCCGAATTTTTGCGGGAAAAAAAAATGAGTCTCTCACAAGCCGTTAAACTTACGGAGATGAAATTCAGTGTATTAACTCTATTGAAAATAAACAATGTGTGTCCTAGCATTTTTTTTAAATTCTCCTTTATGTGTGGGGGAGGGGGGCACTTTCTATATATGGGAAATTGGTAGTGAGTTGGTTTGTAAAAATGATCGAAAACGATCGATGTTATTTAAGAAAAAAAAATTGAAACAAAAAATACCGTGCTTGGCTTCATATATCCATTGTTTTCTGCTATAATAATTGCTGAAGATTATGTTTATTATATGGAGCGCTTACAGCACAGGCCAATCAACCCATAAAGTTGTGAGAAAAATAGGCATAAAATTTGTACTGTAAGCTTAATTACACGGAAATTTGAAGTTTGGATTGTACGCATAATTGTATGGAAAATTTTACACTTTTTTCCCTTTACGTTGGTCTACTTACTTTGATTTGGAACTTTGAAATTTCATCCTTTTTTCCACTGAAAAGTATTGATAATTCAACAAGGAAATAATTATACTATGATAATTTAATTGAAATTCATCGTAATTTGGCACATGGCAAACAGCAGTGTGGTAATTGAAGTTGGAGAAGGAGGGAAATTCCCATTCAACTCTGAACACTTTCCAGGAACCTCGTTCCCTTTCGCTTTCTAGACGGGGGAGGGAACTTGGTAATGGTATCAAACCTTCATGTGTAATTACAAAAATTAAATTTATAAACAAATAAGAAATCATCAGTTTATCAGGCTTTAATTGATAATTTATTCACAAGATTCCCTATCAAAGGCGTGGTAGATGAAGTTTCTGTTCTACATGGGTCGACATTGCCAACTGACATGGTCGATATGGAAAAGATGCTGTATGGTGATAGAGAGATGATACTTCTTGCTGAGTATTTCAAACCTGACAAAGAAAAATCGTTATCAGACTTAAGTCTAACAAGTAGATTGTCGATGAGAAGTTGCAGAAATCGGGTAGAAATATTGTCAATTTCCACGACAGAGTGCGAACGGGGATTTCCCCTTATGAATTTACAGATGACTAATATTAGAAATACACTAAGTGCTCAAACATTGTCTAACTTGTTGCTCATCAATGTTAATGGCCCACCGCTAGACAAGCTCAAAGTAGACGAGCTAGTTATTTCTTGGCTGAAGGATGGACATCATTCCACTGCGGATGATTTATCGCCAAAAAGTTACCAACAGGAAATAAATCCGATTTCAGATTTGTTTTAAGGTGGAAAATTACGAGTTACGGAAAATGTATACTTGTATTACTAATGGCTTATTTCTGTTATTCAACTTTGTACCTAATTTTTAGTAAGTCTCTTCTTTGCTTTAGGTAAACTACTTTGAATAAATATTCATAATAATTGCAATTATGCATATTTGTAACTTCAATTTAACGTGGTGTTTTAGTGATAACACAAATTACAATTATGAGCATACTTTCTGGAGATCCTCTCACAGAGGGTACCCGAGCACCTTTATACACTATGAAAAACTGATTTTTCAAGTCTTTTGTGAGAAAAATACTGTAAATTGAGAAACCATAACCTTTTCCATATTGTACAGGGGTATTTTCCTGCGAATAGAAGTTTATTTTGGAATGCGTTAAGAAATTAACACTTGCATGAATACTCTCTTAGTACAAGTATATTTTAGGCACACACTAATTTCCCCCCACCTCGAACTGTTTCAATTTCCTCACTGACAAAAACTTTATCATTTTATATCGTAAAGATCAGATGCACCCTTATTGTAACAGAGTGGTGCTTGAGCGATTGACTAGAAATTCAAACTCCAATTAGTGACAATTTCACAGTCTTGTTTTACTACACGTGTAAACTCTTTACTCAGTACAGAAGAGGCCGTGGATCGTGTTCAGAGTTGACGACGATGGATTTTGGGGAGTCAGAGTAGGTCAAAGTGGACGAGAGTGGGTCATGGTGGGTGGTGGGTCAGTGGGTCGTGGGTCACGGTGGGTGGTGGGTCAGTGGGTCGTGGGTCGAGTTTTCATTGACCCACGCCAATCAAAAACAATAAGAAATAGCGAGAAACGGTTCTAATAATATATACTATCTTCTCCCCTAATCTTTTACTCACAGCGGAAGTAGCAAAAAGCACTACTTCCGGTTGATCGCTATATCAGGGATGCCCACAAGGGGGGCTATGACGCAAACTGCGTCATTGAAATATTTGGGGGGGGGTTAAAAATCTATATAAATATGTTTGAGAGGGTGTAAAAATTAATCGAAAAGATTTTTTTTTCATGGAAGAACACCTACGGATAGGCAATTGAGGGGGATGCGTCATGGATATGAGGGGGGGGGCACCACTGGCTATATAGAGTAAAAACGATAACAGACCGAGAAATGGTTTTCTGGAATCAATTAAGCGTCTCAATAATACATTCCATCTCCACTCTAATCTCTCTGCTAAAACTGAAAATGGTAGAAATCTTCTACCACTTCTGGTTTCAGTATTAATTCAGAAAATATATCACTTTATACAAACCAAATTCCTTCACGTGGTGAACCCGAGACTGCTACTTGCTTTTTATCATTATTTTTCTATCCAATTAACTACTATGTAATAGAAAAAATATCGTACCTTTGCTCACAGAGCGCAAAAAGTCACATTTAATTACTTTAAATTTCAAAAATCGGAAAACGATGACATTATATTTAGTGAGGTTTGGTTATTTATTAGGATTTCAACAATTACAAACAAACAATACAAGACTATTACTTTGATTTTTTTTTTAATTTCCAAATCAACGGCTACTGTTCGAGAAGCATCACTATATGCAGATGTATGGTAAGCTTTAGGATCACATTTCTTATAAATTATTTTAGGTTTCTACAAATTTCTTTTCAAATATGTAATCGTATACTAGAACCATTACATGGATAATTAGGGACAAGCATCCCCATGAAGTAAACGTCGCTAACACCTAGTGGCCCACTTGCCGGTAAATGACGATCGTCGATATAACGACGCGTCGAAGCATTGGCGCTAGTGTGCCACTGGCGGCAGGGTTTCGTCGAGTCGAAACAGATATCTATATTCGGGGTGTTGAAGTTACCACCGCGTAGTATTAAGGACTTCTTTTTGGTCCTCGCTTCGCAAAATCAACGGAAGGGTTGAGGAGAATCGTGAAGGGACCAGCACGAATTATCAGCAGTCATGTGCATGCGGTTATTATTATCCTGGCGAATTGTTCCTAAAGTGAGCTCCGGTGGTCAAGAATAACTCCTGCCTCTACAACATGAACTGAAAAATGTAGAGATGAGTGCATATAATTGTGTGAATTTGAATGGCAACTGTCGCCGCTTATTAGAAAGCTAGTATATAAGAACTATGAAATAAAATAAATAAATACACGTCATTTTGTTATAAATAGAGACCGGATGTTAGGCAAAATGCATATTCTTTAATATTAAAGATATGATCAAAAATAACGTTTTAAAGTTTATATAGGGGGTTATAGTTTCGATTTAAGCCAATTTTATTTTGCCTATTTTGCCTATTTTGCCTATTTCGACCTTTACTGCCTAAATAATTGCTTTAGTGCCTAATGTTGCCTATTCTATACATTTTCTTCAAATTAAGCCTTCATTGGGAAAAATGTAATTTATATAACATAAATAATACACACATATATGTGTATATTAGGTGTTTGTAAACACAAGCACATGGTACGTTGCAATATATATATATATACAGAGTGAACTTCAAAGATATGCTCATACTTCAGGAAGTGATTAGTGATATCAAAAGAACACAAAAAGTCCTCGTGTATTTTTTCTAATTCCGTGTCTTGTGCGAATGACAGAGTGCCAACTTGGCATTGAAAATCGAATCCTGACAATTGGAACGAAACCGAAAGATGTGCGCATACTTCGAGAGGTGATTCGTGACATGAAAAGAAGACAAAAATTCCTCTTGAATGCAGGAATCACCTCCCGAAGTATGTGCACGCCTTTATGTCTCGTTCCAATTGTCAGGATTTGATTTTGGATTCCAAGTTCGCCCCCTGTCACTCCTACACGACGTGGAATTCAACAATATACAAAAGGACTTTTTGTCTTCTTTTGATATCATGAATCACCTCCTGACGTATGTGCACATCTTTCAGGTTCTCCCAGTATATATGGAATGCATAACAAGCTTCGTTTTTATATGTATATACAATAAAAGAAGATATTAACAAAGAAGTATGTTTCTATATTCTTTGAACATTATTTATGACTTGAATCTATTTTTTAATTATATTGAGTATTTATCTTCATTATTTCGAGTTACATTTTAGTGCCTATTTTACTGCCTATTTCTTAAATTTTTAGTGCCTATTTGCCTGCCTATTTTCCAGGTTTTTAGTGCCTAAACATCCGGTCTCTAGTTATAAAATTGCATGGCGAACGCATTTTATCTTATCCCAAACGGTTATTACTGTATTTATGTACTAAAGGCTTGACTTTAGTTTTATTTGTTAAAATTGAATTTCTAGATAATTTAATAGTTATAAACTGATTTCCGTTATTCTTCCATTTATGAATCAAACTAATCCTGTGGAAATTATACTTTCTTTTTTTTTTTTTTTTTTTTTTTTTTTTAATGTACGATCATCTTTTTATAAGAGGCCCAGACGAGACACGTGTTCTGATATTTTGCATCATTTCGAGTTCCGCCGTTATAATGTTAGCGCTCTGATACTTTTCTTATCAGTATATATATATATATATATATATATATATATATATATATATATATATATATATATATATATATATATATATATATATTGTACGTTTTCTACGGTTGCCAACTCTGGAAAGTAAAAAAAAAAATAAGGGCATCCCCTCAAAATTCCCTATGATATAGGTCTAAGTGTGAAGTATCTCTGTTCAGGTTCGGACTCATCCATGGGAAGGAAATGTATTATCGTGAACAAAAGTGCATTAGCACCTGTATTCTGCATATCCTTAGTACATTCACTAATAAGCTTAATAGATACATTGTGCTATAAATGAGAAACTGAAATCGGCATTGATCATTTTATTGTCTTTACCAGTAATTATAGAAACAGATGATCAGATGTATATTAAACTTCACGTGACAATTTGGGATTTGGAAAATGAAATTTATTCTTTAAATCTATACTTCAACTACAGGAAATTGCTTTAAGAAGTCCTTTTTCATTCTCAATCAATATATAAAATTCAAATTTTGCCTGATACAGTCCCTGTCATCTCTTTAAAATTATCAAACAGATGAACAAAATATATTAATCGTTGATAGATGCTGAAAGGTGACAGTTTTGGATTTACTTTTGAAATCTATACTTCGAACTAGATGAAATTGCTTCGAACTAGATACAAATTTGAAAAACCGTTCATAAACGGACTGGTAAGAAGTTTGTACCGATCATCGGCTTTAATCAAAATAACAGCAATATTTCCGACCAGGCCGGTAAGAAACCAGCCAGTTGGCAACCCTAATTTACATATTAATGAACCACATATTAAAAGTATATGACATTATTGTATGAATATCAAACACCCATTCAGTTCCCAACCCTGTCATTGCTGGCAATTATAACGTATGATTTCACAACCTTACCAGCAAGAAAAGGATGACTATTAATTTAAATTTACTAGTACAGAATTCCTATTATTAATTTATTCAATTTATGGAAATCAATTTATGCCCTTGTGTATTTATTTTTCAAACAAATATGCTCAAACTTTTTTTAAAAAAAAAATATCTTCCTTAAAATGCAAATGTGGTGAACAGGATTATTGAAGTTATAATTAATAATAAAAATGCCTTTTAGAAGTCTATCATTGGTACAGTATCAAACGTTTAATGCATGCTTCCTTTAAAAAATGTCTTTTTACAAAGTTACCACAGTTCATGAGGTAATATTGAGACACAAATGAGACGGAATATTCCTGTACATAGAGCTCGGATAGTAAAATTATACACATATTTATAAAATAAAGAGTTGATCGTATTATGCTCGGAGTTTGGATCGAATTTACTTACATTTTTTCGTAGTTTTCTAATTGTGTTAAAACTTGTACAAAGTAATCCCGTTTTACGGTTTGGTTTAATTTGGTTCTATATTGTTAACGGTTTACTCTTGTAACTTGAAATGCTTTCTTCTTCTTCTTCTTCTTCTTTTTCTTCTTCTTATTATTGTTATTATTATATATTTGTTCCTTTCTCTTTTTTTCAGGTTCTCTGATGCATGAGTAATCTATTATTAGTACATTTTATTGGTTCATCTTTTGTCTGCCAAAATCTGATTGGGACTATTGAGGTCCCGTGCGATGTCATGGCAGCATTTTTGGTGAGATATTTCTTCTCATTTAATATCAGCATAACTGATTTGTGCGAGGATGATTCAGAAAGTATTGTTTCCTAGGTGATACCTTTATATGTGTTTGTCAGATAGCAGGATAGGTATCATGGAAAGGTTGGAATGTCAGCTAGAAATGGTTGCATCATTTTTCAACATAGTCCGCATGACGGGCAACACACGTGCTCCAATGCGAAACAAGGTTTTTCGTGTCATCGGGGAAGGATTGTGGTGATTGCTAGCGACACCATTGTCGAAGTGCTGCTTCTACCTCCGCGTCACAATTGTAGCGTTGGCCCTTAAGGTGATCCTTAAGTTTGGGGAAAAGCTAAAAGTTGCAGGGCGCAAGGTCCGGACTATAGATAGGATGAGACACAATGTCAACAACATTTTGCCAACAAATTGGACAACTCTGAATTTTTTGGCGGAAGAGAGGACTTGTGGCGGTAGGGGAACGGCGGGCAAAGTGGCACACAAGTTGTAAATGGCGTAATATTGTCGGAACAAAACACAATAACAGAATGTTTTATACACGCATGGAAAGCTTGAACCTTCAGTCATAATATACAATAAAACAGAAATAAAACAATTGAACATCTTGATGATAGACGATATTTAATGTAGATATGCGGAAGTCAACTTTGCCCGCCTATAAGTGGGCAAACTGGAACGCACATGTACGCAGGGTAAAAATTGTTGTTTGTGGAGATAATGTTGCGAATTTACTTAAGACATTAATTGCGCAACTATTACCTTCGGAGAACAAATTATGAAGTTGCAGGTTTGTAAGACTTTGTTTACAATTTATTTGTAAGAAAGTAAAAATAAAAAATGGAAGCTATCGCATATATGTCTTCAAACAGTTCCACTTTGCCCGCTGTCTGTTATTCCTCTTTGCCTGCATCAGCACTGTTCACATTATATACCTCTCCAGATCAAGGTATTCATCAATTCATAACATCATTTCATCGGTTTCTGCTATGAATAATGTACTCACCTGTATTTCCGTTGAATATTCAGGAACTACAACTCTTTTCTTCCTGGCCTTCTGAAAACTTGTCTTTTCATGTCACAAGTTTTCCCTCTATTCCTCATGAGCAACGCAGCACGTGGAATTTTCCATTACGTCATAGCATCATGACACTTGCTTCTCTTCAGCGCTACCACCTGTGTCTTGATGTATAGCGATATGTTTCTGAAAATGACAAATTCCACTTTGCCCGCCCTTCACCTACTTCATCGACTGACGCCTCGTTTCGTGGTCGTAATGGTGTGGTGTAGCCACGGCTCGTCATCCGCAATGAATGCTCCTGGGTACACAACCTTCCGCAGTCAGAAATTCAATGAGAGCCCAATTTTTTAACCGGCTGTCACCACTGGATGCCATGGATTGCTCCATTACTCTGGGACGGGAAGAGATAGGAAGGTGAAACACGTGATATTCTATAGCTTAAACATCACTGCATTAATGATAAACAGTTCAGAATGTTTGCAGTACTATTGGCCAAGTAGTGAGCTTGGAGGCATTACTTTCTGAATCACCCTCGTGGCCTACTTAACGTTGTATGCATAATTGAAATATATATGAAATTTAAAGGAAAATGCGACATAGCAACCAGAATCCATTACCTTGTCCTTGTTGAAAGTCAACTCCTTACTGTAGCTCAGTGGTAGAGCTTTCACTTCTAGTGCGAGGAGTCCCTTACTCGAATCCAAGCCATGTTTGTAGTGAACAACATCGCATTCCTGAGGTTCTCCCGCACTCTCATTCCATCAATTCTTTCATAATCATTTACCTCTATTAATTATAGGTCTTCTTCAGCCTAAACAGCGAATGCATGAGATAGTGAAATAAAGATTTAATTTCATTTCTTTCCATTTTCCTACATTGCCAAGTTCACATAAGCAGCTGCAACTGAGAACTGAACAAATCTTTTTTTTTTTTTTTTTTTTTAAAATCTTTGATACCCGACGCATTCCAGCTCACCCCTCAGTTTCCTCAGGAAAAACTGAAAAAAGACGCTCCTTTAATTATCCCTTTGTCCATCAACTTTTGATGATACTGAATCCAAAATGCCTGCAACACAAGAAATTATTAATTAAAAGGTTTTTTTCCCTTTCAAAATTTGCTGCAGTTTAAGGTACATGTGACAAGCTTCCATAGTCCAGCAATTGGTTGTTATCATTTTTCCTTTAAACAAGTTCTTTATAGAAGTAATTAATCGTATACCCTATTAAAAAGAAAAGCACACAGTTTTAATTTTAAGATTAAAGGATTTTTTAAAATATTTTCCCATACATCTGCTAAACTACTTTATATTCTGTATTGAAATATATACAAGGAGAAGTCAAATAAGTAAAGGGATTTGCAATTTCTCGCACTAGGGTTTGGTAACAGTGCGAGTATCCAGCGTTAAATTAGTGTCGTCTACAACACTTCTATGCAGCGTGTCACTCTTATTCCCGCGTTAGTCGTTGGAGTGTAGCACACAGTTAAACATGGCAGCTTCATTGTCGATCTGCACCAAGCAGCAAATGAAGGCAGTGTTCGCTTTTTGTTTGCGGAAGTTGTCAAACCTGCGGAAATTATTCGTCGAATGCAAGCGCAGTATGGTGACAGCTGTTTATTGCGAAGCAAGATCTACGAATGGATAGAGCGTTTCAAACAGGGAAGAATTTCTATATGTGACGAGGAAAGATCAGGCAGGCCATCGACGTCAACGACAGAGGACAATTTGAAAGTCGTTAAGGGTATGATGATGTGAAAATAGACGAATCACAGTGGACTAAATTGCCAATACTTTACATATCAGTCATGGTTCAGCGTATTCCGTCTTTCACAGCAGGCTAAATTTTCGAAAAATGTGTGTAAGGTGAGTCCCGAAAGAATTGTCAGGCATAAGTCATAAAAGTTGAACATCTCTCGTAAACATTTGGCCCGTTATCGTCGCGACGGAGGTTTTTTTTTTTTTTTTTTTTTTTTTTTAACAACAAATAGTTACTGTACAAACTTGGGTACAACATCACGAACCGGAAAGTAAGTCTGATTCCAGTCGATCAAAAGACATGAATCCATTAAACCTGCCGGGACATGCTTGGTACGCGAATTGCACGCCGTCACATGACTCAAAGATCCATACTTGCTCCCTGACAGGCACTGACCTAAGAATGCCAAGTCACTGGAAACCTTGTCACGTTGTGCTGCAAGTTATGAGTGCGAGAAAATCACACACACTAATGTCATAGTACATGGAATCCATTTTTTGTGCAATACTACATAGGAACATTTCCGGATGTTCACGCTCCTGTCCACTTTCATCCTTGTTGCCTATTATGTGTCTTTTCTCACATTATTTTTCAATCTTAGCATCAGCCTCCCACCAATATATGGGGCGTTCAGAACACAAGGGAATCAAGACACATTGCTAAAGTCGTGAGAAAAACAAACGAACTTTGTAATGAACGGTTTATTACATAGAAACTGATATTTACGTCATAAGAGTTATTTACAATATCTGAACATGAATCTTTTAAGCTGTGAAAGGAGCTTCAGATAAAGATCTTAATAATGAAAATTATCCAAAATGACCAAAAGTGGTCTTCATTTCCTTGTACACTAAACGTCCATATGGCTGGTTCTCGGTTATCTTCATGTGATACATCCTGGAAAACACTTTACTTTTTACTTTGCACATGAGTAGAATTACTTTCATTTTCTTTTTCATTATTATTACTATTATTATTTTAAAAATTCTTAGAAGCCTTTCTTTCTCAACAGGAACTGCAGGCAAACGTATTTTCTCAGTTAAGTACTTCTATCTACTAATCATCACCACCACCTGTTGCTCAGACAATACTTCTATTAAACAGTTGTTATGACTATCTGAAGGTGATTTCTTCTACAAAGACTAAAGTGTTTCATGTGGAAAGAACGGCCTTGTTCTGATCTTAGTAAATACGTTCCAGAAGGAGACAATTTCAATATCAAATCAGAACACAAACTCATTGTACCTTTGTTCAGATGAGTTAACCAAGTGATGAATTAAGTATATATGGACATATAACAACCGTACCAATTCCAGATCATACAGCGTTAACATGTGACTACAATATGGAATATTGTCCAGCGAATATCATTTTTGTGCGACAAAGACTGTTAAATGTTTCCAGAAACAATTTCACTCACATCTACATTTTGCGAAAGTGGTTCTGTATTTTCATCTAAATTGAAACTTATGGACCAACAATTGTGCTTTTGAGAAATTTGGCAATGTTAAAATAACAAGTTGAAAATTGCAATTGTCTATTGAAAAGTAAGAAACTGTCTATGGTATTTCTATTAAGTACTGAATCACATTACTCAAGTGTCTCCCCTTTGGATAATAAATGTGCTGTCATAGCAAACAGTTTTCGACATAATGATGAATCTCCAGAGACTGAGTGCCTATTCCTCAGAAACATTTTAATGAATTTGCATTTTGTGAATGTTCTGTTTGCATCCGAGTGGAAACTGGTACCGAAGCGTGTAAAGAAGATTTGAAATATGGATTTTCTTTTGTGTTAAGCACCAAAAGTTGAGATGATGCCATATACTGAGAACAACGTGTTTGCTTTCAACCAAATCATCAGAAACCTCACGGCTGTCTTCTCCTCTGGATTGTAGCAGAAATTAGAAATGGTGTCATCACGTACTCTAACAATGTATATATGTTGAAAAAAGAAAAAAAAAAAAGGTAAAATAATAAAAATCGGGGGAAGCTTTGATTAAGTGGGGTGGCTGGATCAATAGATGGATGGGGTATGTCTACCACCAATCTCTATGATCTCTAGGAAGATTGGTGGTGACTGGATGGGCAGACAGGGGAGTAGACTGGTGGACAGGACGGGTGTTTGGGCCGCTGGGCAGACGGTCCGGTAAGGGGGAGACGGGCAGACGGATGGGTTGAGGGGGTCTTGGAAGAAGGGAGGATGGGGGTGTGGGTGTTTGGCTTGATGGGCGGGTATACACAACATATACACGTACGCACATCCAAACGCCTACATTCCTCATCACCACAAATACAGATGCGGCGAGGGACCACGCGCTGCGATCCAGGTGGGTAAGTATGTAGCATTTACAGACTTACACAATGACTGATGATCTTCGAATGATTCTTCTGCTTGCTTCAAATGGGTGTTCAATGTGTTTTCGCTCGCATTTCTCTATATCCAACAGTTTTTACTTCTTCCTAATATATCTCTCTCTGATAACAATAATTGGCTATTCAATCCACATTTGTTCTATTATTATTTCTTTCACATACTATGATAACAATTAATCGCTTCTCAATTCACACTTGTTCAATATTATTTGTTTCCTTTTCCAGAACTTTCATTAGAATGTCTCTCCATCAAAATGTAGAAAAGAGTGAAGAAATGAAGAAGAAAGTGACACTGTTATCCATAATAAACATTCTGCTAGAATATTGTGCTGGGAGAACGTGCTATCAGGTTAAAGTCTGACTAGTATTGAAATATGAGAAAATGTCGAATGGTGAACATGTCCCACAGACAAAATCACTCGAAGGAACCCAATGGATACAACGGCTGTAATGGAAAATAGTAGAGAATCGAGGAAGATAAGTAGGATGAAGGGGTGGTGAAAGGGTGGAGACAGTGTGGTAAAATAAATAAACAAAAATATAAATAAATTAATTAAAGAAATAAATTACTTAAATAGATAAGTTTTAGTAGGTAAGAAATATAAATAAAAAGTTAAATAAACAAATAATTTAATTAATTAATCATAACTCTTCTTTCCACCATCACCATCATCGTCATTATCATCATAACCCTAATCACCGACCCCACTGTCTCCAGTTTCCTTCCACCCAAATCTTTTCTTTTTCTGCAGTATTCATATTATAGTCGTTGTATCTACCTGCCTCTCTAGTGATTTTCTCTGTGTCATGCTTAAATTTTTAATGTTTTCTCTTCCCTTAATATCTACTCAAGACTTTGACCTTGCAACACATCCTTCTATGCTAACCTTCTAGCATGAGATTCAATATGGTGATAGTAACACTCGACCGGACTTTTGTCTAGCATTCTCCTTTTTCTTCGGTCTTGGATGACGAGACACTCAGTCTTGAAAGCTGTCCTTTATTCTTTCAATGTTCTTTTGTTCATCAGCATTAGGTTCACACACACATTGTTTATAAACAGAGGTGGCTCGTGAGGAAAGTCACACTGCTATAAATTAAAGTTTTATCGCTTGAGACTAAAAGAATAAAAGTTATCTAAAGTATTAATTATTGTATACAACAATCAGTGCATAAAAAAGTTTTCTTCTTTTACTTTCAAGGGAAAAAGCGTTATTTTTAGCGATGTGACTTACCTCACGAACGCCTCTGTTCGCACATCCACAAACAATTAGTATTTCTTTTTCAGTTCTTTCGACGAAGAAGAAAGAAGAAGAAGCCTTACCACGACATATTATCTGTCTGTCTTGTTGGGTGCTTGTGCTTCTGTCTGACCTGACGCTGGGGTTCTTGATATCTGTCCTGAAGCCTGAATCTTAAATGTTGATCCCGACCTGATGCCCTCTGTGCCCTTATACCTGCCCCGAAGCCAGCCTTCTCTACTGCCTGCTTTCCCCCCATCTATCTATTCTTTCAGCCACCCCACAAAGCTGGGTAATAAAAAAAAAAAGTTGTTTCGTTTTATTTCATGATGCTTTTTACTAACAAATTTGAAATTTATAAAATTCTGAATGGAGTACATTTAGTGTGAAACAGGAGCCAATGGGAAACAGGAGCCAGTGGTAATATTTAGTTTCTGCAATGACTACTTGTATTTAACTAACTCCTCGTCTATTTTATTTGTTAATGTCATAAGCATTTTTTCCTTTGTTCTGGTTTTCATGGTGATAGTTTCTTAAACTTCGTTGAGGATCTAAATGAAATAAGGTGAAACGTTTATCGCCCCACGATTAGACAAAACGAGATAGATGATAAACAAAAATAAATGGTTGTCGCCAGACAGATAGGCATAATCATCCTATATGCCTTCTCATACTCAAGCATACCTTTATACAAGCTAGTGTCCTGCGAATTCTAATCGGATGGAGAAAATTTACCGGGTTTTATTTTCGTTAAACTACTTAGATATAACAACATAATTTTTTTCAGGTAATACCTTAAGAGCCTGATATACTAAAAATAATACAAAATTTACCATTTTTCTTTTGCCTGTTTATTCATAAGTGAAAGGAGATAATGAAATGCAATTTAACACAATCATAGATAATGTTATTCTACAACAGAAAATATGAACCTGAATAATTTTTAGTGTTGTTATCCATAGTTGCCAGAATAACATTTCTAAGTTAAAATCTAAGTTAAAGCAGCGATTAGAGGAAAGAACTAACTCCATTTGATTACGTATCATGTTGTCCTGGAATCTTGTGAACTACTTTTTAAGTAATAATTGTGTTTAGTTTGTAATAGTTTGTAAAAAAAAAACAAAATAGTTATAACATAGAGTAATAATGTTATTTAAAAAGTAGTTCACAGGACACCAAAGCAATCAAATGAAACATATGATACGTAATCAAATGCAGTTGGGTTCGTTCCTCTAGTCTCTGCCTTAACTTAGATTTTGGAGAAAATGTTATCCTGGCAACACTGTAACTTCTATGGATGGCAACACTGAAAATTCTTCAGATACATATTTTCTGTTGTAGACAGGGTCGGTTCTAGACATTTCTTAAGTGTAATCAAACTATCATTCATAAAAAAAAAATATTCAAATCATTGTTACATTTGCAAATTTCTTGAATATTTGTAGTCTTCCTGTGAACATTAACGAAAAATGGTGAAATTATATATAATTGACTGTGGATGAATACTGAACAAAGTTCCAATTTTAATAATTGATAGCATTTTTTAATTAAATAAGCAGACAACCGGAATATATACCTAAGATGTATTTTGACCAGTGCCGGACTGGTCACGTTGGCTACTTGGCAATCGCTATGGGTCAGAAGCCTGAAGGGCCCTGCAGAGATTACGTGGCGCAATACCTATAGGCCTTGGTCGAATTTTCGCGATCGCAAATGTTTTCTTGAGTCTTCCTACCGAAAAGGTTGCGAAAGCATAATTTCGTCTTCCCGAAAGAAGTCTTCTCGAGCTCGTTTACTCGTATCAGTAACTTCACCATTACGTTTGATTGTCTCAGTATTATTGTAACTCTTTTTGCGAATATATAAGGGCCTTTAAGGGCCCGCGCCATGGGCCCTCAATCTGGCCCATCCGACACTGATTTTGACAAGTACAATTGAAACATAAGTCGAAACAATAAAGCTCAAGAGTTTCAAGTCTAATATTAACAAAGGTTTGATTTTGACAAACAGGTATGCTCTTGTACTTGATTAAAAACATTTACGTAGTATTTTGTAGTGATACGATTATGGCAATAGCTTAATTTCTCGTTTTCTTTGTTACTGAAAAGTTTATGTTATAAAGACACTTTTCTAGGTTTCAATTTAGCAAAAATCTTTTATTATTGCATCCGTATCCATTTCATTGATATTGGCTATTTTACTTTTCAAAGGCCATCAAAGTTAGTCCATTTATTCGTTCTTGAAATATAGTTGATCTCAAATAATTTTTTATTAATTTTAACTGAACTTGTTTATTACACTATAAATGACAAAAGCGCGTGCCTTAATCGAAATTTAATTTGTCTTCGGTCCAGTGGCGGAACTTCAAAATGAGATCCCTCCTCCCGCAAAACGTTCTTAACCTGCCCCAGTGTCAATTCAATTCTTTCATGTCTCTTTCTAACATAGGCATTCGAAATCAAACAATGAGTAACACAAACAGTGGCGCACCCAAGATTTGTTTTAGGTCCGAAGATTTTTCGGACTACCCTACAAAATACAAATAATTTTGTGTATTTGCCCCCTGAAATTGTGCTAATTTTCTTAAAACTGAAAGTTCTTGGGTATCCAGACTTTCGGACCAACTCCATTGGTATCCCTGAACACAAGTAACTAATAATCAAAACTACTTTTGCATTAGAACTTAATACTAACTATTTAAAAATATCGCTCCATCGGAATTTAATACGAGAGAATGGATTGATAGCGATTGTTACACTGTTATAATACAACGAGTATATGTATACGCTGCTGTGAGTTCTAAAAAAAAAGTGTTACTTATAATCCTAATAACCTTTCGATTACAGTTACCCTTTCGAGTTATATACGCATATACTGCGTGAAAACTAATTGTATTCAAACAAATTTTGAAATACATTAAATTTAACTCAGACCTGTAACCGAAGAGGCTGTACCCATTCCATTTTAACTTAACAATTAAATTATCGTATTATAATGAAGTAAAATAAATTTACAGTTTCAAAAGTTTGTCAACTTGCAGGCGCTTCGTTAATAGTAATTGGTAATGGCAACTACCCCACCTCAACATTTGTATATACCAAGGGTTTTCAAACTTTTTGCAATTGAGTCTCCCCTCAACCACCAAAATCTGAACGCGCCTCCCCTGTCAAAAATTAAATGTGTCAACAACATAAATATATGTGTCCCTAAAAGAAAGACTATCACTATGATAAACTATGTTTCATTTATTAATCACCAATGGAAGTACCTCATTAACACAGATGATCTACATTGTATACACGACTACATCTTTTAACGTTATTAGCCGGTGTTAATAATTATCAATTGTGGTAAGTCAAATATTTATGTTAAAATTGAAAACTACGAACATAGAGGAAATTTAAATAAAAAACCGGTACATTTAAATGTCGAGCAAAGTCAATAGGATGTATGAGCTTGTTTTTGAGTCACACAATTTATTTAATCTCGGCACATACAGTACTTTGAAATAGCAAGGCGTATCTCTTTCTGGAGATTTATTTTTGACCTATATTTGGATTTGATCACTGCCATGGCTGAAAATCAGGTTTCGCAGAGATAAGAAGTTACAAAAGGAAGGAGCACTCGCAAGGCCTTCTTACTTCATTCCGGATACTCATTTTTCACTGAGCTCCAAAGTTCAGGCAATGATGCAGAGAAATACTTGGTCTTCAATGTGTTGTCTGAAGGGAGATCAATGAGCTGGTCTCTTCTCGGGTGGTGAAATTTGGTGAATTCTCTGCGTTGAATGGATTCACGACCCAGTTGTACTGTGTGTCCTCTGGAAAGTACTTCTCGAATTGGACATAAAGTTGTGTTAAATATTCCTCAAACACTGATTTGATTTCTTCATTTAGCTGGTCCCCGGTTTCTTCTAACAACTTGTTTAGTGTAGGAAAGCAGTCACTCATGTTCTCCTCTTCCGAAGCAGCAACTTCCTTTTGAAGCCTAACACCTTGTCTGGCAATTGCAAAATGTTTATGTCATTCTCTTGTAAAGACACATTTAAAACATTTAGTTTCTCAAAATTATCACAAAGGTATGACAGCTTCTGAAGAAAGGCAGAATCAATGAAAATTTTCAGTATTGGGATGATCCACAAGATACGAGTTCAGTTCGTGTTTCAATCTAGCGTTTTGGGGGTGACTTCTGACATAGTTCACAACTTCTACGTTGTTTAAGTCACTACTGAGATTCTTGGAAGCAAGGGATTTTCTGTGTATAATACAGTGATTCCAGATTGCATTACGGGCTTTCTTACGATAAGAGCTTGTAATCCTTGATAACGTCCTGACATGGAGCGAGCATCACCTGTACATATTACCATACATTTTATCCAATCTAGTTTGTTTCCTTCCATGAACTTGTCAATGCATATTCCCATACATTTTATCCAATTCAGTTTGTTTTCTTCCTGGACTTGTCAACAACTTCGAATAATTCGTTTGCTGTTGTTCCAAGTGTGGTATTCTCACGAAACAAAAGATCTTCCAAGAATTCATAACTTTCGGCTATGAATCTCACATAGCAGACCAAGTTCGCATCCCTGTTGCTATCAGCTACCTCGTCGATTTGAATCGCGAATTCCTTCCCCCTTAGTTCCTGGATTATGTGTTCATTTACATCAGCAAGGTAACTTATTCGACGACTAATTGTGCTGTCAGACAAAGGCACACTTTTCAGTTGTTTAGTAGCAGATTTACCAACCATAATCGAGACCATATCAATTGCAGCCGGCACAATCAGTTCCTCAGCTTTTTGTGGGATTTCTTGCACTGTGCCACACGATATGCTACTTTATACGATGCTAGAAGAGCTTTCCCGGGCACAGATATTTCCTGAGAAAATGTACTTTTGTTTCGTATCACTTCAGTTGCTTTACAGGAAAAATATTCCCGGTTCTTATCTTGTAAATTGGTATGCACAGTTTCTAATTGTCGCTTCAACTTATCGGGTAGCATGCTATCTGCAGCCAACACTTTTGAAAGTATGCACTGAGGCCTTTCTTCATTATTAACAGTAGTATTGATAAAATGGTGCACAATGGTATTGATATTGGTAAAACCTCGCCCGCTGAAATAAAGAGAAATTCAATTCAATTCAATTCAAAACCGAAGTCCAAATAACGTTCATCATATTTCCTATACTTCTGTTTTGGTTTCTCTGAGCCACTAAGTTCTGCATTATACAATTCACCTTTCTTACTCGTCTTTATTATAAACGTATACATTGCGAATCAATCCACAAAAAGCGTCCTATTACTCTTAGTGTAATTAACACAAAACGCCTGCACATAAAACACTTGCAGTTACTTTATTACTGTTTACTTCAAAACAATATAAATTTTGAAGTCTCTTTCTTCTCAGAGTAGCAAAATTCAAAAAGCAAAGTTGTAATTAGAAGTAGACGTATCTTCGTGTGCTGCACAATTCTCCTCAGTTAGTGTTGGTGAAATGAAATTGTATGCTCTTTGGTACGAGGTGAAGTGTGGTTAAAGTTTTGATTGGACTTTTGGTGAAATCTGTTTTCGAATTGCTTCAGTAGTTCAGATGATTGACTCTGAAAATTTGCTAATTTTAAGTGATGGTCGTTATTTTTCAAACAATATTACATTTCCAACAATGTAGTTGAGTGTAATTTAAATTTAAATTTAAATTTAAAATTTTATAATAACTTTGGAGGATGATCGTGATTCAATCGTGATTCTTCTAACGATATCAGTAATCCTTTACCTGTTATTAGT
Source organism: Thermobia domestica (assembly GCF_964235325.1). NCBI lineage: Eukaryota > Metazoa > Arthropoda > Insecta > Zygentoma > Lepismatidae > Thermobia > Thermobia domestica. The sequence goes on from NC_137462.1 coordinate 8,625,052, forward strand.
GATGACATCAATAAAGACTGCAGGTCCATAAATGCGGATATCTCCCATGTAAGCAACGCATCAGGATCAAAATTTAGCCCAAAAAAATCAACCCCAAAACGATACCGCTTTAAACAAGAGCAATTAATTTTCAAACAGACCTAACGAGACTACCCGTAAGCTTTGTAACAAATTGTGTGTTAGTTTAAAAGGCCTAGCAATTCACAATAGCAGGTGCCATTATGAAATCAATAAAACCAAACCATGCTCGCTTTCACGGAAGTCACAATCATCCATTGATAATGTCTATTACCCAAGAAAGATGTTGATCTCCAAATGCGATAAGCTTCTAGCAAGATGAAATTCTCCTACTCGAGTGTTACGCAGGGTACCTCGAGGGGCTAGAGCTAGAGTGGCAGACTCTCTGTGCGAGGTATTGCAACAAATAGTACATACAAACGACTCAGAAGCTTGGATGGATCTTGTACAATTTGAATGTATATATTTGTTTTTTCATACTAAAGTACAATGACAATGCTAAAAACAGTGTTCATACTAGTGGGCTCAGGCACGTAGCCAGGATTTCGTAATAGGGGGGTCCGTGACGAAATATTGCGGTTATCACGCCAGGGCTCGTTCATTCTGAACTATTTTACTATAAACATATATTGGTTCGTTTAGCCAGGATTTCGTAATGCTGGGGGGGGGGGGAGGAGAATAACATGAAATACTCTGGTTACACATCAGGGACTCGATCAATCTAAACTATTTTAGTGGCAACACGTATATTGGTTTGTTAGGACAATAAAATGAGGATATGCTAGTAAGTATTTCAATAATGAACTATCTCTCGAGTAAAAGAATAAAGAATCTCGAGTAAAAGAATATAAAAAAGTATTGAAAAAGATATAATATTCTGAGTTTCTTAAGTTCTTCTTAGAGTCTATCTGATCGAACCGGTTTCTCGATCATCATTTGTTGTCCATAGGATTAGCATGGAGCTAGATGGAATTTGGAATGCTCCGTTACAATAATATTCATTTTCAACTTGATCCCCCCCCCCCCCACACACACACACAGTTTCCTCTACACAAAGGCCCTCATAAGAAAGAGTAACCATACGCTTGCTGTAGCTTTATATTTTTAACGCTGATTCTTCTTTTTCTCGTTTCTTATTGTTTCATCCTTCCTTAACTTTTTACATTTCTGGTTCCGAAGGGGGGTCCAGACCCCCCGGACCCACCCCTTGGCTACGTGCCTGGTGGACTGGAAGGCTTGATTCGTACACCACATGAATGCAACCAAATATAAATTCACTGTATTTAATGATTACAACTTTAGTTTGCACACAAAAATAATACAAGAGAATAAACATATTCACAAGGTCTTTAGTTGTAAATGATTGTAGTTCGATGGCTTATTGTTTGTGCTATATTGTATGATCTTCGACCATGATATATGGTCCACCAAAACTGCATGTTCTTGCCTCAACACTCACACTGTTCACAAAACAATAGAAAAGCGTTAAGCAACTTGAACACTGTTGCCAGCTAAAGGCACACACATACTGTTAAATACACAAATAATCCCAAACATACTCCCCCTGTTGGTCAGCTAAGGTCTGGCCAAATAAAACAAAATGATACATATAAAAAACGAAACGAACACAAAACTTGAAGCAATGTTACAACTGTACTTATTTTTAAATTACCAAAATCTCAATTCTAATCGTTGTTATATGGTAATGCAACTAGTTTCTTGATGGAACGTTTATATGTTCCAGTTGTAGTACGAACCGTCACTACACGAACTAAGAAATCCTTTCCTAGGAACACTTTTTCAATGATGCCCAATTTCCACTGCAATGCAGGAACGTTGTCTTCAATCAGCAAAACTCATCTCCGACCTTGAGTTGTCTTAAAGCGTTGTTGAAGACCATGTAAATAATCTCGGGACCATCTCTTCCAAATGTGTTGTTTTAGTTGTTGTACCTTCTGCCAACGAGATAAGCGGTTATATGGTAGATCGGTGAGATTAGGCTCTGGTGATGCTGTAAGTGCTTCTCCAATTAAGAAATGTCCAGGTGTGAGAACACTGATGTCGTTAGGCTCACTTGATAGCACTGTAAGTGGTCGAGAGTTGAGACAGGTCTCAATCTGTGTGAGTAATGTTGCAAACTCTTCATATGTTAAAACTGCACCTTTTGTAATACGAACTAGATGGTATTTCATTGATTTTATACCGGCTTCCCATAGTCCTCCAAAATGCGGCGAATTTGGTGGTATGAAGTGCCACTGAATTCCTTCGGTCGATGTAAAATCATGAACTTGAGAACTAAAAGGATCTGATGAAAACAACTGATACGATTCTTTCAATTCGTTCTTGGCTCCAACGAAATTTGTGCCAAAGTCGCTGTATATATTGAGACATCTTCCTCGTCTGGCTATGAATCTGCGTAAACCTGCTATAAATAACTGCGCACTAAGATTTGTTACCAATTCCAGATGTATTGCCTTGGTGGATAAACAAACAAATAACGCAACATATGCCTTACGTACAGATCTATTTCTAACTGCTCCTGATTTTATGTAAAACGCTCCCGCGTAGTCCACGCCTACGTTTGGGAATGGTCTCGCTTGCTGAACACGAGCTGCTGGCAACTGTCCCATAAGTTGTTTTGAACCACTGGCCTTTAACTTGAAACACGTGAAGCAATGATGGATCACTTGTTTTACTACCTGTTTGCACCTGATGACCCAATATTTCTGGCGTAGTGATGATATTAATAATTGGGGTCCAGCATGAAGTAATCTTAAGTGTTCTGCTTCAACTATAAGTTTTGTTAAGTGTTGATTTGATGTTTGGCGTCAAACGGAAGTTGACTATTCTCGAATCTTCCTCCAACTCGGATCATGCCTTCACTATCTAAAAATGGATGTAAATTTCAATTTACTTCTTGGCGGAACAATGTCTCCATCACCAGAGCCGGATTTAGCATTTTGGCGCCCCTAGGCCCAATAATTTTTCCGCCCCCTAGTCTGGTTAAAGTTACTTTCCTAAAAAAAACCTTTATTAAAAAATTATATCAGACCTATATGTTAATTGCTTAGACACCACTCCACGATGCAATTTTACCATTGCAAGTTTTTTGAGGAATTTACTTGGTTCTGGGCTTAACAAAATACCGTTAATGTATTAACAAAAGATTGGTAAATTACTTGTGTTTTGTTCAGTTTAGCCATTTGGGCAAATAAATAAAAAAAACTCTATAATACATTATAAAATAGTTTAACTTTACCAACAATTATTTGCTCCAATGAACTTCAAAATTAGGATGCTTTATTAATTTTTTTCTCTCGGCCGTGCACCCCCTGGGAGCTTGCGCCCATAGGCCCGGGCCTACCGGGCCTATTGGGAAATCCGGCCCTGTCCATCACGAAGATGCTGTAATTCGCTGTGAAATCCAATTTCTTGTGTCCATTTGATGCAAACATGGAGCGCTGTGTGGAGTTCTTGTACCAAAAGACCTTCTGTTTGTTTTGTTTGTGTCTAATATTATGAACAAAACGTCTACAATATGCTATTGTTCTAACTATTATGCTGCCAAATTGTCTTGAGCCGTGGCAAAAATGCGAACTAAAGCTCACACCCCGGCACACCCACGCGTTGAGCCAATAAGGGTTCAGCAGCTGCTAGGCGAGGGAGCCTTAGCGAAAGAGAGTGGAATTCCTTCAGCCGATAGCAGCGCCTGAAACGGAAGACTAGGTGTCAAGTCAATGTGGTATATTTATAACCTTGACAATTTTAAGAATCTTGTTATGGTTTCATTGCACCAATTGTCTAAGGTGACTGTCAATGTTATGGTTCCCTTACTCTCTGGAACTTGATCTGGTTGCAATGAATCCTTACTTGTGACTGACCAATTAGATTCTAAACTAGAAAGCCATTGTGAGCCCTGCCACCATAATGAATTGTCCTTTATGGAAACTGCATCTATTCCTCTTGAAATCAAGTCTCCAGGGTTGTCTGAAGAAGTTACATGATTCCAACAGCTGACGTCAGTTAAGTCTTGAATTTGAGCTACTCTGTTGGCCACGAAAGGTTTCCATTTGTTACACGGAGAAGCTAGCCATGCTCACACAATTTGGGAGTTGGTCCAAAGATGGACGCTACTTATGTTCAATTTTAAAATTTGTAAAATCTTGTGAACTAATTTTGCCAAAACAACTGCTGCGCATAACTCCAAACGTGGGAGTGTGATTTTCTTCACTAGGGCCACACGTGATTCAGCACATAAGAACTTAACTGATATTTCTCCTTGTTGATTGATCGATCACATATAAATGCAAGCTCCATATGCTCTTTGAGAAGCATCTGAAAAACCATGGATCTGAATCTCCGCTATATTTCCTTCAACGAGTACATATCTGTCGAATTTAATCTGATTGATTAATGAAAGTTGATTGTACAATTGAGTCCATTTCTTTGCTAATTCCATTGGTATACTATCGTCCCATTGAACCTTTTGCCGCCACAATTCTTGCAAAAATATTTTGTATGAAATGACAACTGCTGAAATTACTCCTAATGGATCGAATATAGTGGCAATGATTGAAGCAATCTGGCGTTTAGTAATGCACTCTTGGACCTTCATTGTTGACGTCTTGATTTCACCGAGAACTATCTCCTTGTCTGGATGCCATGACAATCCTAATGCCTTGACGCCTTGGCCTTCATGGAACTGCACTTCTCGAAACTCTGGCGAGATGGATTCCAATAACCTTGAATCATTTGAACTCCATTTCCTAAGTGTAAAACCTCCCTTTCCCAGTAACTTTATCAATTGCTTCTGGACCTCTAGAGCTTGCTGTGTGTTGCTCATGCCACTACAAACATCGTCAATATAGAAATCTTGACGTAATATTTCTGCTGCTACAGGGTAATTATGCTCTTCTTCATCTGCTAATTGCTGTAGACATCTTGTGGCCACAAATGAAGCACATGCCGTACCATACGTTAATGTTTTCAACTCAAAAACTTGAATCGGTTCATTTCTAGTTCTTCTCCACAATATACGCTGTAATAGCGTGTCTTCTGGATGAACATTGACCATGCGAAACATCTTAGCTACATCTGCAGTGAATACTACCGAATGAGTTCTAAAGCGCAAAATGATAGAAAACAAATCTTGCTGTATTGTAGGACCAACTAAGAGAATGCCGTTAAGACTTTTTCCGCTGTCAGATTTTGCTGAAGCATCAAACACCACACGGAGCTTCGTTGTAGAGCTTGTGGGCTTAAAAACTACATGAAGTGGCAAATAGTATGCAACGCTGACGTTGTAACCAATCTCAAGTTCGTGGTCCATGTTCGGGCAGCTATTTATTTATAACCGCCTGTAGTTCTGTTCGCTGTCCTTGGCTCGTGGTATTACCAATAAGTATACTCCTGATACTTTAACTTACCTGGACATGATGATGAAGACCTCTCCAAGAAAGGTTACAAACTGTTTCCAAAAAGCTCGTCGGTCTCAATAATGAGATGAGCATTAGGCGCCGAGAGGTTCGGGTGTCTCGTCTCGAAAACCTCACGGACGATCAGACGGTCATCCAGACCATAACGCACACAAACACCATTCATACATACAACGAAAACACACTGGGTTAAATGACACTATACTTATTTATTAGAACACTATTTTGAAAAAAAATAACGAAGAGAAATGAACACAACACTGGACACTAATAAATTTTGCCGCTGAAATTACGTTTTGCTCTTTTCGGGAAAAAGAGCTCTTTCTATATATATGATTATAATTCAGGTATCACTATAAATACTTTGCTCACACCATTAACACACTTGGGGGATTCGCACTGGGGAAAAGTTGTCTGGATCGTCCCACGATGAATCCAGTTGTTACGCTGAACAGTCCTGCAGCGTAAAGGTGAATCTTCAGCAAACACACAAAAGAAGATCTCCACAATGGAATACAGATATTGGAGGGCGCGTATGTAACATTTTAAACGCACAAGGTCTGAGGACCTGGGATTTCACTGATTGGGGCTAGCCGTAAGAAATCGTCCTTCACCAGCTAAATAACTTGTGCCCCTTAACAAAACTTATGTTTGAAGTTCAACGCGAGATGCGTGGTTGCATCTTCCAGACCTGGAGTCAAACTCCTCGAGCATCCAAGCTCAAGCTACGGGTTGCAATGGTCAACGGAAAAGTGTTGGCAGTTCATTTCAAAAATCACGCAGTTAACTCACCTGTATACACATACAAACAGAATATGGAAAACAATTTCTGTTAATTTTAGTCAACTGCCCATAATGCACTAGACACGGCGATAACACTGGCGTGAGAAAGTACAGATAACGGGCTGGAATACAACGCAGTTGGTGCCACTTCGGCTACTGGGACATCTGGTCAGCCCATATTTCTCTAATCTATTATAATGTTTCCATAAGCGATTAAAGAAAGCACTTAATTCAGTTCCCAATAACTATAGAATATATACTGTGCATATAATAAGTCAGGGAGAAACACTGAAATGGTTAGTCACTAGCTGAAATGTTCTCACTAAAAGCAACGTTTTAAATATATATATATGAAAAAATGATGAAAGACTTCTTTGTCCAATTGTGTGGGAAAGAAGCAATTCCCACCAAAGAAAGAACTTATATGCGTTGCAGAATAAAGTATAAATCGAAAATAATAATCACTGTCTTCACGAAATATACAGGGCGTCCACAAAAAATACTTCTATAACCTGGTGGCGGTTATAACGTCCTCCTTTTTACGCTCATCTATCCTTACCATGTGACCAAGATCTTCATATTCTTGCATGAATTCCGTATATTTAGCTTCAAAGTCTGGGTGTTGATCTAATTTTCTTTCCAATTTCTTTAATCTAAGCAATGCCTGCTGATAAGAATCGCCTAAAACTGTACGGTCTTCAAGCAAAGGCAATCGTACAATGAAATGTCCTGTATGATCTCTTGTTGTATTCTGAACGAAATGTCGCTCACATGCAAGCTCTTCGCTTGATCTAGGTGTAACAGTAATTTCTTCTAGTTCCCAGAATTTTTGTAGTTGTTGCTGTAGATCTATGTTTGTCTTCACAAAACATGTTGTTAATGGAATATGGGGGTCACGTTCTTGAGGAATGCGTCCTGCCACGATCCATCCCAATTCTGTCTCCTGAAGCACTGGAAAATTACCTGGGCGTGTTTTGTGCCCTGACATCGTAATTATGTAGAATACTTCCGCACCCAAAAGAATATTTATGTCTCCAGGCGTATTAAAAGTAGGATCTGCTAGAACAGTGTCCTTGGGAATGTTCCAATCGTCACAATTAATTCTTTCTTCCGGTAGTTTACTTGTAATGTGAGGGAGAACTGAACAACTTATATTCAATGAAAATATGTTAACACATCAATGAACACAAATATCTACAGAGTACTTTGTATTAGATATTGCTTGATTTATACCTTGAATTGGAGTATACTGTCTATACCGTTTGATGTTCAATTGTTGCACCAAATTCTGTTACGAAATTGGTCTGACTAGCACTGTCTAGAAGCGCGCGACAAGGAACCAAATTTCCCTTATTATCCCTTACCTTCACTATTGCAGTAGATAACAACACTCTTGCGTTAGGCCTAGCCTTTAATGCACAATATGACACTTGCCCTAAATTTTCACTGGAATCTGAGTTGTTGCTACGCTCTTGCACCGCGGCACTGCTTATACTTGGAAACCGCACTGATTTGTCCTTTATTACGTCTACATGCAATAATGTATTGTGCTTTTTGGAACACTTTTTACAACCTCTCGATTTACAATTCTTCAAAAAATGATTACTTTTCAAACAATTCATGCATAATTTATTTTTACGAATGCACTCTAATTTTTGGCTGTGTCCCGCATTCACAAAAGACGAACAAGAATATAAGGGATGCTGGCTATTACAAAATTCACATGCATTTGAAAATGTTGATAAACAAGTCTTTGATGACTGAATACTTTGCTTGCTTGTTTGCTTGTTTCGTACGCTACTATCCTGCTTCACACCATCAATACTAGTTCTCATGTTCTCAAGCACCTGACAACGTTTCTCGAGAAACGAAAAGAATTCTGATAAAGCAGGAAAATTAGAATTCGTATTTTGAAGCTCCCATGACTTTCTAGTAGTTGCATCTAATTTTGATACAAAGTGTTGGGTCAAAATTACTTTTGTGAGGTTTACGTTTGGCTCAAGTGCTTGTAGCGCATTTATATTGCTAGTAGCTGTGTTTATAAAAGCGCGAAGTTCACTTACATTTTCTTTATACAGTGGCTTGATTTGTAGTATTTCATGAATGTAAAAAGAAGCAATTAGCTTTTTTATTTGAATACCTGTCAACGAGTAATTGCCATGCTACTGAATAATTTGTTTCGGTAATTGGTAAATTTTCAATTAGGTTTAACGCTTCGCCCTTAAGAGAAGTTCGGAGGTACTGAAACTTCTGTATTGTGGAAATGTCTTTATTCTCGTGAATAAGAGATATAAAAGTGTCCTTATATGATAACCAATGTTTACAGTTCCCGTCAAATGCAGGCAACTGTATGACCGGTAATTTAACTTGTGCGCTACTGCTAGTGTTATTATTAACAGCTGATACTTTATTTCCATGCTTTAAAACAAGTGTTTGCATTTGAGCCTCTAAAGAAAAATACACATTTTCAATTTCAGCACGAATGTTTTCTGCTTCCGCTTCGGGTTCGATTTGATCAATTTCAATTGTATCTTGCACCTCCTCCAACTTTGACCAGACGTTATTTAGATGTTTTAAGCGTGCACGTATTTCTTCTATATTGCCTTCATTTGGATCAAAGGCCTGAACAAAAGTGTTTATTCTGGTTAACTGGCCTCTGTATGCAGATCTTTGTCTTAAAAGACGCTGGTGTGATTCAGTCATGATTAAATGCTACTCAGAAATATGAAGAATAAAAAACTACTGACCTGCAGATTATGTTTTTTTCTTTTTTTACCTATGAAATATACTCCAGAAGCCTGGTCCTGGTACAACAGCTGTCCGCCTACACAAAAAACGTGATTATTGTTCAACGTACGTGATAGCACCACATATAGGCCGACACAAACACATTTCTCTTCACAACAGCACAGAACAATTCTCAGAAATCTTTGCACTCGTCCGGCCCGGAGGACCAAATGTACAATTTGAATGTATATATTTGTTTTTTCATACTAAAGTACAATGGCAATGCTAAAAACAATGTTCATACTAGTGGACTGGAAGGCTTGATTCGTATTCCACATGAATGCAACCAAATATAAATCCACTGTATTTAATGATTACAACTTCAGTTTGCGCACAAAAATAATACACGAGAATAAATATATTCACAAGGTCTTTAGCTGTAAATGATTATGATACGATGGCTTATTGTTTGTGCTATATTGTATGATCTTCGACCATGATATATGGTCCACCAAAACTGCATGTTCTTGCCTCCACACTCACACTGTTTACAAAACAATAGAAAAGCGTTAAGCAACTTGAATAATGTTGCCAGGTAAAGGCACACACTCACTGTTAAATACACAAATAATCCCAAACAGATCTCTTCTTTTTTCTTACGTAACACTGTGCGTTCCTGAAAAAACTGACAAAGTGAATAATTTAACATCATGGGTTAAACAAAGAGTGCAATGTTGGTCTGATTCTAGCTGCGAAGCCCTTCCTAACCACAGTAAAAAATCCTTCAAAGCTCGACGACCAGCAAATTCCACTTTTAACATCAAGAGTGTCGAGAACAAATTAGTAGACGGTGATGTCCGCAGCGCAGTACAGTTTCTCATCTCAGAAGATACTGTAGCTTCTCCGAATGGAACTCTATTAGAAGCATTAAAAGAAAAACATCCGGCTCACAGCCACCCTTTTGATCCTCACGATCTCATCCCAGACAACACGTATGTGTACGACACATGTGCCCTATCCATGCATAAGCTGTACATGTGCACATGTGCATTTGTGTGGATGATGAACACATACATAACCCGTGCATAAGCCGTACACGTGAATTTACGTGGATGAAGCACACTTACATAACTCGTGTATGTGCACATGTGCATTTGCGTGGGTTATGCACACGCATATAACCAGTGACTAAGTTGTGCATGTGAACACGTGCATTTGCACGGATAAAGCATACGTACTGAACTCGTGCTTAAGCCGTTATGTGCACATGTGCATTTGCATGGATGAAGCACACATTTACATAACCCGTGCTTAAGCCGTTATGTACACATGTGTATTTGCATGGATGCAGCGCACGTACGTAACCCGTGCTTAAGCCGTTATGTGTACATGTGCATTTGCGTGGATGAAGCACACATTTATATGACCCGTGCTTAAGCCGTTATGTACACATGTGCATTTGCGTGGATGCACCGCACGTACATAACTCATGCTTGAGCCGTGCATGTGCACATGCGCATTTGCGAAGATGAAGCACATTTAAATTACCGGTGCTTAAGCCGTTGTGTGCACATGTGCATTTGCACGGCTACTGCACGTGTGTGTGAGAAGCCCATAATACCGTGCAAGTGTATACTTTTACTTTCATTCTTTTACTCTCATTCTCATCAACAATATAAAGTAACCTCCAATTTTGGTATGTGTCGTTTTTCCTCCAGGCGGTGTTATAGAAACTTTTCGATGAATTACAGCTGAATGAATGTATAAACTCCATAACGTCCGCTGAGCTATGATACAAGATCAACAGGTGGCAGCACTGTACTGTTGTGACTGTTGTCAGATAGTTCATAGGTTTACAAAATTATTTTCGTAACCGATTACAGCAGAATCTGTTGCGTTATTTGTTATTTGGAAACATGTCAAAGATACTACTTAAAGCTTTGCTCGTTGCAAATAATAAACTCCAAAAGTAAAATTCTCACTGACAATTATTAGTTATACTGATACACTTTGAAGGTGATGTATTTGGTGTTACCCCAACTACAGTCTCAATGGTAATCTACTCAAACTTACCACTATTCTTACCAACCACTTCAATAGCATCCAACCTTCCTGTTTATTGTTATTTGATTTGGAAAATGCTTTCGATTCAGTTTGGCACGATGGATTAATTTACAAACTTCATCTTCTACGACTACCACTCGCATATATCAGACTGATTTATCACTATCTTACCAATCGCATAGCATATGTCTGCATTAATTCATCTTTATCTTTTCCTATTTTCCCACTTACTGGTGTACCCCAAGGGTCAGCGCTATCGCCACTCCTATATATATTATATGTTCAAGATTTGCCTGTTCCTCCTGACCCAATCCACACCTTTACTTTTGCAGATGATACTGCTTACCTTGCCTGTGGGAAATCTATTCAGCATATCAATAGCATACTTCAAGAGGCAATAAATAAGTTCTGTGACTGGTGTAATACTTGGCGACTCCGAATCAACTCCACTAAAACACAGGCACTTGTCATCCTACCATCAGGACGTACCAGTCGGGTCCGACGCAATAGATCTCTTTTACATCTTACCATAGCAGGCACACGCATTTCCGTCACACGTGCAGCGAGATATTTGGGTGTAATCTTTGATGACCATCTTTCATGGCGTGGACATCTTCAGCATCTCATATCTCTAGCGCAAAATAAACTAAATCTTCTGAAGAGATTAATCGGTACTTCATGGGGCCTTCATCAAGAGACTGTGTTACATACTTATAAAGTCTTCATACGACCATCTATACTTCATGGACACATCGCATGGCTTAATGCCAGTAACAAATTCTACACCCGCATCCAGATCATTGAAAGACATGCATTACGCCTGGCATATCGCATCAAACTGCCTAGTCCTACCCGGCTACTCTATGATCGTATTCCATTTCCACATCTCCTTCTTCATTTAGAAAAATTACGTACCAGATACATCACTACTCGTTGGAGGCAAGGCCATCCCATCCTTCGCAGTAGTATACGTATCGATGCTGAACAAGACGTTCCACCTCGTCTACAACCTACGCCACTTCAGCACTTAATTACAATGTATGTTCTTACACATCCTGACGAACACATAGACGACTTTTTACTAGCATATCAGCCACCAGATTTATCACCCAACATCTATCCATCGTTTGCACCTTAATTCGCACTAACAAGGGTTTCATATTGTCTCTCATTATGTGTCGAGTCGCCCCGGCACAAGAAGATAACCCTTCATCTGTCCAACTAACCAACATCATTGTGTTGTGGCGTCTGGCTTGCACTGCATCTTTCATCCCATCATACATACACAATGACAAATAATGAACATACATTGACTGACGATTATTAACCAATTGATGAATAAAGATCCCCATATAATGGATAAATAAAGATATCAAATAAATGAAATAAAACCTCTTTGTCCTTCCACTTTATCCTTAGTTTCACTATATAATTAAGTTCACTCTCAAGAGAAGGTATTCCCTTCTACGGGTTTTGCATGGTAAAAAAAATTGGTGTTATACTCTTACCACAGAAACTCATCTCAGCAAATATTGGCGTAAGTTCCATCAACTTACTGGTCAAACGTCTAGCACGCCCTATCCTATTATTCACAACAATCAAGTTCTAAATTCTGACATAGAGAAGGCGAATATTTTTGCTGCATTTTTCCAAGATATCTTCACTCCACTTCCTGGAGGGTACACACCGCAACGCCTTCAATCTTCGATCAACCGTCATGCTGATCCGACCTCCGCTCATTTACAACCATCTGACCACCATGTTCTGGAACCTAATAATCCACTTACTCAGGCCATAGACCCAGATGACATCAGAGCAACTTTAGCAACTAAACGCAGTACGGCACCTGGATTCGACTCCATTACATATGCTCTCATCAAATATGCACCTCCTTCTTTTATTCTGATTCTAAGTCATATTTACACTTTCATCCTTCGTACTGGCTTCTTTCCGCTTGATTGGAAGTACTCCAAAGTTCTTTTATACCCTAAGCCAAAGAAACCATCATCTGACGTCCAGTCGTATCGCCCGATCCACTTAACAAGTTGTCTCTGCAAAATATTCGAACGTATTCTCGTTCGACGGCTTCACAGACACCTTCTAATGAACGATCTTCTGCCGATCCATCTAGCTGGTTTTCGACCCCATTTCAGTACACTAGATCAGTTATTACGACTTACCACGGCCATTTATAACCAATACAACAAGGGTTTTCCTTCCTGCTTAGTTACATTTGATTTGGAGAAGGCATTCGATAAAGTCTGGCATCCTGGCTTAATATACAAATTACATAACTATCTGCTGCCCGTATCTTATATACGCTTAATCACTACCTTCTTAACCGGACGTATCGCATATATTTCTATTAACAACGCTCTATCTCACCCCATTTTCTTACACTCTGGCGTACCTCAAGGTTCTTCTTTGTCTCCATTGCTGTACTTACTTTACGTTGCCGATCTCCGACTCACTCCTCACGTTCAAGTCTATCAATTCGCTGATGACACAGCATTTCTAACAACAGCTCGTACTATTCAGCGCATCAACAGACTACTGCAGCCAGCTATCGATACATTTGCCCGTTGGTGTCACGTATGGAGACTCAGTATTAACTCTGCGAAAACACAATCTATCGTATTTCTACCACCTCGTAGACGATCCAGAGTGTTTCGCAATCCGAATCTATTACACATCCATGTGGACCACACACCCGTTCCTCTTTCATCATCTCTTACCTACCTTGGGGTGATATTTGACACGAAACTCACATGGACTCCGCATCTTAAGAAAATTGTTATTCAAGCCAAGAATAGACTAAATCTTCTTAAACGCTTAGTTGGTACAAGCTGGGGTTTACGACCACAAACTGTCCTCCATACTTACAAAGCCTTTATGAGGGCTACTCTAACTTATGGCCATACAGCTTGGGCCGCAGCCCGCGACAAATTTCACAAACAATTATCTATAATGGAGCGACACGCTTTCAGACTGGCTTATCGAATTAAATTACCAAGCCCAACCAGGCTTCTCTATGATCTCATAGATTTTCCACCATTGCTCACCCATCTAGAACGGCTTCGTATCCGCTACATTATGAATCGTATTGGCTTACAACACCCCATGCTTCTAGATGTACTACGCTATGACCGAGACAATGATGCACCACCACGATACGTCGATACTCCGCTCCAGCATTACCTCACATTGTACCACTTGCAAATGGATCCTGCCGACCGAGACTCAGAAGTATTTGCCATATATCATCCACGCCATCTGTCATCCTCCATATATCCATCATATGCACAGTAATCACCTACTAATATGGGCCTCTCCTGTCTACATCAGTTCCTGAATAGCCCCAGGAACAGAAGATAACTGCATCCGTTCACTAACAAAACCTAGTGTTGTGGCGTCCAGTACAAATTCATCCTCATTTTCATCATCATCTCAAAAATATTATTTCTTTGCATTGTTCTTCCTGTTACTCTTTTTCTTCTCTGTTCTTAGATTCATGCACTGAAAATTTTGTTGTTTTCTTGTTCCACATTCTTTAAGCCTCCATGCACTTATTCCCTTTATGTTATTATTATTATTATTATTATTATTATTATATTTGTGTCACCTGTTGAAATTTATCTCTACTGTATATATATATATGTTATTTACTTAAAATAATGAATGAATAAAGGAAAACCCCTTAGACCAACCACAATTTTTGTAGCCTCTGCAATCCTAATGCAACACTTTCCCGAAGAAAGGGCGCAACCCTTTAAACGGGTAGACGACTAAAAAAAATTTGGTGTTATAGATGGTGTTACTGCGTAAGCCACCAAATATATAAACTCTGTTTTTCGTTGCATCTCGAATATGCTTTTACATCACCTCTGCACTACGAGGAAATCACCTGGGTACTGCGTGTAAATCATATCTGCCCCACATGTAAATCACCTGGGTACTGCGTGCCAATCACCTCTGTCGTACATGTAAATCATCTGGGTACTGCATGTAAATCACCTATGTGCTACGTGTAAATTACCTCTGTACTACATGTAAATCATCTGGGTACTGCGTGTAAATCATCTCTGTGCTACATGTAAATCACCTGGTTACTGCGTGTAAATCACCTGTGTGCTACATGTAAATCACCTGTGTGCTGCATGTAAATCACCGCTGTCCTAAATGTAAATCACCTGTGCACTACATGTAAGTCGAATACGTGCTACTTGTAAATCACCTGCGCAGGAGGTGTAAATCACTTGTGCAGGACGTGTAAGTGTGCAATGCACATGTCCTTTGCACGTGAAGCTGTTGAATAGGACTTGTGACGTATATGTGCATCACATGTACAGGCGTGCATTTATACAGATGATGCACATGTTGCATCCGTGCAATTGTACATGTACTATACGGGTACTGAACGTGCATTGTGCTGTCTGGATTGAGCCCAGTATTGTAGCGCCTAGAGTATCAGCTGACAAGTTTATAGTGGCAGTATGAAGGCACTTAAATTCTTTTCCTCCGGGACATCAGGAGGTATGGACAGTGTCTGTCCTTCAATATTAAAGTACCTCCTACTATCCCAAGACTGCAAAGCTAAAGACCACCTGACTAACGCCATCTGTGATTTTCTCCACCTGATTATTTTGGGTGATGTACCCACGGAAAATAGTCCTATGAGAAAAGTGGCGGCATTCGTCCCATCGCAGTAGGCAATGTGTGGAGGAGATTGTCCGCCAAAATCATTTGCCATAGAATTAGAGAACCTCTAACACATTTTCTATCCCCACACCAACTGGGATTTTGCGTCCCATATGGAGCAGAAGTAGGAATCCACGCCAGAGATGGCCATCTTCCGCTGGACTCGCTCGCGCTCACTCGGGCTCGCGATTACTTCTCTCAACTTAGCTCGCGCTCATTCGCACTCGCGATCATTTCTCTTAACTGGATTGGCGCACACGGGCTCGCGCTCACTAATCTCAAGTGGGCTCGCGCTCACTCGGACTCGCGCTCACTTCCCTCTACTTGGCTCCCACTCACTTGGGCTCGCGCTCACTTATTTCATTGGAGTTCGGGCTCACTCGGGCTTGCACTTAATTATTGAGCCGGAGCCCGGTTGAGCAAGAGTGCCGAGCTCATGAGCGTCGGACTCGCGAGTTTGGACACCTATAGTCCACGCTGCTCGTATATACTACTCTTTCCCACACCATCAGGAGAAAGTGTTTCTGAAGATAGACTTTAGAAACGCATTTAACGAGTTGAATCGCGATTCTATACTCATACAGATAAAAAATAGTTTTCCGTCAATATATCGATACGTCCATCAGTGTTACTCGCGACCGAGCAACTTATATTTAGGAGACGAAATAATCCTCTCAGCGTGGCGTACAACAAGGCGACCCTCTTGACCCTGGTTTGTTCGCACTGACTTTACAATCCATCGTTAACAGTATCAATACGGAACTGAACATATGGTATTTGGATGACGGGACTGTAGCTGGAGACAAGGATAAAGTATTAGAGACATTAGAAATGATCCGTAGACAGGCTAAGGAGATCGGATTGCAAACGAATTTCTCCAAATGTGAGGTCAGCTTTCTCGGAGTCTCCAATGGACAGGCTAATAACCTCTTCAAGCTGTTTGACGAAGACGCGCCTGGGATTCAAAGAATTTCGACAGATAACGCCAGCTTACTAGGAGCAACATTATCTAATGAGGCAAGACGAACAATATTAAAAGATAAAATTTCTAAATTAGAATTCTTCTTTACACGTCTTTCCTTGATTTCTTCTTTACACGTCTTGCTGCCTACTACCTACCTACTACGCGCCTCATTGTCCATGCCAACGCTGCTATACTTTCTTCGCTGTGCTCCATCTTGGCGGAATGCTGATCTTCTGGAATGCTATGACAACACCTTAAAAACCGGTCTAGAACCTATTCTGAATTGTTCACTCAACAATAACTCTTGGTTGCAGGTGCCTTTCCCTGTTAACCACGGAGGTCTCGGCATTCGCCGCGCCATGGACCTGGCTGTTTCATCCTTTCTGTCTTCATTCTATCGCGCTAAGCCATTGATCGAGACCATTCTCCAACAAGATCTTAGCCTAGTATCGGATTCGGATGTCAACGACAGCATTTCTAAGTGGTCATTTATCGTGGGATCAGATCCCCCTGATCTTGATAAGAGAGGATTACAATCCTATTGGGACGATCCCCTTATAAACCATCACTTTTCTTCTCTACTTCAATCATCCGATAACCCAGAATACAAGGCCAGACTCCTAGCTACATCATCTCCTGAAGCCTCGGGAATATAACAAAGGGAAGATAATACGAATATACGTTAGTAATATAACAATAATTTGATTTGGTTGGACAGTAATAATAATAGCATAATAATAATATAATGCAGCTGTAAACAGTTTCGTGAGGGTTTCCATCTACGAGAAGCATCTTGGTTTACATCAAAAGATTAATTAATCCTGTGCCAGTTTTGTGCTGGATTTTGGTATTGTGCAGAAATTTTCTACCACTTAAATCAGTTAAAAACATATAAAATAGTAAAAATTGTACTAATTACAAAAGATGGTTGTTTGTAACGAATTTTTACCATTTTATATACATATTTTTAACTGTGTTGGAAATGCCCACACGGATATTATTCGGACAATGGAGTTCGCTTTTCAAATGTGCTCTGACTTTGTCTGTGGCCTTTCGCCAGTTCTTGAACCCTATGACGAGAAAAGTCAATTCCGCTCCTTGCACCAGCATTTTACCTGTCAAATGATATAACTTATCAATCAAAACAAAATATAATCTCTGACTGTGTCATAATGTAACCAGGGAATGTAGGAAGCCATTCCGCGCGACAAGATTGGCGTGCAGTTCGTGAAAAATTTAAATCCTTAGTCGGCTGAGTTCTATTTTCTAAAACAGGAATTTCAAGCTTCTTCCCTTGATCGGTTACACAAGATCTTTCATCAAGATCTTTAGGCAAGTCCTGTGTGGGAGTGTTGGGAGAATTTGTCGTAATTTGGCTGACGCTTTGCTCAATTTGCTGCTTGGAAGTGTTCGTGGAATTCTGTACTTCACATTGCAAGTGAGGCACATTGCAGAGAACTGAGATGCATTTTGTTATGAAGTTTCTGGCACTGGCACTGGTTGTTGTTTAAGTTTCTTCATAAACACCAGGAAGATTTGTATTTTTCGAGACTTTCTTTGTTGATGAAGTTGACCATGTGTCAAGAAGGGTTTTTTTTCGGTCAGACATAAAGTAAGGAATAAAGTAAGAAACACATGTGTAACATAGGGGTATATGCATTTCCTTGCATCCCTACATAAAAGCAAACGATTTAGTAATTCAAAGTTAACTCTTTTATTTCAATGTCAGATTGTTTTACAGGTTTCAGCACTCGCCCCTACAAGGCCTAAGTGAACGTTATGTGATTTTGGTAGTTAGGTGGTTCAGGCCATCGTTAATGCGTAAACTGAGTGCTCCTTCCGAGAATTTAATCAGTGTTCATTTAGCTTTTTGTTGTACTGGTAAAGCAACGATAAAAGAACCCAAACACAAATATCAGGTGAACCAAAATTTCAACTCGGTGAAAATTAATTGTGCTGAAAAATTGTTGCTAAGGTTCGCCAACTAGTAATTAGACCATCGACTTTGTGGATGGGAGCCTTCAGTTGTCTATATCGAGCCTTCACGTGACAGACGGATGACGTCCCTCGGCGAGCACACAACCCGGGATAGGAACAGGGGAAGGAAAGGAAGATGTAATTAGAAGAGGAAGTCACGGCTCCCAAAGAACATGACATCCCAGCATTTGCCTGAGGGAAATCGTGAAATAACCTCAGTCATGATGACCGGCCTCGGGGATCGAACCTCGGACCTCCCGAATGCGGAGCCGTAACACTACCACTGCGCCACGATTCCTCGTTTCGACTGATAAACTAATAATAATAATAATAATGCTAGAAATATTCTATAATTACAAATCATTGGGTTCACAGCGAACAGAAAATTCTTTAGAGAAATTCCTACATTTTGATTTTTAATCCAAGAAATTAAAGGAAATGTTTTTACCCTGCTTTAAAATTTAGAAGAGCTGTCGCATCTGTTAAAGAAATGTTGATTTAGTGTATCTTGGGTAATATGAAGAAAATAAATTGATTGTTAGATAGGACACTCTGTGCCTCAAAACATTATACCGTATTTGCATAAAAAGGCACACAAACATGGGGAAAACAAAATTCATAAACGAGGAACACCAAAACAAACGTGGTTGGTGCACTAACTCAACTACGAATAGGTATACTATAATATATACCTAGGTAATTTCTAAATGTTACGATATTCTTTTAAAAACTATACTGTATATATTTATGCAATAGCAATTTCTGATTGTTTCATGTTTCTTTTTGTTCAAGAATGGTATAGAATTTTATTTTTTAAAAAAATAATAGTACTCTCAAACTCTGGTATGATTATTGCAATTATTTCACTAGCGTTACCCAATGATAATGAAAAATATTGATTCTGATATTTTTACATATTACTCATATAATTAGGTCATAGAGATGACAATTAGGCCTAATACTTAAGAGTCCCTATCACTGCGAAATTAAAATAACGCTAATTTTACAGTAATTATGTGATATCTTCAAATAGATAAAAGATAATCGAAAAGTGGATCAAGACCTCCCTAGACGATGTTATTTTGCATGAGGTACCGTTATCACGAGTCACCTAGTAGCTTTCCGTTTGCAGTTATTTAGAAACGCGAAAATAAATGCCGATTTTCTAAATGGCTGGAAATCGAAAGCAGATAAATGAGTCGTGATAACGGTATCTCATGTAAAGTAATATTGTCTAGGAAGCTCTTGTTCCACTTTTCGATTATCTTTTATCTATTTGAAGATATCACATAATTACTGTAAAATTAGCGGTATTTTAATTTCGCAGTGATGAGGCCTCTTAAATACAGTCCTTTGCACAAACACTAGAATAGATTGTTGCTACTTTCTGAGAATGAAAGTTACTCATTTCTCTGAAAATAAGTACTACCATGAGCAAAATAAATGACGCGTCTCTTTATTTTGAAGTTTTTTGAAAATATCTCCGTTTTCTTTATATGTTCGAAATTTCGGAAGGTTTCCCCAGCAGGACAGGTTAATAACAAACCCGTTTTTAATATTTGTGTTAGAAATTAGCTTAAAATAAAGAAATTAGAAGCAAAAAACATTAAATCGACAGAAACCTCGAGAATTACCAACTCTGCTAAAGTGGGAAATTTTCAAGAACACGAGGGAATTCTGCTTTTCGACACGAAGCAGCGACATCTATGTCATTGAGAGAAATGTGGATTAAATCTACAAACTAAACTTTTAATGAATATTTCTAGTATATCTTATTATATGCATTATCTGCAAACTCCAAATATATGAATATATGCTAAGTATTAACATAAAGATAGAGCAAATAGTGGAAATTATCTATGGAAAAGGACGAATTGGTAGGACGATCGTAATGAAGTATCATCTTTACCGGAACAGGCTCAGTTCACGTAAAAAAACAAATAGCTCAGTTAGTTAGAGCAACGAGTCTGTATGCTGAAGGTTGCGGGTTCGATCGCTTGGAAGTGCCGTTGCCATTTTTATCACTACACTACGGTTATTTTATTTATTTTTTTATGTGGGAAAAAATCAAATTGTAACGTATGTGTAAAACTCATGACGATACCAAAAAAAGAAAAAATGCCGTTGTCCTACTTGCATTAGCGTCCCTAATTTTGTTTGCAAACAGTTTCGTAATTATTTCCCCTGTGCTCACTGCTCACCATATGCTCGCTGGCGCATAACGAATGTTTCCCAGTAAATGTTAATTCTAATTTGGAGAATTTTATAAAGTTTCACAATATTTCTCACTAGATAGTCTTCTATCTACGTGTTTGGATATTTTGATAACAGATTTCCCTATTAAATGTTTAATTTTCTCTAGATGTTTAATTACGGAAAAGTTTTACAATGTATTTGTATTGAATTGAAATTGTTTTGAATTTACTACATAAGGTAAGTAGACCGAAGGAGGAGAACTCAAATAATTGATATTCTACGTAAAAGCAACCTATTGTAGAATGATGATGCTTCTTACCTTCAGCACATAATCTTTACGTTAGAGAGTCAGACAGAGAAAAATCCTGGTTTTTCCTCCTCTATGACCACCCATCTTAAACCTCTACATATCATTGTTCGTCTCACAAAATTTCGGTGCTCCAAAAACATTCAAATAATAATAATAATAATAATAATAATAATTATAATAATAATAATAATAATAATAATAATAATAATAATCCTGAATATGCCATCCTTACATAATGTAAGGATATCTTAGTTTCCTAGTTTAAATCTTAAATATCTTAGTTTAAAATGCTTTCTTTAGTACTTATTTGAGCAACCATGTAGGAGGGGGTACGACTTTTTATTTTGCCCCTCTCATTTCAGTACCCTTCCAACAGAAAGTAATCTTTGATAAGCAGGACAGACAAAATGAATAAGAAATATATTTACAGCATCCTCTCCCCTTTCATGATTGGAATATCACGTAATATTTTTTATTCTACGAAAGATGGCCCTGTGCGGTTAGGGGTAGGTAACTAAAAAAAATACCTAATATATAGCACCCCTTGATTGTAATATTACCGCTTCTTTATTTGTACGAGGGAGCCCCTACACAATCAAGGGTGACAAAAAGAATAGGAAGAGTGTCTATTGATTCCAGTGGTGGATCCATAGACAAAAAAAACGGGGGAGGGGAGGGGAAGTGAAACATTCTTTTGATGATGTGAAGCTGTCACAAATTACCACTTAACTAAACTAAACAATAGTGGGGGGAACCGGAACCCAGTCAGTTTAAATTGACGTAAAAGTTTAATTTTTGGCTTCATATTAAAGTTTTGGTTTCAAATGAGAATTTCAGTCCAAGTGGTCAATGATCAAATCTCGTGGGGCTCTTCAGTGTAGGCTAATACGGCCCCCTTATGAGAAAAGGCAAAATTATTAACATGTTTATAACTTTCGAATTTTTCGTCTATTTTAAAGAAATATTTTGCTTCGTATTAAAGTGTTGGTTCCAAATGACAAATTCAGTCCGAGTGGACAATGATCAAATCTCCGGGGGGAAGTCTTCAGTATAGGGAGCTACGGCTCCCTTATGGGAAAAGGCAAAAATATGAAAATGCTTATAACTTCCGAATTTTCCGTCTATTTTAAAGAAATTATTGGCTTCATATTAAAGTCTTGGCTTCAAATGACAATTTCAGTCCGTGTGGACAATGATCAAATCTCGGAGAGCTCTTCGGTGCAGGGGTTTCGGCTTCTTTATGGGACAAGATTCACGTAGTTGATATTGCAAAATTGTTTTGTATATATAAGTGGAAACTTGCACCATTTGGTTAATTTTACCTCTTATGTTTTGCAGATTCATATTCCAAGCAATAGTTATTTCGCAGAGCTAAAAGAAGGCACTTACTAGTTTCATTAAAATGAAATGTCTTTTATGAGAGGAGCAGACGAACGAACAGGCACCCAAACGTTGGTTGAGTCGTACGGTTGAAACTCGTTAAGCTCGCTTCAATTATTATTATTATTATTATTATTATTATTATTATTATTATTATTATTATTATTAATAATAATAATAATAATAATAATAATAATAATAAAGCATTGCAGGGACCTTTGGTGCAGGGGGTCCGTGGCTCGATTCCACTTCGTGCCAAGTGAAATTTGAGGTGGACAAATACCGTGTGCATGGGTATGTGTTTTCTTGAGAGTTTCCATTTTCCTCCCACTTTCTTCATTTCATCATTTCATTCATCATCATTCTCCCTTAGCGTAGGTGCATAATCGTCCAACGTTAAACTAGATATTGCAATTTCAATAATAATAATAATAATAATTAATTCAACTGAAAGGACTGTAATTTATGTGGACAGCAATTATCATAAATATGCAACCATTATAAAAACAATGCTTTGAGTAGAAAGATAATCCTTCCCAAGTGTTAACGAATGCGCACGAGATAAGACATGTCTCGAGAAAGAGACAAGACGCGCTTTGTGACATCCAAGATAATACGAGGCAAATGTTTTGGACACGAGATAGCTTGTAAAATGTCTCGTCTTGTCTGGAATGTCTCGAAAACAAAAGTCTAAGTTTTAAAATTATTTTTCAAGATCTATTCTCTCAGAAGTAGTTCTCTGCCTTAAAATTAATAACGACATTTGTGATTTAAAAAAAGATAAACAATGCCTAAAGTTAATAGTTAACTTTTCGAAAAGAAGCTTCATTAAGGGTGAACCTGAAAGATGTCCACAAACTTCGGGAGGTGATTCGTGACATCAAAAGGAGACAAATGGTCCTCTTGCAGTTTTCGAATTCAGCTTCGTTGTCGAGATACAGGGTTGCCAACTGGTCGTGTTTGAGAAACTCACTGGGAATAAATTCAAGTCCAAGAATAAACTACTACTCATATATTTTTCAGGCCAATTGACTTATACCATGTTGTAAGGTCAAATATTTATTTATGAAGTGTGTACAAAATTCGCCAGGGTCTTTTCTGAGAAAATCGTCGAGAAAAAGTCACCTCCAAGAATAAACTACCCCTCGTAAATTTTTCTAAGAGAAATATCTGATACTGCAATATAGGGTTGTTAATTAAATATTGATTAATGAAAAATAAACAAAATTGTTAAAACCATTTTTGAGAAAATAGCGTTTTTCGATTTTCGGCTGTTTGTAAACCACACTTATTTTAGGTGGTAGGAAAAAATGCTAAAGCTCCTGTAAGAATACTAAGTAAACCCTAAGTTTAAAATTTGGTGTAGATAAGTTGAACGGTATGGCCTCTAGGCGAGTGCATATAAAAGTGTGCCGAACGGACGGACCGGAAGGACGGGTGTCGAAAAGTCACATTTTCGGTATGTAGACGCCATGAAACATGTAAATCCGTTGAAATCTGAATTTGATATTATTTTCACAATCACTGTATTTTCTTCTCTCTTTTGTCGCTGAGAAAAGCCTGAGTTTACCACAAAAAGCTAGGGAGTTTCTCAAAAAATATTCAATTACAGGGCCACCGCACTAAACTTTTTCAATTCAATTTCTTAACTGTGTTAGACCGCAGTTGTTACTGAAGTGTGTATTTGGATAATACGAATAAAATTATCGTATTATTCAAATACATCGAATGTCAGATTATCGAATAAGAAACTTTGATTGAAGAAAATCCATACTACAAAACTAACTCACACTTTGAGCACATTTTCATTAGACATATAATAGACCAATTAATGCAATCATTGTTTATGAAATATGAAAAAAGTCAAATGAGTCACTTTGGGAAAGTCGTTCAAAAAGAACACGTCAGGAGTAACCTACCTCTTGTGAATTGTTTCAAACAATGAGTTAAGATATACTTTTGGTTATTAATGAAATATTTATTTGCGAAATTTGAACAAAATCGCCTGTCGTTCGAAAAAATTGTCGGGGAAATAACCTTGACCCCAAAAATAAACTATCCGTTGTAATTGTTTTTCATAGAAATGACTTATACTAAAATATAGGGATATTAATGAAATACTTATTTATGAATTATCAATAAAATTGTCCGAGTAATTTTTGAGAAAATCGTGAGGGAAAAATAACTCCCCGAATAAACTATCTCTTGAGGATTCTTTCAGGGTAAGCGAGTTATTCCATATTACTAGGAATTTAATGAAATATTTATTTCTGAGTACGAACAAAATTGCTTGACTCATTTTTGAGAAAACCGTGGAGGAAAAACACCCCCAAGAGTAAACTACCCCTCGCATATTTTTTCAGGACAAACGAGTTTTGCCATATTGTTCGGTTATTAACGAAATATTTATTTTTGAAATATGAATAAACTCTTTTGAGTCGTTTTTGAGAAAATCGCCCAGACAACACTCCACCAAGAATAAACTACCCCTCGCATTTTTTTAGGACAAACGAGTTATGCCATATTGATAAGTTATTAATGAAATCTTTATTTATGAAATATGAACGAAAACATTTGAGTCCATTTTGAGAAAATCACTGAGAAAAAACTCTACCCCTTGTAGATTTTTCTCAGATAAATGCCTTATACCACAAAATAGGGTTGCTAATTAAATATCGATTTATAAAAAAAGAAAGAAAACAAGATCGTTAGAGCCAGTTATGAGAAAATATCTTTTTTTCTATTTTCATCGTACAGGAAACTACCCTTGTTTTGGGAGTAGGAGGGAAATAAAAAAAAAACTATAGGAAACACTATGAAAATCTTAAACTAAAATTTGGTGCAGATAAGTTGAACGGTATGGCTTCTAGGCGAATGCACAGAAAAGTGTAGCGAACGGACGGACGAACAGATAGACATCTATCGAAAAATAACTTTTTCGGTGTTAGGGGCTATAATACGTATAAATTCGTTGAAATCTCAAATTTGATTTTTTTTTTTCGAACCCCATACTTTCTTCTCTCATTTGTCACTTCAAAGTAAAAGGAACTCAGAACTACAGATAAAAGACACCTACTTTTACACATAGACATTTATTGATTTAAAACTGTTTTAGTTTGTGTCATTTCACTTCCAATTGAAAGGTTTTACAATGATTAACGGTATACCAATGACGAGACGGAAGTTTTGAGGAAGTAAATGCATTCAGAAGTCTAGACTGCATTACAGCCTGTTTTTATTTCTGCAATTGTTAACAGCTGTAATTTCGTCCAAACGCTACATGAAATAATTTTTGGTTGACGTCATTGTGTTACTATTTTAGTATTGTTCTCTTCAGACTTGGTTGAAGTTTTGTCTTAACGGTTATACATTTTTTCTTTCTTATTTCATCGTTACACATAAGAACAAAATGTTATGGTGAGTGGATAGATTCGAACCTACGAACATTGAGTTTATATTCTTCCAACACTTTACCAATGGACCAAGCTTTTCTTCACGGAGATATTTTTTAAAAACTTCAAAATAAAGAGACGCGTCATTTATTTTGCTCATGGTAGTACATCCAGTTCTGTATTTTTCTTTTACTCTTATTTTCTCCAAAAGTCATATATCATAGGCTTAAGTTTCAATCATGCTTGCACTTTTAATACAAAAATGTTTAATAATCATTCAGGAAACATCATTACCAATATTACGATGTTGACAATATTGACAGTAAAACTTTTCACAGAAGAACAGAACTTGGAACAAGCGAAACGCTGCCCACCCCGTTTCACGAAATCAAGCTTTTTCGCTTTAAACTCTGTTCAGAAGTTAGGCACGTACGCAGGAATTTATTTCGGAAGGGGTTCAAATCCAACACGAGGAAAGATTATATAATTAAATATCCAAAAATGTCGGGATTTCGGGGGAGGTCCGGACTCCCAGGACACGCCCTCACATACATCCTTGTCGGAAGTGTCCTTACTGACGTATGTGGACATGACCCGCCCTCTCCACTTTTCAAGCAAGAACGTCCTAAATACTGTCATTCGTTAGTGCCCTCAAGGGATACATATTTCCTCACTATAAAACTTAGCGCTCTTTGCATATTGTTTGTAAGAATAATTTAAATTTATAGAAAATATATTTAAATGTCCTGTTACGCATTTAAACTATTATCTTTTTTTAACTTTAAAATCTCAATTTACAGCGTTTTGAGAACGTACACCATTGGAAATAAAGTAAATTTTCAATTCTTTTTTCAAAAATTTTTCTCTCTATCATAGAGTCAGAGAAAGCGCTCGGGCTCATATCTCAAGGAAAAAGATGAATCTGACTTAGATAACTTTTTCACATTGTCATAAAAAACAAAATTTAGTTCATATAATCACTCTTGTGTGATGCTTTTACAGTCTGAAAGTAGAGGAGCAAAACGAGTATCTTGCCCTCCAAGAAAAATTTCAGGGGGGCAGCTACTCCCTTGCCCCCCCCGGTTCCGACGCCCCTGGCTCCATGCTATCCCGTCAACTTCTTTAGGATTGCATCTTCCCAACGACAGTTTTCGAATTGCCAGTGCACTGCGTTTGGGAGCAAATGTTTGCGAGCAACACAGATGTCCTGCCTGTAGAAGTGTCGTAAACAAGAAAAGCCTTCACGGACTCTCCTGTGCCAATAGTTCGGGCAGACATTCACGCCACTCCAGCGTCAACGACATTACCATGAGAATCAGAGAAATTGCTATACGTATTTCACGGAAGAGTCAGAGACTTTTAAAAATTTACAAACTACTTATACAATAATCAGTATTTATAATGAAAACTGAATATGCAAGTTGACTTGTACACTCAGTGACAAAAGTTCTTTCCGTTTGAGGAAATTAGTTTCGTAAATAACTTCAGAACAGTGTTTCTTTCAGAAATAATGTTCCGGGGGGCACACATAGTATTCCGGGGTGGCACTACTGGTACTATTCTATTTATTATTATATTATAGACATAATATTTTAATCTCCTCCGGGAGGGCACTCTCAGAGCTCCCGGGAAGGTGGGGCAGTGTGCCCCAAAAAACATGTCTGGAATAAACACTGCTTCAGAATGAAAGACAATTTGAGTACAGTTTTCAGTAAATTAAAAAGGATGTAATTTTCTGTACGTTCCAGCCATACCACCGTTATTTCCAAAATACATTTTACCAAACGGAAGGTACTTTCGTCGCTGACTGTACATTTAATATTACACTGTTACCTTTTGTAGTTGTACCATGTTCACAGCTTTAGTACTAATAAGTAGTTCACTTTTTAGCTCATTGTTTCCACCAGTTTTGGTTAGTAAATTGTGAGCGTGTAGCCCCCCCCCCCTCACTCCTATTCCATTTTAATTTTCCCAGTTTTTCTTGGCTGAATTGGAAAAAGGCTTCATGTACCGTACGTCGACGCAAACTGTGTTCTAGTTTTATCTTTTTTTATGAGTTGGCAGTCTTGTGAGTGGTGACTTGTGCTTCCTGTTCACCGAACAAAAGAGGTGTAATGTGGTCATGATAATGTAGAATATAGTTCCTTAAACTCAGATGTCATCGTGAAATGTTTTTACTGTTTTTAACACTCTAATTATTTTGTTTTAATGGTGAACTTATTTAACGCCTTTTGATATGTGTATTTCTCATAAAGGATATTTATTATGAATATTTTTGAAATCTTTCCTGGCGTGCTCAGCGCAAACTTACTGACGCTGAGGCTAAAAGCCGCGAAAGGTATGCTAAGTAGTGATGGCCGTCTGAATTGTCCTACTTCTGTGGCGCCTGTGAAAAATATCTAAGTTTTCCTTTGCAATCGTTGAAGACTTTGTAAATTTGATTATGGGAAGAATAAGTTAAACCTATACAAGCATTTAAATGTAAAACTAACACAAAATCTATGTTCGTGTGTTAAAAAAAAACGCATAATATGTGAAACAACGGAAATCAACGAGGCATGAGTAAGGAACCTGTATAGGTAAAAGGGTGAATTGCACTCACAATTGAAAAGTAATAACTACCATGGAACCTAAATAATGACTATCCGACGAACAACAAGAAGCATGGAGAAATCTTATTCCTAAGAATAACTACATGACCCCCCCCCCTCAAATCCATCAATTTATAGTGCAGTTAAGTGTGATACGAAAAATAGCGTGTGTTTTATGCTAGTACATCGTGCAATGTAAATTTTAGCCGGCATTCGTAGTGCGTCGTCTTCTTTAAAGAAAGAAAGAGAAAAATAAATATATATAATAATTTCTTCGCATAAATTCCACATTAATAACATTTTGGGCTCATGGTGTGTTGGTACATGTTAAATAAAAATCACTAACAAAATGTTGTAATGTTGTAAACGTAAGTATTATACATAACCTGTGGTAATTGAATAAAATTTACATAATATCTATTTCTTTATGTGCAATTACCTTTACAGTATTTCTGCACAATCACTACCGAAAAGGTGGATATTCTGTCTGATGACTTGTACTTATTCTGCTAATACCAGCAGGCGAGGCAAGGACGGTGGGTGCTCGCAGTCGCAACCTCAATGAAATAGTATTTTGGTTCGAGATCCAACTTGGAGGTTTGCGCACTCTCCATTGTAGTATTGTCATTTGTATTGCGAATGTCCTTCACCCACCAACTACTAAAATCCACCACAGGTAAGGCGTACCGAACAGGAATTGCATCCAGCGGGGTTATAAGAATTGGTTATCCCGAATGTGATCAGGTAAGGATCGGACTCTTCCAGACACAAGAATGGCTAGCCCGAACAGGAACCAGACCCTGCAGGTCATAAGAATGGCTTATCCCGAACAGGAACAAACGAGAATCGAACCCTGCAGGTCATAAGAATGGCGCCCGAACAGGGACAGAACTCCTTCACCGTACATGCAAAAGGTAGTGATTCATGTGTAGAAACGTAAAGGTATAAAATAAGTTTCTGACTCGTATCTAGAATTTTTACATAATAGTGAAAAATGGATGAAAGTACCGTTAAGTTATTGCTAGACGCAATTAAAGCTAACAAAGATGAAATGCAAGTTTTACTTGAGCAAACTAATAATGCACGTGAGTCTTTAGAAAGTAAAATAGCTGAAGTCAGCGAGCAAAGCACTAGAGTACGTGAGTCTTTAGAAAATAAAGTCGAAAAAGTTAATGAGTCCTTAGAAAGTAAAATTGCTGAGATCAATGATTCTTTAGAAAATAAATTGTTAGAAATATCAGAGGCAACAAAAAAGCAGATTGACGATAAACTTGAGGTGCAATTAGAAATATTTAGAAAAGAATGCGTAGGTAGATATGAACTAATATCTAAAGAAATAGACGAGAAATGTGACGTAGTAAATGATAAATATGAGAAAATATGGGGGAAAACAGTTCAAAATTATCAAGAACTTGAGAACATTACGGTCGATTTGGGTAAATGTGAAGAAAAGGCGGACCGAGCTTTTAAGAAAATTGAAGCAATCGAGGAGTCAGTCAATAAAATAGGAGGTAATTTAGAAAACAAAGAAAAAAATGATAGTGGGATTAAATGATACGACTCATAAGTTAGAAAGAAATGTTGCAATATTGCATAGTAGGGTCGACACTTTGTCACAGAACACTATCCCTCCCGGTATTGACGTGGTCAATATGAGTCAAAATATTGCTTTAATAGGTGACAGGTTGTTAGGTTTAGAAATTAAGGTAGATGAAACCCAAACGAAGTTAACCTCATTGACTGAACATGCTAGCAGAGAGGGGAGCGAACGTAACTGGCGTAGATTAAGTACATCCGGTGATGATAGGAGTAGTCATAAGTCAAAATATAGCAGTAAAGAAGAAACTAGTAGTGCCAACCAAAGAGATTGTAGTTCTTCGACAGCTAGTGAGACAACAAAACTAAAGAAACGTATTAAAGTGAGAAAATCAGACAGGGGTGACGTAAAAAGGGCTAAACGACGAATATTGCGTCATGGTGACATCGAAATGTTCCCGAAGTTTTCAGGTCTAGAAGATGATGAGTCACCAACTTCGTTTTTAGAGCAGTTTAAGATTGCAGCGCACGCTGTAGATGTACCTGAATCTCAATACTTAGATGTACTAGGGTTTATTTTTACCGGTAACGCTCGTGAGTGGTACAAGTCAAAATTAGGTACTTTTCCCTCATTTAAAGATTTCATTAAAGAATTCAAAGCTCAATTTGGTTCTGAACAAGTCATCGCAAGTAAACTTTCAGTGTTGCAATCACAAGCGTTCAATCCAAAAACTGATGGTACTGTTACCGACTTTGTTCACAAAAGATTCAATAAGATACGTGGTTTGTCACCTAATATACCGGATACTTTCATCGTAAACACGATTAAACAGTTGATCCCTATCTCTTACCGACGACAATTAGCATTGTTCCCAAATTTAGATTTCAGTTCATTTTTAACAGCTATACAAAATCTTGAAGCACTGTATTATGACAGCAGAAATACTAACGATAGAAACAACTTTCATGGTAGAACTGTACGTGTCAATCAGGTAGATGAAGTGCAAGGGAATTACGAGAATTTTAATAAAAGGGGAAATTATGGTAATGAAAACCGCAAAAACTCAGGTAAAGGTAAGTTTGACGGACCCAGAAGGAAGGGAACTCCGAACAAGAGAAAGTTCCAGTGGAACAAAGGTAAGAATAATTATAGAAGGAATAATGATCGCAATAAAGGTCAGGGTAATAATCGTAGTAATTACGAAGATGATCACGAGTATGAGAATTTAAACCAAAGCGAAAGGGTGAACTTTGTAAATAGTAACCATGATGAAGGTATGAATCGAACACAGCCAATGCCTACATATACTCAATCTGCACCACAATTTCCGTTTTATAGTCCAAGAGTTATGTTTCCTCAAAACAAAGATCAAGCTTTAAACTAAATGTGCTCTCCAACGCGAGTGCGGTTGGTAGAGTTGGTAATGTAAATGGTAATTTTGGTACTGAAAGTCAAAATGCACTCAAAAATGATTCGCAATGCGAGCTTGTTGTAATTGGAAAGAATGTAGTGAACGTTGTAAGTTGGGACACTGATTCATCTGAAAGTAGTGACGAAGAACAGAAATTTAATAGTCAAGCTAGGTCAGCTGAAATAAAAGTACAGATTTTAAATCAACCAGTAGTAGCCTTGTGTGACTCTGGAGCTTCTGTTAGTATTTTGTCTTTAGAGACATGGAAACGTATTGCGTCAATCATACCACACCCTCACTTGCGACCAGCTCCACATATTTTGTTGGTGGATTTTTCAGGTAAGAAAAAGAAACAGGTGCAAGGTGAAACAATATTATGTATTGAAATAGGGAAAGAGTTTTGACGTACGTGTGCTAGTTGTCTCTGACTTGAATACTGAATGCTTATTGGGTAGAAATTTTCTTACACAATCCAAGGCAAAGATAGATTTTGGTGATAATTCCATTACGGTTGAAAAAGAAGGAGAAATCGTTAACGTACCTATGCTAGGTGGCCAAGCTGACAATACGAAAGTCACAAAAATTCTAACTAAAGGTGATGTACAGACAAAGGTAAATTTTGTATCTCAAGTTGGTATTGAAACTAAAATGAATGTTACTAGCGACAGTGATGATGAATCAGAAATTTTATTTGAGATTGGAAAAGTGAATGTAGAGTGTCCCATAGTAAATAATTTGGTAAGTGAAAAGCAAAAATTAGAAAAAGAATGGGTTAATCATGTTTTTCTTTCTGATCAAGCTTATAATAAAATTCGTAATTCTTGTAGTAATGAAAAGGAAATGAAAGTGTTAAATTTAGAAGTTGCTAATGAAGATAAATTTTTGTTTGATTACTATTCACAGCAAATGTCAGAAATAGATTGTGAGATCGATAAATCGCATTGTAAATCGTTAGTTAGAGTTGCAGTCTGTAACACATTTGATAGTAAAACAGGAAGTGAATTTGTGTCAATTTCAGAAATACGAGAAAAGGTTAGGGAAGCTCAATTGTCTGATTTTGAGAAAGAGAAATTGTTCAAATTGTTGTTGAAACATAGGAAAATTTTTAAAAATATTCCCGGACGTTGTACCAAATTTGAATATGAAATTGAGGTAGACACTGATCAACCTTTGGTTAAGAGGCAATATACATTACCATATAAATTTAAAGAACATATTGATTCGCAAATCGATGAGTGGTTACAATGTGGAGTAATAGAATCTTGTGTGTCAATCCATTCACACCCAATCTTTTGCGTGCCAAAGAAAAATACTAGTAAAATGCGAGTAGCAGTCGATTTAACTGTTTTGAACAAGCATGTAAAAATAAAACAATTAAAGGTGAATAAAATTGATGATCTGTTGTTAAAGTTTCAGGGTGCAAAGTACGTATCAAATATTGACTTAGTAGGAAGCTATACACAAGTTCCAATTTCTGAAAATTGTAGAGATTATACAGCATTTTCGTGGAACGGTAAAATGTATAGATTTACATCTATCCCTTTTGGATATGCAAACGGAGGCGTAGGATTAATGGCATGTCTTTTGATTGTGTTAGGTCATGCATTGTTTGATAAATTAGTTACGTGCATCGACGACATATCTGTACCAACTTTTTCTTTTGATGAACAGTTAGAAATTTTAAATTTGTTGTTTACAAAATTAGAAGAAGCTAACATGACTGTAAATTGAAAGAAATCTTCATTTTGCAATACGAGTTTTCAATTTCTTGGTTTCGTAGTCACACCTGAAGGCGTGAAAAAGGATCCGTCGTATGTAGAAACAATTCGAACATTGCCTCGTCCGAAGAATGTAAAGGAACTTAAGCGAGTGTTAGGTTTGTTCGAGTGGTGTTCTAAATTTGTATATCATTTCGCTCATTTAGCCAATCCATTGTTTGAACTTTTGAAAAAGAATAAAAAATTTGTTTGGACTGATGAATGTGAGCAAAGTTTTGCCCAGTAAAAAGCATCGTTAGCTGAAGAAGTGTTGTTAAATCATCCGCTGTTAGATCATGATTTTTGTTTAGTGACAGACAGTTCCTTGGTAGCAGTGGGAAGTATATTATTCCAAGAAGTTAACGGTGAAAAACACATACTTGGTTTTTACCGTAAAACTTTGAATAGTGCACAGCGAAATTTCACTATTACGGACTTAGAGGCGTACGCAATCGTCACAGCCGTACGTAAATGGGGACATTTATTATATGGCCATCACGTGAAAGTTTACACAGACCATAACTCATTAGTGTTTTTGAATAAAATTCGCCATTGGAACTCTCGTTTGGCTCGGTGGAGTCTCGAACTACAGGGATTTAATCTAGAAATAATGCACATTTCAGGGAGTGAGAATGTTGCCAGTGATGCATTGTCCAGGATAGTTTTAGCCCCTCCTAGTGAAATTTTGGACATAAATAATTTAGAAGTACTTCCATCGTTCTTTAGAAACCTCACACCAGGAGAGTTAACCGAAAAACAAAAGGAGCATCCTGAGTACGGTAAAATTATCAAAGTTTTAGAGAAACCAAACGATCCCTACAGTAAGATGCAAAATAGAAATGTAGAGAAGTTCTACAAACTAGAAAACGGTATATTGTTGTATAAGAACTTTCACTTTCCCAATAGTTGGAGAATTTGCATCCCACCATCTTTAGTAAATCTGGTAATTGAAGAAATGCATAACAACCGTGGACATTTCGGGTGTGAAAGAACTGTGAGTTTCATCAGCGAGATCTGTTATTGGAAATCGATGCGGCGAGACGTGATGAACTATATTAACGATTGTCTCGAGTGTAAACGAACTAAAGTTGATATTCGACCCCCAGCTAGACCTCTAGAAACCATGCAGGTGAAAGGCCCTAGGAGATTAATTTCGATTGACGTCATCGGACCTCTTGTGCCATCTCCTTCAAAGTGTAAATTTATACTCTCAGTTTTGGATGTTTTTACTCGTTACCTTGTTCTTTATCCGATCCGGAACGCTACTACGAAGTGCGTCGTTAAATGTTTGGAATCATTGTATTTTGTACACTTAGGAATACCTTCAGCTATATTGGCGGACAATGGTAGTTGTTTCATTTCTAAAAACTTCAAGCAGAAAATGGAAGAATATGGTGTTAAA
The DNA here is from genome assembly GCF_964235325.1 of Thermobia domestica. Lineage (NCBI taxonomy): Eukaryota > Metazoa > Arthropoda > Insecta > Zygentoma > Lepismatidae > Thermobia > Thermobia domestica. Next base: position 8,659,694 of record NC_137462.1, read on the forward strand.
ATATTTTATTCAACGCCTTACCATCCGGCGTCGAACGCGGTGGAGAGAATCCATCGGAAGACGAACAGGTTGTTCAGACTGTTTTGTAAGGACGATCATGGTTCTTGGGAGAAATTTATACCACAAGTCGTTGTGTTGCTGAACTATTCTATATCTAGCAGCCTTGGCGTGAGTCCAGCCAGTTTACATTTGAACATTCAGGCTGAAAAACCTATCTTGGAACATTTTGGCATTTTTACGAATGATACGAATGAAAACGATAATGAGAGTTCTGATAATAAATTGGTAATGGCAGATTTCAAAAGAAAAGAAGTGATCCGGAAGCGAAATGAAAGGTATAACTCACAACAGGAGAGTAAACACAAAATACAGGTGAACGATCTGGTTTTCTTGAAACAGACAAACTTAAGTTCCGCAACAGACAAGAAAATTTCAAAATTTTTCTGTGTGTTCAAAGGACCCTATCTCTGTGTTAACAAACCATCAAATTCAGAAAAGGTGTTCGAATTGTTAGATCCTTTAACTGGTAAATCAATTGGATCACATTCAGTGGATAGACTTAAGGTGTGGAAACCTACGAAACAAACTCGTAAAGTCTGGTTAGACCTAGCAGTAAAACATAGTTCTCAAAAGTACCATGACATGATTTCAAGCGAATTTAAAAATTCAGATCTAGAAAGTAGTGTTGAAACTGTTCTTTGCAATGCATTAACTACAACACCAGTATGTTTGTCTCAAAGTGTTCACTCAAGAAGTAATAACCAACGAATACATAAAATTTTAGAGAAATTGCTAGATGTTGACAAGTATTTGAATTTTCTGTACTGTAAAAATCTGTGTTCATCTGATGTGTTGGAACTTGCGTTGATAAACTTACAAAATCCTTATGTGTTATTGAATGAGAGAGTACAAGGAATGTAAAAAAAGTTGTTTCATATGATATATGGAGGCATCTGTGACCAGCTATGCGACTTCCAGATGGCCGTTGATAGTTTCTTTTCCAAAGAAATGGAAAAACTAGCAAAGATGTACCCAAGTCGTGGAGATGAGGTTTCCCTCCCCTTATATGTTGGGTAATGTAGTACTTTTGTTTAACGCTCGGAGTAAGCTATTTTGGTAAATCCCATTCTTTATTATTTTAAATCTTTAACCTTATATTCTTTAATTCGGCCTCATCTCGGGGTGGTAAAATAAATAATTCATTGTGGGTAGGTTTCTTGAAAATTTAGCCAGGCAGATCCTGTCGAGTGATCAGAGAGAGTCATAACTGAATTATTACGTTGTAAAAATTTAGCTATGAATCTTAAAGGCGCCGATAAATTTTATTAAATCTCGACAAAATATATATTATTCAATATTGTGTGAAATAAAGTTTCTAATATGTAATATGTTTTAAAAATTTGTTTACTAATGAAAGATTTCATTTCATATATTCGTGTTACTGTATTAATGCATTGTGTTTGAAGTTAACCAATTAATTAATAGTGCTGTTTAAGTGTTGTATTTTAAATGCTTGAATGATGAAAGTATTGCATTATCAAAGGTTATTTGAAAATTAGTTATAAGAAAGTATTATTCAATATATTATTCAACTTATATTAAAATATTGTATTATGAAAACAAATGTAATCTTATATTTACACATACAAAAAGGAGAGCCCATTTAAAGTATATAGCCCATAAAATAAAATAGCCCATCTACGTTTGTGGAAAGTGTTAGTGTACTATATTAAATCAAATATTACTAGTGGAAGAAAGAAGAGGAATAATAACCAGAGAAATAAACTTTTGGGGAAGAGGAATTTCAAGGTTCCAGGATTCTGATAATCTTCGAAGAAGATCATCGTCCCTTTCGCACGCCATTTGTGAGCGTGTAGCCCCCCTCACTCCTATTCCATTTTAATTTTCCCAGTTTTTCTTGACTGAATTGGAATAAGGCTTCATGTACCGTACGTCGACGCAAACTGTGTTCTAGTTTTATCTTTTTTTATGAGTTGGCAGTCTTGTGAGTGGTGACTTGTGCTTCCTGTTCACCGAACAAAAGAGGTGTAATGTGGTCATGATAATGTAGAATATAGTTCCTTAAACTCAGATGTCATCGTGAAATGTTTTTACTGTTTTTAACACTCTAATTATTTTGTTTTAATGGTGAACTTATTTAACGCCTTTTGATATGTGTATTTCTCATAAAGGATATTTATTATGAATATTTTTGAAATCTTTCCTGGCGTGCTCAGCGCAAACTTACTGACGCTGAGGCTAAAAGCCGCGAAAGGTATGCTAAGTAGTGATGGCCGTCTGAATTGTCCTACTTCTGTGGCGCCTGTGAAAAATATCTAAGTTTTCCTTTGCAATCGTTGAAGACTTTGTAAATTTGATTATGGGAAGAATAAGTTAAACCTATACAAGCATTTAAATGTAAAACTAACACAAAATCTATGTTCGTGTGTTAAAAAAACGCATAATATGTGAAACAACGGAAATCAACGAGGCATGAGTAAGGAACCTGTATAGGTAAAAGGGTGAATTGCACTCACAATTGAAAAGTAATAACTACCATGGAACCTAAATAATGACTATCCGACGAACAACAAGAAGCATGGAGAAATCTTATTCCTAAGAATAACTACATGACCCCCCCCCCCAAAATCCATCAATTTATAGTGCAGTTAAGTGTGATACGAAAAATAGCGTGTGTTTTATGCTAGTACATCGTGCAATGTAAATTTTAGCCGGCATTCGTAGTGCGTCGTCTTCTTTAAAGAAAGAAAGAGAAAAATAAATATATATAATAATTTCTTCGCATAAATTCCACATTAATAACATTTTGGGCTTATGGTGTGTTGGTACATGTTAAAAATCACTAACAAAATGTTGTAATGTTGTAAACGTAAGTATTATACATAACCTGTGGTAATTGAATAAAATTTACATAATATCTATTTCTTTATGTGCAATTACCTTTACAGTATTTCTGCACAATCACTACCGAAAAGGTGGATATTCTGTCTGATGACTTGTACTTATTCTGCTAATGCCAGCAGGCGTGGCAAGGACGGTGGGTGCTCGCAGTCGCAACCTCAATGAAATAGTATTTTGGTTCGAGATCCAACTTGGAGGTTTGCGCACTCTCCATTGTAGTATTGTCATTTGTATTGCGAATGTCCTTCACCCACCAACTACTAAAATCCACCACAGGTAAGGCGTACCGAACAGGAATTGCATCCAGCGGGGTTATAAGAATTGGTTATCCCGAATGTGATCAGGTAAGGATCGGACTCTTCCAGACACAAGAATGGCTAGCCCGAACAGGAACCAGACCCTGCAGGTCATAAGAATGGCTTATCCCGAACAGGGACAAACGAGAATCGAACCCTGCAGGTCATAAAATCTGGATGATAGTAGTTGCTTATAAATATATTTATAGAAAATTTACATAAGCATAGTCTATTTGCTCCGAGGACAGTGGAAAATGCAATCATATTTCTCGAAAATATTCCAAAAAATTTATTACTTACTAAAACTTATTACTAAAACTTATGCTCAAGTGGTATAGCGTTGGCTTCGCATTCGGGAGGTCGTGGGTTCGAATCCCGCTGCCGATCATCCTAACTGAGGTTTTCCAGGGTTTCCCTCAGTCCTACCAGGCAAATGCCGGGATGGTACCTACTAAACAGGCCCTGGCTGATACCTTCCCAAAATCCTTTCCATTGTTGTTGTTGTTGTTGTTGTTGGATATCCAGTGTAAAATGGCCTCTGAGCTGTATCTGGTGATAGTTAAATAAATAAATTAATAAATATTAACAAACATTAAAGCTGCTCTTATAAGAAACAAAGAATACTTCAAAGAATGAAGGAGGATTCAAAAAGAAGCTTGAGGAACGCCAAATGGTTAAAGCTTCACGCTTTGAAAGAACAATAGCAAGTTAATTAAAAAATCAAGTGCTAGACGAAGGAGTTTGATGATTGTAGGCAATTAGAGATAGGCTAAATTACGATATACGAGGTGCGACACACTCATACATACACAAAACGGACTGAAGTAATAACACAGAGTACTTACATTATTGGTTCCTGTCTGTGTTGTCACCTTCAAAGTAGTCTTCCTCTGCTACAACATACTTCTTCATTCGCTGCAACCATTGTATGTAACATCCCTGGAAGTTATGTTCTGTAAGAGACTTTAATACATTTTCCGTTTTTTTCTAACCTCATTAAAGGAGGTAAAATGTGTTCCTTTCAGTTCAGATTTGATTTTAGGGAACAAAAAAATCACAGGGTGCCAAATCAGGCGAGTACGACGGGTGCTCTAACACTGCAATGTTTTTTCGAGCCAAAAATTGATGTACGGATAGGACCTTGTGGACCTTCACGCTCCTTATTTTCCGTCAACGCATTACCGGGTGTGTTCACTCTTTGTCGCTTATCTCTCGAATGGCTGGGCCAGATTAGTCCAGTCCACTGCACTAGGTAGGGAAGGTATGGTAATTTATCCTTACAAAAACAATATGAATTACGTTAATTATTTTTAGTAATAGAGTTACAATCCAGTCCTTTTTTGTTGCACCTCATATATGCTTATTTGTTTATGTTTATGATTGTATTCAGAATACCAAGGTATTGAAGAGGATTATTCGTATTATTCGTTGAAGGTATTGTTCGTAGAGGATTATTGTTTGGTACGCGTTTTATTGTACTCCTAATATAGAAAGTTTGATTTATTTTATTTATGTATTTATTTACGAACATAATTCCAGATACAGCTGAACACCAGTTTACAGCATCTAAGAGATAACAACATAAAATAATAATAATAATAATCAATATCTAAGTAATAAAAAAAGGTTTACAATAGCTATCCATTAAGATGACGTCGTAGTGCAGAGTTATATGTAGCTTCAAAACTAAATAAATCTATGGGTGTATCTGACATTTCGTTGTATAAGTTGTGGAACAGAAAACATTGAACAATTGACAGTCTAGGTCGTGCTATATAAAAAATATGTGTGTTACATGTTTGTCTGAAAGGAATTCGGAAATTCAATTCTGAGGGTAGTGTTTCGGACCTGAGTTGGCCATGTGTGAGTTTGTACAGATATTTGAGATCACTGATTTTATGACGAGTGTCAGGTAGTTGAATATTTACTGTTTGTGACAGTTCATCACACGTGTTCGAGGTACTCTAAAGCGTACTGTTGCAAGGAAGAAGTTTAGAACAGAGTTTAACCGAGATACGTTTGTAGGAGCTGATAGGTGAACAGTATTCCGTTTTAGGAGAAATTATTGCCTTGTAGAACGTTGCTAAGGAAGAGAGGTTCCGTATTGTTAATCTGTACAGAAGTCCTAGAAGACGCATCGATTGCTTAATGATAGTGTTTATAGTTAGTTTTATGTCAAAAGACTTAAAAATAATACAATAAAGACTTAAAAAGGAAGCTTATATTGTATTTAAAATATAAAAAGAAGACCATTGGATGGCTATGAACATCATTGAGGATTTTTTTTTCTTTTTTTTTTTTTTTTTTAAATATCTAACCGTAAATAATAGTGTTTGTGGCGACGTCGTGGATCAGGGAAAGTTTACTTTAGTCATGGATTCAGGGAAGCCAGGGAAATCAATATGGAAATTGAAGTGTGAACCATCCATAATCATTAACTTTCACTTTTCATCCGTTTCCTTTAGAGGAAAAAGCATAATCGTAGGAGGTTTAAGAGCCTGATTTACTATTTTTCTTTTGCTTGTTTCTCGTAAATGAAAGGAGATAATGAAATGCAACTTACCACAATCATAGATAATGTTATTCTACAACAGAAAATATGCACTTGAAGAATTTTCAGTGTTGCCATCCATAGAAATTGCAGTGTTGATGGAATAACAATTCCCCCAAAATCTAACTCAAGGCAGCGACTAGAGGAACGAATTCAACTGCATTTGATTACGTATCATGTTGTCTTGGAATCCTGTGAACTACTTTTTAAATAACATTATTATTTAATTTTAATAATTGTGTTAAAACTAATTTGTTTATTACAAAATAAATACAACTATTATTTAAAAGTAGTTCATGAAATGCAGTTGAGTTCATTCCGCGTCTTAACTTAAATTTTGGGGGAAATTTTATTCTGGCAAACACTGTAATTTATGTGGATGTCAACACTGAAAATTCTACAGATTCATATATTTTGTTATAGAATAACATTATCTATGATTTTGGTAAGTTGCATTTCATTATCTCCAGTGGCGTGTTCTTAATATACGCAAGGTAAGCACTGCTTACCTTTAAATTATAAATTAAAATCTAAAGCAATCATTAATACTTTATTTGCTATAAAAATTATCTCATTTATCGAAAGCTTTGTATTGTTGTACGTTACCATATGAAACGCTCTCGCTTGCTTCTATTTCTCATCTTCTAGCTGCACTGTACTGTCATTTACGGCGAGGCTAGCAGAAATCGTCCGGTGGATCGGATGAGATCATGTTAGGTCGGTTCCTTTCGTGAAGACCAGCAATTTTCTTAGTTGCGGAACCTCGCTGCATATTCAGTTTAATCGTAAACCGTGTTTTAAATAAAAATTGTGGCTTTTAGTGGTTAATTCTTATAAGTGTATGTATAATATTAAGTGCGTAATAGTGTATAGTACATTTTTGTATATAAGTGTTAGTTTCAGTGCATCTATTCAATTATTATTGCTGTACGTTTTATAAGGGACACTTCCTTGCGAATTGTACTCAAAGGTAAGCAATCCAAGAAGTTGCGTTCGCTAGTGGTTCGGCAGGGAGAATGAACTTGAATCTCTCTCCTAAATGCAGTGGTGTAGACGGAGGACAGAAATTTGTGATATATTGGTGAACAGTTTTGCTTCGCGGAACTTTAAAGAAAAGATAAGAACATTATCACGGCAGGAAGACCGACGCCCGACATTAATATAACTACTGCTTCAAAAACATGTGTAAGAAAATTTAATATTCAACTTTTTGAAAGCAACGAATGGCTGACCACTTGACCAGAAAAGCGAAAACTCTATTGTTGGTGTTGTCTTCTTTTTTCAAAAGAGAAAACTGTGTGATCAAGTTGTGGTTATAGTGATATGGGAAACGTTCACAAGGCCATAAAAAGCATAGTTTAACCCAAAATCATCTTCAGGCCATAATAAATGAGAAAACCTTTCCATGGATGGGTCCGAAAAGACATACATCACACTTAGGCCTATATCACACGGAATTTTGAGGGGGTGAAGGTAATTTTATTTTCCAGAGTTTTGGCGACCTGCAGGTATAAATTTTATTTTCCAGAGGTAACTCTACCTATTGGCAACATGCAGGTATGAAATATATGTAGCGACATCCATTAGGGCGGAGCGTGACGCACAGAATTACATGTTTTCCTTTTATAATTATTTGGTCTAGGAATTAATTCGTGCGGGTGGACAAGAGATGGCGCAACGAACGGAGCGTCCCACAGTTCCGTGTATCCACACATGTGTTGCAAACCCCTGTCATCGCGTATCGTTCGTAGTATAGAGCAGTGGATTAAAGCGTCAACAACACCAGTTTGTAGTTAAGTGAACATGGCGCAATTTGTGCCTGATAAAGTGTTTTTGCGGGGTGTCCTGCTGCATTACTTTAACATGCAGAAAAGTGCGACTGAAAGTCATCGTATTTTGGTGGAAGTGTATGGTGACCATGCTCTATACGTCATTCAACGAACCTTCTGATCCTGATGTAAACATTGCAGAATTGTATTACTCCGCCAGTCATCGGATGATTGGCTATCGCTCAGCGCTTCTTTCGAGAAGCACGTGCTTGTACCCTGTCGATGTTTTACTTATTCCCCGCATGTGGCCATATTGTTAACTGTGATTCGCGCTAAAGTTGGGTCAAAACCACTTTCAGTGCATGCGTATTCTCTTTTTATTGCATTAATTCAATTTAGTTCTTAGATAAAGTGTTGTTTCTGTTGTCTAATTCTAAGGAATTCTGGTAATGAGCCTTATAAGCAAGGACTATTTTCTTCTGCCGCATGGGTGTTCTAGGGCTCTCTAACCAATAAAATCAAACAATCACCACGTGTATTTGTTTACATGAGGTACTGAACGTTCCTTGAATAAACTTTAGCTGAGCGAACGTGTCAGAAGTGGTTTGCACGGTTTAGAAGTGGTGATTTCGGCTTGGCAGACCAAGAGCGAGCTGGACAGCCAAAAAAATTTCAAGACGAAGAATTAACAGCATTGCTCGAGCAGGATTCGTGTCAAACGCAGGAACAACTTGCAGCAGCATTAGGCGTTGATCAAACAACAGTCTCCAAACGCTTGAAAGCCATGGGAATGATTCAAAAGATGTCACATTGGGTTCCACATGAATTGAAAGACAGAGACGTTGAAAGACGAAAAACCATTTGCGAATTGCTGCTTCAACGACAGAGCAGAAAGGGGTTTCTGCATCGAATTATTACGGGTAATGAGAAGTGGATCCATTACGAGAACCCTAAACGAAAAAAGGCCTGGGTGAAACCAGGTGAACCAGGTCCATCACAACCAAAACGAGATATTCACTGTGCAAAGGTTATGCTGTGCATATGGTGGGATATGAAAGGTGTGGTGTACTATGAGCTGCTGCAACCGGGTGAAACTATGAATGGAGAACGTTATCGACGACAATTAATGCGTTTGAAGCAAGCTCTGGCCAGAACACGACCAGAATGGGAGAACAGACATGATAAACTTATTGTTCAACATGATAACGCTCGCCCACATGTCGCAAAACCGGTCAAAACCTATTTAGAAAATGTCGGATGGGAAGTTTTACCCCACCCGCCGTATTCACCAGACGTTGCTCCTTCGGACTACTACTTGTTCGATTGCATGAACAACGATTTGATTGGACAGCGGTTTACTTCTTCAGAAGATATCGAAACATGGGTCTCTGACTGGATCGCTTCCAAGCAGTGGCGGCGGTTGGACGTCAAAAGAGGGGGGGCAAGACATAATCTCAATATTTGTATATCAATGTTAGTTTTTTGGTTGTTTCTAACATTTTGTTTGACGAAAGGTTGTATAACTATTAGGATACTGTATTTTCCAGTTAAAATACCGAATATCGCGTTTCATATTTTACTAAGTAAATTGACAAGAGCAACACAAGTAGATACTAGCCCTTTGTACTCTTAAACAACGAAGGTGTAAGAAGAGATTTGATTCCTTGCTCATGAACATCTTAAAATTCTGTCTGGAAAATTGTGTGGTCAGATTAGGGGCTTATTTGATAAATTCGCAAAACAAACAGAAATGATAATATTAATCGAACAGAAATGAAAAATAAGGCTTGTTTCGCAAAAGTTATATTGAAACTGGGAATTAATGAACAACTTATATTTTTAATTCCATGCATGTTATTACATGTTATTACTCTTAGAAAAACAGTAAATACTACAAGCATATGCTGCGACATTTAAAGAAATACTTATGCAGCTTCCCGAAAAATGTTCGTTGCCATTAGGTACAGTTTTCACTTTCTTGGAATACATCAAAACTCAACAATACTTAGAATCACTCCACACTCCAGTTATGGAAAATAATCCTAAAACTAGGGATGTCCACGAGACAAGATTTGAGGCTGTTTCGTCTCAAAAATGTGCTGTAAAAGTGATGTCTAGACTCGAAAAATGTATTATTCTCTATTGGAAGAGCTGTGTCCCGACTCGAATTTTGTCAGGAAAATTCTGTCTCGACTCGTCTCGTGCGCATCCCTACCTAAAACCTAGAATTATGTTGAATTCACTAAATTGTATACTGTATATATATCCCTAAATTCATATATTACACAGCAAAACAATGCCGCGCCTTTGACGTGGGAGACCCGGGTTCGATTCCTGGCGGGAGTTCATGTGGTTTGTATTCCACGTTAATCACTAGGTCCACGTCTCATATAGCCTCACTGCTGAACGGGATGTTAAACTCAAAGAAATCAAATCAAAATATTCCTTACCATTAGGAAGAAGAAAAGACATTTTAGGAACTGTCGATTTTTGTGCAATTAAAGAATAATTTCTTCCAGACATGCTTTTGGGAGGCACTGCCCCCCGAAGCTCTGAGAGTATCCCACCTCCCGAAGGAGACCAAAATAATACGTCTATAATATAATAATAAATAGAATAGTACTTGCAGTTCTCCCCCGGAATACTAAGTGTGCACCCCGGAACATTGTTTCTGAAAGAAACACTGCTTGTGAAGAAATTTTTTTGCGAAATGTTATCTCAATTAGTTCTAAAGCGACTAACATATCGAGCCCTTGTAAGAAGAAATGAAAGTACACTCGAATTGTGGCACTCCAATAGGTTAATTTTTGGGCCATTTTCCGTGGCAATTAAAACGCAATTCATGTAGCTTTCTTCCCTGTACGGGAAGACAACCAATACATACTCACGGAACGGCAAATATTTTATGGCACCATTTTTATTTTATGAACCATTAATACATACAAAAACTTTATATTTCCAAATTAAATTATATACATTGATAGGTCATTTCAAAAAAGTGGGGGGCAACTGCCCCCCTTTGCCCCCCCCCCTAATCGCCGCCCATGCTTCCAAGGATGAGGACTTCTTTCGCCACGGAATCCGTACATTGCCTGATAGATGGGCGAAAGTGGTGGCTAGCGATGGACAATATTTTTCTTAAAGTATTTATGTATTTTGTGTTTGTACTACAGCTTCAATGTGTGCGTACCAACCACACGAATTAATTCCTAGACCAAATAGGATTGCTTACCCAAACAAAACCCTTCACCACACGCCACTGATTATCTCCTTTCACTTATGAATAAACAAACAAAAGAAAATTTGTAAATTTTGTATTACTTTTTAGTAAGTCAGCCTCTATATTAAAGATTTACTTTTGTCAACATGGACTGAGGTAAAAACTACACAAATTCAGAAACAAAATAGATGAGATGTTGGTTAAATGGAAGTAATCGCTGCAGAAGCTAAAAGCAGCATTAGCTCCTACTCGACATTAAATGTATTCCATTCAGCATTTTATAAGTCTCAAATATGTTTGCAACAGAACATCAAGAAATAAAACAAAGCAACTATTTTTTTTTTTTTTTTTTATTACCCAGCTTTGTGGGGTGGCTGAAAGAATAGATAGATGGGGGGAAAGCAGGCAGAGGAGAAGGCTGGCTTCGGGGCGGGTATAAGGGCACAGAGGGCATCAGGTCGGGATCAACATTTAGGATTCAGGCTTCAGGACAGATATCAAGAACCCCAGCGTCAGGTCAGACAGAAGCACAAGCACCCAACAAGACAGACAGATAATATGTCGTGGTAAGGCTTCTTCTTCTTTCTTCTTTGTCGAAAGAACTGAAAAAGAAATACTAACTGTTTGTGGATGTGCGAACAGAGGCGTTCGTGAGGTAAGTCACACCGCTAAAAATAACTGTTTTTCGCTTGAAAGTTAAAGAAGAAAACTTTTTAATGTACTAATTGTTGTATACAATAATTAATACATTAGATAACTTTTATTCTTTTAGTTTCAAGCGATAAAACTTTAACTTATAGCAGTGTGACTTTCCTCACAAGCCACCTTTGTGTATAAACAATGTTTGTGTGCGATCTGTAGACATAAAAGGTATTGTACGTGATACTTGTGAACAAAAGCACACTGAAGGAATAAAGGATTTAGCTTTCAAGATTGAGTGTCTCGTCATCAGAGTGTATCCGAGACCGAAGAAAAGGCAGAATACTAGACGAGAGTCCAGTCGAGTGTCACTATCACCATATTGAATCTCATGCTATAAGGTTAGCATAGAAGGATGTGCTAAGAGGTCAAAGTCTTGAGTAGATATTAAGAGAAGAGAAAAAATTAAAGATGATGGCATGACACAGAGAAAATCACTAGAGACGCAGGTAGATACAACGACTGTAATATGAAATACTGCAGGAAGAGAAAAGATTCGGGTGGAAGGAAACTGGAGACAGTGTGGTCGGTGATTAGGGTTGTTATGATGATAATGATGATGATGATGTTGGGATGGAGTTATGATTAATTAATTAAATTATTTATTTATTTAACTATTTATTTATAATTCTTACCTATTGTAACTCATCTAAGTAATTTATTTCTTTATTTAATTTATTTATTTATATTTTTTATTAATTTGGTTCACCACGCTGTCTCCACCCCTTCATCCCACTTATCTTCCTCGTTCTCTGCTATTTTACATTACAGCCGTTGTATCCATTGGGTTCTTTCGAGTGATTTTGTCCGTAGGACATGTCCACTATTTAATATTTCCTCATATCTGGACACTAGCCAAACTTTGAACTGAGAGTACGTTCTCCCATCACAACCTTCTAGCAGAATATGCAATATGGTTAATAGTGACACCTTTTTCTTCATTTCTTCACTCTGCTCTATATTGTGATGGAGAGATTTCTGAATGGAAGCTGTGGAAAAGGAAACAAATAATATTGAAGAAACAAGCGAGTAATTGTTATCATAGTGTGTGAAAGAAATAGTAATAGAACAAATGTAGGTTGAGTAGCCAATGATTGTTATCATAGAGGGATATATTAGGAAGAAGTAAAAACTGTTGGATATAAAGAAAGGGGAATGAAGACACATTGAACACCCATTTGAAGTAAGTAGAACAATTATCCGAAGATGATCAACCATTGTGTAAAAGTCTGTAAATGCTACATACTTACACATCTGGATCGCTGCGCGTGGTCCCTCGCTGCATCTGTATTTGTGGTGATGAGGAATGTAGGCGTTTGGATGTGCGTACGTGTGTATGTGGTATATATCCGGCCATCAAGCCAAACACCCACACCCCCATCCTCCCTTCTTCCAAGGCCCCCTCAACCCATCCATCTGCCCGTCTCCCCCTTACCGGACCGTCTGCCCAACGGCCCAAACACCCGTCCTGTCCACCAGTCTACTCCCCTGCCTGCCCATCCAGTCACCACCAATCTTCCTAGATATCCAAGGAAGATTGGTGGTAGACATACCCCATCCATCTATTGATCCAGCCACCCCACTTAATCAAAGCTTCCCCCAATTTTTATTAATTTATCTTTTCTTTTTTTTCTTTCTTTTTTCAACATATATACATTGTTAGAGTACGTGATAACACCATTTCTAATTTCTGCTACCATCCAGAAGAGAAGACAGCCGTGAAGTTTCAGATGATTTGATGAAAGCAAACACGTTGTACTCAGCATATGTGACATCATCTCAGCTACCAGTAGTAATTTGATGCTTATTACAAGGAAGATCCATATTTCAAACGTCCTAAATATATGTTTGTGTACTTGTTTGCATATTTTCTCTGCGAATTTTCAAAAGAGTTGTGTTATTTTGAAGTTCCTTCATCTGGATGACAATATAAAATCACTCGAAATGCAAATCCATAAAATGTTAATGGAAAATATATACACAAAAGCATCTTTGTTTATCTAGAATCCACATTGCAGCCTTTTGGACTGTGACGCTCCATAGTCCAGTTGTTGTTGTCTTTAGCATCATGTATGATTGTTTTGATTCCACGTATTTACATTCCAAAGGCAAAACACTTCACTGAGTTTTGGTGATTTCTTGTAAATAAAACACTAGTAATGCCAGTTAGTTGATTACAAATGTTAAACAAATAATCGGTTCGTTTTTCGCAATGTGATTCATTCACTCCTTATCTAAAGCCATCTAAAGCGATTTGTAGCTTTTCAATAGTGAGTAACCTTTTGCAGACACGTAGTTTGAATGACTTTGACAAATTTCTCAAATCCAGAAATATTGCTCCATAAGTTTCAATCTGCATGACAGACAGTACAGAATCACTGGCAGAATGTAAGTGTAAAAAATACATTTAACTGTCTTTGTTGAATATCATATTCATGAACACTTTGGTCAATAATCCATATCAGATTTAGGTGTGTCACTGTGTCATGTGGGACACTGTAGTTCGGTTATTATAGTCCATATCTGCTTTTTTTCACTCTTGGTTAATTAGACTGAATAAAAGATAGTTAGTGCATTTTGATTTGATATTGAAACCATTTTCTTCTGACTCCAATCACATAATATAGCATTTCAGTCCCTACGGAGGGAAGTTTCTTCAGTGAAAGGTAAGATCCAGTTCAGTGGAAGTATTGTCTGGTGGTTGAAGCTGGTCTTCAATTAAGCAGAAACACTTATCTCGAGGGAACACTTTTATTCAATAAGTGATGCCTCTGGCTTCCTGTTTAGAAAGAGATGTTCTAAAGATCTTTAAAATAATAATAAAGCAAAATGGAACTACAGAAAGAATCAATATTTTTTTAAAATATTCGATATACATACTACGAAATTCTGTTGTTTAACCTTTCTCCAAAAGAAAACAAGAATATCTGTCAGCAATGGGGACGAAGGAAGATAATTATATTGGGTCATTAAGTAGGATATCATTTCAATATCTTTCAATATCATCAATATCAATTTACTCAATGAAATTAAATTAAAGAAGAATGATTACGGGTTACAAATTAAATCAACCTCCGCGCTATAGGTTATGAAGGTTATTCTTGATCAGATGGCGTATCATACATTCAATTGGATAATGTGCAGGCAGGGATCGATTCCGAACATCGGTTTTTTGGCATTGTAGATAGATGTTTGCTATCTCGTAAATCAGGTACTTTTCCATTTGCACGTTGAAACTTATTCGGATCGAAATTACAAACTTAAAAGGTTTTCGGGGGGTGGGGGGGTGGAGGGGTTAGAAAGTCCTCAGAATTCGAGTTTTCCAAGTTTTCCAGTAGGTTATAGACTTTTGTGCATAAATGTATCAGTCAGGAGTATAAATCATCAGCTGTTTCCTGTGTGGTGTGGAGGTTGCCAGTGTTAGATTCGAACACCTGTTAAATAAAATATTTACTAGGCCTACTACTCCCGAAAGAAAACCCTATATTAATTCCCGATATCAAGCAAAATTAATTAGAGACAATTTTCTTAAAATGGACTCAGGCGCTTTTGTTAACATTTCTTAAGTTAATAATATTTCATTAATAGCTGTACAATGTGTCATTAGGGTATTTCTCATGTTCAATCACTTTCATCGGTTACTTCAGGGTTCCCACCAATCTGGAAAGCCTGGAAAAGTCTGGAAATTTCATCGAAAGTTCAAGAAACCTGGAAAGGGAAGATAATTTAAAGCACGGATAAAGGGAAGATAATTTTTTTTACTTACCACGCTATTTGGTAGGGATTATTTTATAAAATATATTTTTTTTTTTTTTTTTTTTTTTTTTTTTTTTTTTTTTGCGAACCGGGAAAAGTGAGGGAACTCGTTCCCGCCAAATAAGTAGAAACTCTGTGAAGTCGCATGTTTCACTTCGAGTAAAGTAAAAATTGAAATTAAGCAAGAGGCAGATTTAGGGCTTTACTCAGAAAAGGATTCTACTCCAGAAATTCTCTACTTTGCACTCCATTAAATTTTGTTTTGAGTGTTTAATTCTTAATTTTCTTTTAAAGTCCAGAAATTGTTAACAAACGTCCGCGTTTCCCGGAGGCAATTCCTGTATTTCGTATTTCGCCCGCAAGAAATTTCCTAATTTCTTCCTGTTAAGTTATATTCCATGGATTTCCTAAGTTTCACTTTCTATACCTTTTGTGTATTTCCACTACAATTGGAGGCAGTTGAAAATATTTTTATGAAGGAAAGTTTGAGCTTGCTTCAGTACCGATAAGTAATGCATACTTATATTAGTTTAGTGCACGTGTCGGAAAATCTAGCCTGCATAAATATGGGAAGTAGGGTTGCCAACTAGCCCTTATGTTACCGGCAGACCGTTTTTCTTTTTTTTTTTTTTTTCTTTTTTTTTCATACTCAACAATACGTTTTAAGATTTAAAATACAATTATTCTTCAACTCTTTTGGGGATTATGAACGGGTGCTGGTAACTTTATTTTTCAGAGTTGGTGACCCTAATTGGTACAGAACGGCTGTCTCGTTCGTCTTTTTGGTTAGCTGTCGACGGGTATCAAAGTAGAATCTGTATGGTATAACAAGAAGCGGTTTTCTGGAATCCATTCAGCGTCCCAACAATAGATGGCGGTTTTAATGTTGATCACCATAGAGAAAAAGAGGAAGATATATCAAGAAGTGGTTTCCTGCAATAAATTCAGCGTCCCAAGATAGATTCTGTCTCCATACTTATATCTCTAGTAATACCGGAAGTGGTAGAAATTCAAGACTTCTTTCGGTTTCAATATTCATCAATATAGAACAAGACTAATGAGACAGCAAGAAATGGAAAGAGACAAGCACAGGGTCACGTCGTTACCGTCAATGTCTCGTACGCTAGGGAGTGCCATAGTAGTGGACCTACTTTTCGTCATACTGCAGCCATTTTTCATGACTCGTGAGCACTCGACTAAATATGGGTGTTTTGCAGTACCGAGACAGTAACGACATTCATTGTTCCTTGTTGGCTGCTGACAATGTGTGGAGCAACTACTTGCTCAACTTGTGCGCTTTTCTTTACGGTGCAGATGAAGTATGACTTTTTTCCTTGGAAACCTAGTAACGTTCGACAAATTCACTACATGTCTAACTGCTTTCCTTGTCTACGGCTGCATTTAGGACCTTGTCCGTCCAGCACTTGTGATCGCCCACCGCAGAGTTCATCACAAAGGTTCAGATCTCCCAACCTGTACCTTTGGATTCAATGCCTGACGGTACGTTCGTTCACGGCATCCTCTCTAAATACCTAGCGAATTCAACGGCTCGATGCGGCTATTGACAAGAGCTCTCTAAAGCCATAGCAAACAACCGTGAACGAGCTATTTCTATATTTCTCTTCAATACTGAATAAGCTGTAATTGCTGTGTGCGCTCAACTACCTAATAGGTGAGCCAGGTCACTAGTTGCACTAAATTCTCATTGCTTTTCCGGCTCGTAACTAACTTCGTTTCCTCTTTACGAGCGTTTTATGAAATGGGATGTCAGAAACGGCAAGATTTTCTTGGTTACCTTGAACTTACGGGTATCGCTAGCAAGAGGATGTCGCAAAAGAGGAGGCCGTGATATGAAACAGTTTGACGAACTTGCTCCATTGCAACCGGAATTGGTAGAAATTACTGCCACTCCGAATTTGAATATGGATCGCCGTAAACCGAAAACGGCAAGAGATAGCAAACATTTGCTTTTTGTTATGGATTCAGCGTTGCAAGAATAAGTTTAATGTCATTTGTTATTTTTCTTCTGAACCCGTAAGTAGTCAACTTTAGTACAACTTATATGTTTAGTATAAGTTCTTATACAGTCATGTGCACAACTTAAGAATAATATGGAATTGCAAAAAACTGTTGTTGAAAAGAGTAGTAAATTCATTAAGTTTATACCAAGATGAGTCGTGCACACAGCCGTATTGTTGACCTTATTGCCAATACGCGTGTGAGAGAATGGCGCAAATAAATCATATTGATAGTATAAATGGAACAACCGTGGCAAAACTGAAGAAAGCCAGACCCAGTTTTAAGTGCTGCGTGAACTTGGTGTCACACCAAATGTCATCTCAAGGATCTAGGAAACGATTGTAACAGGGTGAAACATCTCGGAGGTTTAACGGAGACCATCCAAGTAGTACCACTACCCAAGAGGAGCGTTTATTATGTCTAACAACCAGGTGAAATAAACATAACAGCTCCTTAGATTTCGGTAGGGATCTTGCCACTGATACAGATATTACTCTTTCAAGCTTTACAATATATAGACTGCTAATTAGCTGAAGTTCACCTATAAGGTCCACGACCAGCAACGTATGCTTCATTGGCCCTACTACAAAGAAGAGCGTATTTGAACATCCAGCAATAATGGAGCAATAATAGAATCATGAATCCAGGAATGGTGGGGTCATGTCCTGTTAACAAATGATCCCAGCTTAGTTTCACCAGTGATTCTCGATGTGAATTCATCTGAAGAGAGCATGGAATACGCTTCCTAAAACCTAACATTACTGAACTGTACTATTATAGTATTACAGGATGCGAAGTCAGGACTGGCAATTTTATTTACATCTAAACCAGTCAGTCATCCATTGAGAGCTTAACAGGCTTCGCTGTTGGAGTTCATTGCCTATTAGATGTCATTTACACCGACCATCGACATCACCAGCTGACATATTTTCAACTAGGAAATAGCTAATTACCTTCTGTTTGCTTTACTACAAGGAAGTCCTTGTATTTGTAAATAATATATAATAAACATTGGTAGCACTTCCTATTACCTTTTTCTCCTAAGTCTCACACACGTTAGCTGAAATTCTGTTTTGTTTAGATCAGATGCTTTCTCAAGAACTTTGTTTTTACTGGGATCTCATTCTCATGCACCAATATCGAATCAATGCTCACTCCGTTTATCAACATGGTAAACATTGACACAATAAGGAAACATTGTTGTTGAGTAGTAAGTACTTTGACTCTCGGAAGTCGCGTTTTTCATGTTTTTAGTCAATGTAATCCTGACGACGTTAGCAGCCTAGTAGGAAGTATAGCGGTTTCATGTTGTATCATCAATATGAGAACATGTGTACTTTGGCTGTGTCAATTTGGTAATTGAATGTGCATGTCATCTTGTGAGTATCGCCACCTCCACTTCCTTTATGACGCCAGAGAGACAGTCGAAACAAATACACTTGAGAAAGCTTGATCGTGGTCATTTGGTCTTTTGGTTTTGGAACTTGACCACGTCGGGGAACACATTGACTTTACCATGCCTTCGGTCCGGTATTTGATGCCTTGGTCGACTGTCGGATAAGTTATCATGGAAATCTTCAAGGCGCCTCAACCTACAAGTCTACGCCTATCATCACCTAAGAGTAGGAGGGAGAAGATTGGATCTACTTTGTATTAGAGTGAAACAGTTCAAAACTAGTTTTCTAATCCTTCCTCTACCATCTATTCCTTTAACGTCCTTATGGCTACCACTCAATATCACCAGAATAATGTGTTTCATTTTAAATCAAATTTGGTATTGTTATCCTGCACATTAGGTGCCACTCAAACGACCCCGTCGGGCAAGTCGTTAGTGCAACATTGTAGAGGCGTCGTTATCGATTCACAGGCTATTCATTATTGCAACAATAGAGATGGAGGAACAGTAGTGTGAGGTGCACTATAGAGTCTCGCACGCCCCTGCATGTCTTCCCACGTGATGTTGTTAGATGTGTATAGTATTGGGATGAATATTGGACCAGTATTCTGTTTCGGGGTATAGTTGACCATGATTTCGTTCTAAAGGATAATAATGTATATTCTCATCGAGCTGGAATAGTGGATGAGTATTTTGAGACTCACGATATTAGATGATTCGATTGACTCAGTCGATCACCAGACCTACTTGGGACACGCTTGGTAGGCGAATTTCACGTCGCTCTAAGATCCACTCACAAGCCCAGGAAGACACTGACCGACCCAACAATGGGAAATTATCTCCAGCCATATATTGGTAACCTTGTCATCACCATGAAATTACGTTGTGCTGCAAGTTCTGCAGTGCGAGATCACACACACTATTTATGTCCCTACATGTAACATTTTTATCGTTTAGTACCATGTGAGTATATTTACTGATTTTCATGTCCCTGTTCAGTTTCGTTCCTGTTGTCCATTATATGGCTTTTCTCACGCTGTTTTCAGTGTATTACAATTAGGAATTCCATCTTTCACCAATATACAACACTGGTTTTTCGTTTTCTCCGTGTGATATATTCTGCAGCCACATGAGTGTAGTAGTAACACTCATGTGCCAACTTCTGCACATGAGTGTAATAATGAATCGGAAGAATAGGTTCAGTCTCTGAGCTTAATGCTCTATTCCAGCCGGAAGTTATAATGTACTATTTCCGGTTTCAGTGCTGAATTCGCATAGTTTGAAAGTTACAGTAGAATCACACCATGGAACAACTAATTTGTTTTCTTTGGTGTAATCATATACAGGAAGTGTTCTAGTTTTTATTTAAAACTCTACTAACCATAAAATAAAACATTGTTATTTTGTTTGGAGAGGGTGCGTGAGTGATTCTTTCTATATAACAAACATAATTTAGAGGAAAATGCAGAACAGCTAGTCACTGGATTATGCAAGTTTGCCACATGTATTCTCGACTGCAACAAATATTGAAAGGGATAAAACTTTTAGTCCATATTTTCTTGGTTACAGGCATTTTGAATCAGTTTCCACCAAAAGTTGCTGGACAAAAACGAGTTATGGGAGCATCCCTTTTAGTCTTTCCTGACCACGGAGCTTGAGGGTTGGGCTGCAGTGAGTGAGGTATAAGTGAAATAAGAAATTATTAGTTCAGTTCTAAGTTGCAGCTACTTGAGACAACTTGGCAACGTAGGAAAATGGAAAAGAAATTAAACCTTCAACGTCCCTCGATTTTGCCCTTTAGACTAAAGGAGATGGATAATGAATGATTACGTAAGAAATGGCGGAATAAGAGAGTGGGATGAAACGAGAGGACTTTGAGAAAACTCATGATGTTATCCACCAGAAACTCAAACGGCCTGGGATCGATCCAGGGAATCCTCTAACTGTAGCTGAATTCTCTACCACTGAGCTCCCTCTCCGTAATGAAGTGGAGTTAAACGATTGGGTGACTGTGTCGCATTTTCCTTTAAATTTCTCATCTGCTTTGATAAATAGAAATAAGTTATTCTAGTTTTGTTTGACAAAGATATAACTCACCAAAAATGCTGCCGTGACATCGCACGAGACCCCCATGGTCCCAAACAGGTTGTGGCAGACAAAAAAAGGAACCAGAATATGCAGAACTATTTATTTATTTGCCAGATTACATCATGTATCAGAGGATCTGCAACGAAGGACAAAGGAATAACTATTAAAAAACAATAAGAAATAAAGCATTTCAAGTTACAAGATTAAACCGTTAATAATACGTTAAATAGTGTTGCGAAAGATAACTCAGTGTTGTACAGTAGTTTATAACAAAAAAAAAAAAATGAAATACGATGTTTGCTTTCTGATAGAGCTTTCTCCAATTGATTTATTTTGGGAGTTATTTTCATTTTCTTCTTGAAGCGAATACAAATATTACAGAGCTCTCCTCGCTCTCACCTTTTGCACCTATTTCAAAATCGAAGAGTACTGTCGTAATTTCACTGTGTAATTTTACCTATGCTTATAATATATTATAAGTGATAATAGACTGGTTTCCATCGTTTTGGATATTGTTAAGAAATACTTTTCAAAGTGTATGACGTCTCAATTTAGTTCACGTGAAAAAGAAAGATAAAATGATTAAGTGCATACGGTTTGCAAACGATATGGTGCTTGTTTCAAAATCTGAAGGAAAAATCAATAAGATGTTAGAGAATGTGAGAAAGGGCTGTGAAGAATATGGGATGAAAACAAATGTTAGAAAGACAAAAGCCATGGTGATTAAAACGAATGGGTCGATGTTAAATACAGAAAGAGGACGAAAAAAATAGAACAGGTGACTAGTTTTCAATACTGGATAGTATTATTAGTGATGATATGAAATGTGAACGTGAAATCAAAGCAATCATAGGAATAGCGAAACAAACCTTTAAGAGAAAGAAAAGACCATTTTGTGGAGCCTTGAATAAAGAATGGAGAAAAACATGTGCTGTCCCCTCCCTCTCTGCCTCTGGCAACCGTTCCAATATATCACTCATTGGAGCATTTATCGCAGGTCACTTAAACTGAAATTATAACTTTTTCAAAATAAGCTTTCATTGATCTTCGAAACTCTTTACATGTCCAAGATTTATTGTGAATGATTTTTCGTTAAAGCACTTAGTTTTGGATTTATAAGTTTTTGGTTTTAAAAACATTGCGTATACATGATATAAAGGTAAGCAAGAAAGTCCTGTCACTTTTTCACACGCTGCCTTCGAACATCGATATATCACCTAAGACGTACCTGGAAGATCAAAAATAATCCCCATTAGCATCGACGACCTGCCAACGTTCTGGAAGGCCATGGATTCTATTGCGGTAGAACTTGGTGGGCTGTGAAGAAGGTATCAAGGGCATTTTGCACCTCTACTAGGAATTTGAACTGGCGTCCTCTAAGGTGATTGTCCAAGGAATAGAACAGATAATAATCGGACGGTGTAATGTCCGGGGAGTATGTTAGATGCAATAGTGTTTCCCATCTAATGCGTACAATTGTACCGGGTCATCCTAGCTACGTGAGGCTTAGTGTTGTCCTGTAACAGGAGAACCCCTTTGCGATTCAGAAGAGCTGGCTCCAGAGTTTTGAGTTTTTCTTGAACGCGGCTCATCTGATGATAGTACACGTTGCATTGATGCTCTGACCAGCTGATAGAAGTTCACGATACACGATGTTGCGAGTAGTCCGCCAAACACACAGGAGAATATTCTTCTGGTGCAGTGCTGGTTTCGGCTGTTTAGAAACCGGTTCATGGAATGCTAACAAATGATGACGGGTCTGTGGAGCTTCATACAGGACCTACATCTCATCACATGTCAATACCCTGTCCAGAAATGACACCTTCCTCAGACGAGACAGCAAAGAAACAGAGGTGTCTGCTCGCGTTGCCTTCTGATCCGGAGTCAAATTATGTGGGACCCATCGCTCCAACTTGTAGTGCTTCCCAAGTTGATGGAGGTGCTGCCAAATGGTTTCTCCACTCACACTGAATTGTAGTCACAATTCCTCACATGTCTGGCCAGTTCGCCTCAATTGCTGCCTGAACAGGCCCGCAACCAGACACAGAAGTTCGGGGGGACATGAATAACATAGGGAGGGCCAAGTCATTAAAAATTCTCTTACAAATATCTAAATTGTGATTTTTGTATTAATAATAGCATTTTGTATTGAGGTCTGGAGGGGCCATGAAAAGTTTAGGAGGATAGGTTCCCCCTGGCCCTCCTGGCCTGTGCTTGAAGATCTTAATTTGTACATGTGTTGGTCTTCCGGCACGTGGTGTCTTTGAGTGTTTCTTCACCGTCCTTAAACTTGTTAAACCACCGCCGCACTGTCCTCTTAGTCACGACACTCTCACCAAAGGCCTGGCATATCATTCGCACCGCTGAAGCCGCGTGTGACCCCAGTTTGAACTCCTACATCATACACGCCCTTATGACGCTCTGCGGAGGTCCCATGTTCACTCTGTCGTTATAAAAGTTCACAGTGTAAGTGAACTGCAACAACCAAGTAGTATGTTGTATATACTCAGACCAACAACTGATCTTCGCCTTATCTCCATTCGCATTCAAGTCACGTTGTGAGGGCCAATTGAATACAGGCCTTCACAAAAAGCGACAGAACTTCCTTGGTTACCTTTACAGTTCAATATAACACTACTAATTATTGTGTGTGTGTCTGTGTAGGTGGTATAAGTTGATAGACAGCCTATCAAATGATATCATTGTAGTTTGATGAGCTGTTTCAATAAGTCAGCTGTTATGGTGTATCGAAGATTTTAAATAATTGACAAGTTAAGTGCTGTTGTGCTAAAGTTTACAACAGAATTCTAACGATATGGCAACAGCATGTGAAGCAGTACGTGGCAAAGTGATTAAACCTATACTCGGTCTGCTTAAAATTGAAATTTACCAACAACAAAAAAGGTAAACATCGAAATGGCGAATCACAGTATAGCAAGGTTGCCAAATTAAGAGCTGGCAGATACTCCAAAACAGAGCAGTTCCGCAATTTTTGAACACTAAATATTTTTAGGCATGTATTTTGACGCAGTTGTTATATATCACAATATCTAGTACCGCCAAATTTAAATTTTACATCTGAAATTATCTAGAAGATAGGAAAATTTAAATATTGAATGAGCACTCACCATGCATTATCCTTTTCGTTGAAGAGTTAGTTCAGTTATTGTTTATATGGTAATGTAAAAATTGAAAGTATTGTTGCGTTAATTTATTTTAGGTTTGTAATTGTTGATTAAAAAAATTTAGAAACTTTTATTTCCAAAACAAGACAGGAACAGCATTATTCTTTAGAATCACAGAATAATGTTCGGCAGGTAGTACTAAATCTTCTGCTTTCAAAGGTCCAACCTGTCATGTTATGTCACTGTCTTGACGTACGGTACAGTATTCATGCCGTAATTTTTCATATAAACTTATGGACTGTGAGTTGTCTCTCCATACTCCTTGCTCGGTTGCTACATAAATTGATGCACCAATGATGTATGTTTTTACTCCTAACCTCCCTTCTTCGCAATTACAGAAGAAAGACTTCTTCTAGCTCTTTACTAGTGGGTAACGTTCCCATTATAGCCGACACGTTCCCACGTTGAATGGCTATGCTTATGCGTTGAATCAGGAAACTTTTTGCTCGATTATTTCCTGATTTAATCGATAGACGGTGGCCGATTTCTTTTATATTAAATTGGAGAACTTTACAAACTGAAAAGTGTAAGCCATTCTTGCATTTTTTAAAAAAACTAATGCTTCAAAATTTTTACAGCCACTTTTGTACAAACAAGATTTTTTCCAGCATTGTAGATTTTTTGCAACCGGAATAATTCTAATAATAATTAGTAGTAAGTTGTGATTTTTAAAATTTGATTTTAAAAATAGTACGAGTTCAACCCTAAATTCGGCAGTTGCATCCCTTCGATTTTCCCGGAATAATAATAAAAAAAAACATAGCCTCATCTGAGAACATAATTCGAAACAAAAAGTCACAATCACCTTGTAAATAGGTAAGCAGTACCTTGACAAAATTCAATTTTCATATCACAGTCTTCGTCTATCAAATCATGTGCAAATTTTAACTTATAGGGCCTTCACTTCCGGTCCTTCACCTTCTTGTTTACGATCTGTTTAATGCTCATCTCAGCTTTCCCAGTTCCAGGGATCTAGGTTTGAGCGATTTCATTGGACTCTGTTCCATGCTTTTCTCTTGCATTATCTAAATTGGATCTCACTTGCTCCTGTTTTTCCATTGCGTGGCAAATATAGCACACTTCCGTTAGTCCTGAACTTTTCCTACTGTCCCTCGATAATTGTCTCTGTTGAGGCAGTGGCGGATCTAGCCCAGGGCCGGGGGCCTAGGCCTCTAGTTTTTTGAGTAATTAATGTAATTTAAGGTATTGTATATATTTTTCAAAGTTTATAGTAAACTCATGGTATACCTATCATAGTCTGGGTTCTGTTTGCACCCCCCCCCCAGTTTTTACCTTCTAGATCCACCTCTGTGCTGAGAATGGTTTCCCATAAATTGTTTGAAACTTTCTTTATCCATGTCTCGATGCTTGTCTCTGCTGGGGATGGTTTCCCATATGCTATTTGGAAGTTTCTTTACACCGAAACGTGAGATCACAATTTCAGAAACGATAGCACGCATTGTGCCTTTCCTTGTATGGACGCCATCTTGAATTACATAATCAGAAGTGCAAGCATCATTAACTAGTATGGCGAGAACAAACTTTAAACTATCCCCAAGAGTAATGTTACAACATTGGTCAGGAAAAGCACAGGCAAACAAGAGGGGTGTGAAGAGCCAAGATGATGAAGTGATAGCATATCTGTCCTAATTCTCAATACAGCCCCTGTGTCAAAATCTAAAAAACGTTCAGTTCAGATGCAGTCACCATCTACGTGCATACAGCTGGGTGAGTGAATTTTACCTTTTACTCTTGTCCAATCACTTGCACTTGCATAACGTAACTTATTATAATTTTTAACTTTTAATTTTTACAACGTGTACATGTTGTCCATGCATATACAATGGTGAGGACACCATATTTTTCAACAATATCATCTGATTTTACAAACGGGATCATGCTGAGATTTTAAAATCCCATGTTGCCATACGTACTGGTTAAAACAATGTAACCATATTTTCTTCCAATGACGTTACTATAATAGTATGTCATATGACATACGCACCAGTAAAAATTTTACCGACTCGGCCATATTGGCCAAGATATTTAAAAATATGTATGTAATGATTAAAATAATCACCAAACTAAATGCACGTGTCTCAACAACTGCAGCTGTCAATGTCGCCAACATCCAGTGGCCCACTTGCCAGTAAATGTCGATCGTCGATATAACGACGGGTCGAAAGATTGCCGCGAGTGTGTCACTGAGGGCACGGTTTCGTCGAGTCGAAACACACATCTAGAGTCGGGATGTTGAAGTTAGCACCGTGTGGCAGCGAGGACTTCATTTTGGTCCGCGCTCTTTCGATTCGTCGCGGAGAATCGCGAAGGGGCCAACACGAAATATCGTCAGTCATGTGCATGCGGTTATTATTATATATTTTTTCCTGGCGAATTGTTCCTAAACTGAGCTACGGGGATCAAGAATAACCCTGCCTCTACATCATTAAGTGAAAAATATTTAAATGAGTGCGTTTAATTGTATGAATTTAGATGACAACTGTCGTTGATCATTAGGAAGTGAATGTGGGAGAACTATGAAATAAAGTAAATAGATGCGTGTTATTTTGTTATAAAATTACATGGCAAATGCATTTTATTTGATCCGATACTGTTATCGTCGAATATACACGGTTAGAGCACTCTAATTAACCAAATTAAAATGATTTCAACGATTTATCCCTCTATAAGCAGTGTTTTCTTCATCGATGAAGTCGGAAGAACACGCAGCTAGTAATCGTAAGGTCGGTGGTTCGCACGCATATAAGCTATTTAACGTATTTGTAGGGTATAATTTTGTGGTTCATTGGCGTTCCGTCGCATCTCTGCCGCTAGTGGCTCGTTGGTGGTATGATTTTCAAAACGGAAGTGTAGCCATAGCAGATCGTCACTGTGGGGCCGCCAATTTTTGGCGAAATGTCGCTAGTTGCCCATCGGTGGTCCACCGACGCTTACGGCACAGGGAAGTTGATGACCTCCTATGACAGGTCACCAAAGAGAAACTCATTCCTTGTATCCTCCTACATTACGACATAACCTCACTACAGGGTCTCTAAGACAGCCTATATTTAGAAGAAAGAAAACTACTGCAGGACACTGGCAGCCATATTGACACTTGGGACCACTAATGAATCCGTCTCTACTCACACGGCTCTATTCAATTCCTATACATAGAGCTACTAAATCTAAGATAAAATTGGATTTTATTCGGATACAACTTTAAGCAATAGATCCCGTCTCCTGTAGTCTTGATATTGAAAAGGGATTTCAAATTCGGTCAATTAGTGTCAACATTTTTGGAACAACCTGATATTTCGATTAAATCATATTTTTTATTTTTTATTTTTAATAAGCCATATAGTAGTTTTAATATATAACTTTAAGATTGAGAGGAAAAATGATATAAACTAAAATAATTTATGGGAATTAATTATGAGTTCAAGCTTACCATTCAGCTTTCTGCACGTAAAACTTCTGTAATATTTGTTGATATAGATACCGAAGACTTTATTTTTAAAAAAATTACATGTTCATTTTCAATTGTTGAAACACGAGATAAACCACCAAACTTCGATAAATGTAAATCTTTTTGATATTTTAACCTTACGATGGTAATAGGGGTGACGTGTAACCCCAGCCTAGTGTTTAATTTTTACTCTTTTACTGCTATTAATTTTGGTGACCAGACTACCCTGCTAATCTCTCTTCAATACAAGGCCAGTTAGTGTGGCGTGAAGTGGGTCCTGTTTTTGTTTTCTGTGGGGTGGCGTGTCACCCCTGTCGCAATTGTTCCTGTCGCTCATCATGGATCCTACGAATGTTACCGACGACAATTTTTCTGACTTTGTTAATGAAGAGGAGAGCGTGTCGACGGGTGAAGAAACTGTGAGTGATGATGAAGATAAAGTTGAGGTTCAGTCTGAAGAGAGCAGTGGAATCGAGTTTGATTCTTCTGGTGAGTATGACGAGAATTCTGTGACTACAGAGACCATCATTAAAGAAGGAAATGACCGTGTATGGTCGGCTGTACCACCTAACACACTAGAACTCCTTCACGAAATATCATTAAGATTCCTTACTTTTTATGTAAGAAAAATCTCAGTGAGATTATTGGTCATTCCATGTTACCTACCGAAGCTGTCATATTAATAATACCATCCTAGGGTTAAGTCTCACTTTTAGCGTTCTTGTGAGCAAACGTTGTACTTTTTTTTTCTTTTTGTACAGAGGGACCTTGATGCGTCCGAGCCTTTGTCCGTCTCTACACTCTAGGTTAAAATCGTCCTTAATTAAGAGCTCTTAATTATTTACAAACAAGTTTATTTATTTACTTTAGAGTTTTCCTACCAACCCACAGGCAGTTACACAATTACCCTAAGAGCACAATTACATAGCAGGCATATGCCTATCATGTTCCCTCAGGTACATGGCAATGTGCCCAGTATGTGCCTTATGTAACTCTGAGAGAGAAATCACATGGATGGCAAGTGATAGTCACAGTCTATGTCTGCTCCTAGGTACATGTCTGACATGTACCTGGGGAACGTGTCTAGTATGTTCTAGGTATGTTCCTCATGCCGTAAGCGTCAATAAACTACAAAATTACTCCCCCAAAATATGTTAAATCGCCTATATGCGTAATGTGTTTACATTAAGGTGAGTCTAAAAAACACTTTAAACAAGTCAAAAAATGTACCCCAGGGTGAGCGCGAATCACCAACCTTTGGATTACTAACCGCGTGCTCTTCCGACTTGGCCACGGAGGCGATGAAGAGAACGTCGCTTGTAGAGGGATAAATTATTGAGATATTTTGAATTTGGCTAATCAGAGTGCTCCTTTAACCGCGTATATTCGACGATAACCGTTTGGGAGCAGATAAAATCTGCTCGCCGTGTAATTTTATAACAAAATGAAGAATGTCTATTTACTTTATTTCATGGTTGTTCCATATTCAATTTCAAATGATCGGCGACAGTTACCATCTAATAAAATTGATGCGTTTGTTGCTTCTAGTACACAATCGCTTAGAAAATGAAGCAACAAATACATCAAATGTAGGAGATGAATTTAGAACACCTAAATGGCGCAGGACTATCAATGTTGTGCTGTTAGGGTATCTGAAACAGTATGTACCTTAATGACGTACCTAGAACATGACAGATATATGTCCCAAATGACGAAATAAAAGCAAATGACTTGAGCCAGGTATATAAATGGTAGGGGAGATCGTTGTACCTTGAGCCACTTTTCAAAATAATTGAAATGACGTCGTTCCTAATATCATATATGTAAATATTTCGAAGTCAATTAAATCTCCACTCTTTCTTGAATCTATTTACCTTGGAAGTAATCGCAAATCACACCTTACAAAATTTTCATAGCAAAATATAAATTACTCTGCATAATGGATCATGGTACAATATGCTCATGTACCTTGGGACAGCCGTCCTGTACCTTAGGCCACACTAAAAAGAAGGTTAAATGCAATTAACACAATAAGTTATTTTTTATATTTTTCAAAGTTTTCTTTGAACATAATCTACCTTAGTTTGATGTACAAAAGTCACAAACAAGTTTCACCACTCACGACATGTATTTAACGAACTTATAGTTAACACATTAATTTATTTATTATATTCTTGAAACGAAGTTTTTCTTTGAACATTAAACAAAACAAAGTTTACCTTAATTTGATGTACAAAAGTCACAAACATAAGTTTTCCACTCATGACCTGCTACCCCAGCACATAAATAGTGAGTCCACCGTCCACACTTAATGCACCTACACCACTTTTCTCCACTACAATCAGCCTCTTTCGAACTGCAACAATATAGGTATTCTTCCTCTGCACTATCTTCATCATCTGTAGTCACAAGAGAAAATGTAGATTCATCTTCACTCTCAGATGATGTTGATGATGATTGTATCTCCATTGCTTTTCTTCTCTTCATTATTCCTTCCGCGCTATGGTGAGTCTTATGACTGGAGCCCTTCTTGCTAAGTTTGTCAGACTTCGTTTTGAAAATATCCCCTAAATTTCTGGCCACATTGATAGAGTTGATTTTTTTCATATTTTGCTCTTTTCTTCACACGTTTCTTCTCTTTTTGCTCCTTTGTAGCCTGTTTCTCGGGCGTGTCGGTCGCTATCATAGTTTTTCTTCTCTTCCTTGTAACATTGGCTTTTCTTTCTGGAGCCTTTGGAAACGGCTGAATTTCTTTTGGAGTGACAGTTTTCCTAAGTTCTTTTCTCTTGTTGGCTTCAGGTGTGCCCGATTCAATATTGTAGTCTTGTGCATTTGATGTCCCAGCAGTTGATTCATCCAAATGTTTCGAACTGAAAGCTTTGTCCACAATTTTCTCATTCTCCAGACCAACTGTAACCTCTTTTGATGGCTGCGTTTCTGCAACTTGATCTGTGACGTATGAACTCAGGAAATCGTCGCCACTGAAAACACTCGTCTAGTGGACATATCCCTGGGGGGCCGCGGTGGCTCAGTGGTAGAGCGTTCACCTCTGGTGCATGGGGTCCCGGGTTCAAACCCTGCTCCCGCCAAGTGAACTTTGTGGTGGATAAACACCGTGTGCGTGGGTTTTCTCGGGGTTCTCCCGTTTCCTCCCACTTTCTTCATTCCACCATTTCATTCATTTCTCATAATCACCGTCTCCTTTAGCCTAACCGGCATAAGGACATATCCCTGACTTACGAAAACCGGATAATATGTTGATTGGTGTAAATGCCCTAGGAAATGCTATTCTCAGCGCCTCTGCAACCGTATATGTATCAAATGTTTTTCCTTTATTGTTATACATCCACTCTTCAACAGCCTGATTGTAAAATGTCTTCAGTGGCCCATAAACAGAAATATCTAAAGGTTGTAACTTATGAGAAGTTTGTGGTGGGAATGTTACCATCACTACACCAGCAGCTGAAGCCTTATCTAAACATTCTGGAGAAAGATGAGTTTCATGATTGTCTAAAATTAACAAAATCCCGATTTCCTTTGAACAGTTGACGAAGGTAAGAAAATGATCAAAAAACTTCTGAAAGATTTCTTCATTGGACCATCCTGATACATTGGCGGCTCCAATACTTCGTGCGGGACTGCCAAATAGCATTCTGTCCTTGAAGTGTACCCGGGGGAAAATTAACATTGGTGGAATTGAATTTCCAACTGTGTTGACGGCCGTGATCATAGTGACCAGGTTACCTCTTTCTCCTGATGTTGCACAACCGACCTGCTTGACACCTTTAGGGACAACTATTTTGGACTGTCCCTGGACAGTGCTGAGCCGTTTCATCCAAGTTCTAGATCTTCTCGGGACGAATGGGACTAAATCTATTGTGAACGTCTTTGATGTTGAGAAAAAAAGCATTGAACATCATGGCGATTAAAGCGGGTAGCCCGAGTTAGGCTAGTTGCTTCGGGTTTCCTTATCGAAAGTTTTGTGGAATGTCTTTTAAGAAACGCACGCATCCATTCTTCTCCGGATATTTTATTTTCTTCCCATGTTGCTGGATACTTCTTCTCATTCGCTTCAGCAAATTTATATGCAAGTACTCTAACACGTTTCTTAGTTAGCCTGTATTGCATTTTCGCAATAGTTTGAATATAATTGACAAGACTTTCTTCTTCGGCTTCTGTAAAAACGTTCTTCACTGCATAATTCACTTTATATTTGAATTCTTTCTCTTTACTGTTTTTAAATTTATGTAAATGTCGGGTAAGAGTAGAACAGCTTACATTAAACACTTTCGATGCTTCTCTATAGGATATCTTCTTATTTGTATCATTGGAATGAATAGCTTCAAGCGCATTTCGTAAGGCAGTTGGATCCACAGGATTTCTCTTCTTTCCAGATTTGCTATGGGGCATCTTTGTGGCAACAAGTCTTCCTGAAATTAAAAAAAAAAAGAAAGTATTTTGTAACCTCTTGTACCATGAACCACGATCAATTTGGTCCATGGTACACGACGTAGCTTTGGCCCAAGGTACATGAGCATCTACATTTCAACAAAGATGGCTACCTAAACGCTACAATACAGCTAAGACTCAGAACTTCACCAATACTTTACTTACCAATGGATGAGGCATCCGATGATAATATTCAAATTAATCCTAGTCTATTTATTTACAGTCGACACTCATTCAACTTAACACTGAAAATTTTACTTTGATCGTAGAAAATTGTTTTTATCTCCTCACATAAACAACACTTTCTGAAACACATCCAGACTCGCACTGGTGGACAATTGCACATCGAAGAAGACTGTACTTCTGTGTTGGATCATCAGAAAGGAGCACCTTTCGAGATATTGGAAATGGCTCAAGGTACACTATGCTCTTGGTACAACGATCTCCCCTATATTTGTGGTACATAATTGGAAATATCAATTAGGTGTAACAAGTACCTAAAACTGTAGGTAGCTGAAGTACATACTTAGCACATGAATATCATATTTACCAAGTGTCGGATACGTAAAAAGTAGCTGGGACACCTAAATGGCACATGCTTAGCACATCTTGTGCTGTTAGGGTATTAGTACTAAAATATAAATATGGTTACGGGCCTTGTTCTAATAAAAAAACACCACAGCATGTTTATGTTCAGTATAATCACTTATCCGTTTTGAAATAATTGAGTTGAAACAATACAGCCTAAGTTGCAACTAAATCAGTATATTACTGTATAAATTCACAAATACGAGGATTATCCAGAAAATAAAGACCCTTTAGTTATAGAAAATGAAAAAAAGCACAATATTTGTTGGGAAAACATTTTACGTTACATATCGAAATTTTCCTTCTTTTTGAAGGAATAATCAACACCTCCATTTAAATACAGGGTGTCCAATATACAATGCAACCCGGAGTTTGGAGTAATAGAACTTTTGAACCTCAAGTGATACACAAATAATGGTTATACCAAAATGAAGCCTTGTTCATGCATATGTTTTTAAACTAGAAACCACAGAATGTTGCCAGATGTATCCGAAAGTGTAAATCTTTTTTTTTTTTTTTTTTTTTTTTTTTTTGTAAAACATGTAAATTGACTTATAACTCATGCGTTTGGATGTTCTGTCGTTAATTTTCAGTTTGTTTAGTTGTAGTGGCTTGGAAACTGGGGTAGAATAAAGATTTTTTCATTTCCACTGATAACTAATCGGGTAAAGCCTCTGTAAGGGGTAATCAGGGAAATGGTAGTTTTCGTAAATTAACACTCTGAATTGGCAACCCTGCTGATGTTTCAGTGCATCAAAAGGTATGTTAAGGATCTGTCTACATTATGCAATTTCTGAAAACAATGAAACTTTGAAATTATCATGATAAAAATTTTACTTACATTCACCCGGCAACACTGCTATTCATTTCTATGGGACTATTTAAAGCATGAGGTATACAAGAACAATTCTCGAACTATTCAAGACCTGGGAACGAACATTCGTAGTGCAATTGAGAACATTAACACTTCTAATCTTCGTAAAGTTGCTGCCAACCTGATGAAACGTGTGAGTCAGTGTTTGAATCAAAACAGGAGACACTCCCAGTATCCGCTGTAACTCATTTCTGATAGCAGCAGTGCATGACGTAGTGAAACGTTTGCCGTTTATAAGCAGGGTGATTTCCGTGAGTAGAAAGTTAAAGAAAATGTTATCGTAAATCACAGGTTGTGTCAGACTGTGATTATGGATCAGTTGAGTCGTTCAGTTGCAAAATGGTTCTTCTCCATTTACAGAATATCCCAGAAAACTTATATATAATAAGCATCTACATGTTTTGTAAAACTGGGAATACTTCAGTGTGTTCATGTGAAAAACCTGAATATCCTCAAATACGAGGGCTGCTATATATATTTCTGGCCTAATAATGAAAATACGAATATTTATCAACGAAAATGGTTTTATTGTTTTTCAAAATATTCTCCATCAAGATTTATACACTTTTGCATGCGCTCAAACCAATTTTCGAAGCACTTTTTCCACTCCGATTGAGACACCTCCAAAACATGGTTTTTGAATGCTTCAACAGCATTTTCTGGCGACGAAAATCGTTGACCACGCATTTTTTTCTTGATGTGTGGGAATAAAAAGAAGTCATTGGGTGCCAAGTCAGGGCTGTACGGCGGATGACCCATCACTTCGACGTTTTGGCCGGTCAAAAATGCGCTGGTTTGAGCCGATGTGTGAGAGCTCGCATTGTCATGGTGCACAATGATTCGTCTTCTCTTGTTCATTTTTCGAATTTCTCCGAAGACTTCAGGCAAACAAATGGTGGTGTACCACTCAGAATTGACCGTCCTACGTTGCTCAAGCGGAACAGTCGCCACATGACCAGTTATGCCGAAGAAACAGGCGACCATTTGCTTCGAAGTGCTTCTTCCACGAACAACTTTCGTTGGATTTGGCTCGTCTTGGAAGACCCACACGGTCGATTGCTGTTTTGTTTCGGGCTCATACGCATAGATCCATGATTCGTCACCTGTGACGATCTTATAAACGTCTTTTGAAGCACCGCGATCGTATTTTTTCAGCATTTCTTTACACCAATCCACACGAGCTTTCTTTTGAGCGATTGTCAAATTGTGCGGGATCCAACGAGAACAAACCTTTTTTACGGCCAGGTGTTCATGCAATATCGAATGTATGCTGGTGGAAGAAATGCCTAGGCATGCCTCTATCTCACGGTAAGTCACATGACGGTCTTGCATTATCAGTTCACGTACGGCATCGATGTTTTCTGGCACAACGGCTGTTTTTGGACGACCTTCACGGAATTCGTCTTTGAGCGAGCGTCGGCCACGATTGAATTCGTTGTACCAGTTTTTCACAGTGCTATAGGATGGTGCTTCGTCGCCATACAAAGATTTAAGTTCATCGATGCACTCTTGTCGTGATAATCCACGTCGAAAGTTGTGAAAAATGATCGCACGAAAATGTTCACGAGTTAATTCCATTTTTTTGCCAAGTTGATTTCTTCAAGTACCTGTAAAAGAAAAAAAAATTGTCGTAAGTCAAAAAGTTCTGAGTACATTTATGCTACAAAATGTCAAACTTTCCAATGGAAATGTCAGATTGCACCTGGCAACACTTAGTGTTGCCTAGGCCAGAAATATATATAGCAACCCTCGTAAATCAAGTTCTACAAAAACGCACCGATCCTAGTTTTCCTCGGTTTTTTGGGATTTTCTGTAAATGGACAAAAGCCGTTTTGGAATTCGATGACACAGTTGAAATTGTAAGATGTCTTTCGCTACAGAACTATAGACAGTTCCACTGTTAGTCACTACTTAAAGTGTTGCCTAGATTAAGAAATCCAATTATCAGAAACAGACCATAATAAGGTTGGCGTCAAGAGAAAGCAGTCCACATCTGAGCAGTGTGACCACCCAGCAAAAATATTTCGTACTAACCTATGCAGAAAAAGGCACTAGATCTGGGGGGGGGGGGGTACTAAAATTTTATCCTACCCTATTACTAAGTCCGTTTTACCATATTTATGACATTTTATGATATTAATATGTTATTAGATTTCCGGCAGCTCCCTTTCCCCCGATTGTGGGGAAATGACACCCACCTTCTTCAAAGAACTCCCAACTTTATTTATTTATTCATTTACAGTAAAAATTCGATACAAACCGTTCAAACCACTTACACTCTTCCAATTCTGACTTTACAGACCCAAACTAAAAATCCTTGTGGAATCCCTTCTTAATTGTCGCATTAGGACTCACTGTAAAACTATTAAAGTAACACAAGTATGACAAATATAGAGGATGTCGGGAGAAAAAAAGAAATAGCTTATCATAAAATGGGCTTATTGAAAAAATCGAGTTGTAATTCCTTAATAGCCTACCGTTTAAACGGATCATCAAATATGTAATATTGTTTACTGTAGTCATCTGTTAGTTTTGACCCCTCGTTCTTTGACACTTTTGTACTTTTTTTCCCCCAATAGAATGAACTATAAGCTACAGCCCAAAATCAATATAAATTGATCTGTTTCCTCTCGACACCCTTAATATGAAAATCAAAAGTTAAAACTCGCCTCACTATACGTATTTCTCTACGAAGCGAACAGGTGTAGTTATCCATCATTGTAACAGAAGTCCCAGTTGTTCTCGTAGGTCCCAAAATTATTTAAGATTTGTGTTAATTTATCACTTAATTTATAGTCTCATTTCAGTGTTTAAAATAATATAGTGTTTATTGTATAGTTATTGAATAAGCAATTCACATATTTACAGGGGAGGCCCCGCTCACAAAAAAGCAGTGGAAATATTTATGTATCTCTAGAAGATTTTGCTAAATCGATTAACTGATCAGAAATAGCAAAATCTGTAGCTGAAGAATGTTTCAACAGTAGAAATTTCGTACATTGCTAAATGTTCATGAGATTCCTTTTTGTCTCCCAAATGTATTTATGGGGAAAAAAAGAGAAGGAGAAAAGTAATTGATATGTTTGGTGAACGTACTAGAACACTAAAATATTCTAAAAGGTACTAGATCTAGTATGAAAGTACTAGCGGTGGTCACATTCCAATTGAGGCTTGTCTTTGTACTTTGCTCTATCGCAGGTTTTAAATACCAGATGATCGGCCCAGCACAACCCCCAACCTGGAAAACCAGTGGCTGACTGCAGTTACGAAGAACTGGGCGATGGGGGAGCCACATCTCGACGTCGGGGATTATTTTGAGGATTTTTTAAAGTAAAGATATATTTATAATACAAGATAAAGTTAGCAGCCAACTTTACGTTAGCCCCCACTTTCAAATTTCAATTCAAAACTCAATTCAATCTTTATTTTTTCTCTAAATTTATCTTTATTTATTTTTTTCAAACAAGCGATTGTTTTGGATTTTGAATCGCAATTTGAAAGTAGAGGCAATGTGAAGTTGGCCTAAGTTTATGTATCTCTGTAAGGTTGATCACTGTGAAGCAGAAACGGTAGTATATAGCAAGAAGTGATCTCCTGCAATCGATTAAGCATCTCAAAATACTCCTTGTCAAACCGGAAGTATCAGAAATCAACCTCTTAATGGTTTTAACGTTGATCTCTAGAATAAATAGCGAGGTAATAGACAGCGAGAAGCGGATTTCTGTAATCAATTAAGCATCTGATTCTAGCCATCCATACGAGATAGAGAAAAAACGATAAAGAATAGCGAGAGACAGTTCTAAGAATATGTATTACCTTCTCCCTTAACCTTCTATTCACACCGGAAATAGCAAAAAAACACCACTTCCGGTTGAAACGTTGATCGCTGTAGAGTAAAATCGATAATTGATAACGAGAAGTGGTTTTGTGCAATCAATTAAATGCCCCCAAAATATATTCCATCTCCACTCGAATCTCTCTGCTAAAACAGGAAGTGGTAGAAATGTACTTTCACTTCCGGTTTCAATATTAACATCTTGCATACTAGTGACATCTATGTGGATGTCATCAAACATATCCCTTATCAAGAGTAGTATTAATTCTGGAGGAGATGATTTTTTTCTTAGTGGATGCAAGGCAAGTGTTAGTTCTATTTCTTCTTAGGTGTCAGCACCTGATTGACAGAGAAGAAAAAATGTTTTGTTTCAGTAAATGGTAGGCCTAAGGGAGCATTCAATTACAACATGCATGTGTTTGTTTTGACGATAAACAATTAGCAACTTCAAGATCGTATTTCGAGATCGCAAAATGTCCGATCAATGTTGCCAACCTGAAGCAGCATAAAATCCCCAGAACATCAAAATTTCCCTTTTTCCGTCCAAATGTTCCACAATGCATATGATTGTTTTTATTAGTAATGTGAATGCTCTCCTGACACGTGCACAATAACTATGCCTTACATAACGGTCTAGACAGTCGTTTAACAGTAAATGAAAACCTGGTATTACAGCACGGACATAGGAAAATGACACCTGGAATGCAAGGATTTAATTGAGAAAATATTACCCTATGAAACTCCTTGACGTGGTGTACCTGACATTGCTGCTTGCTTTTTATTATTTTAATTTTTTATTCAATTAATTATTATTAAGAAAAAAATATGGTACGTTTGTTCACAGAGAGGCAAAAGTCACATTTAATTACTTTAAATTTCAAAAAATCGAAAAATGACGACACTATATTTAGTAAGGTTTTATTATTTATTTGATTCTAACAATTGCAAAGAAACAATACGAGACTATTACTTTGATTTTTTTTAAAATAATTTCCAAAACAACTGCAACTATTAGAGAAGCCCTCCCTATATGAAGATGTATGGTAAGCTTAGTCTCACATTTAATTCTCATAAATTATTTTAGTTTCTACCGTTTTTCTTTTGAAATATGTAATTGTATACTAGAATCATTACATTGATAATTAGGAACAAGAATAACATGTTATTCCAGGCTGTTGCAAATATGTTGATACTGCTTATTGTCTGATTGGGCGCGTAAGGTATAAGAAACGGAATATTGCTTCTGAAGTTCTATCCCAACTTCTACTCAGTTTCTATCCAGTTTAGAAACACGAAACAAATAAAACAGGACCATGGGTGATAGACATTTCAACAAGGATTACGATTAGTCGGCTCCAGTTCGTAGGGAAGAATTTCACAAGTATCAAATCTTGTGGTACAAAAAATTGTTGAAAAAAGTGCAAATGAGATTCTGTCTTCAATACCTCGCTGGATTCAAGAAAATAAGCTTAAATTAAACATTAAGAACACACACGCAACCAATTTTCATCACCTGCGCAACCAGTGTTTACTGTATTTCAGAAACAATGTTCCGCGGGGGCACACTTAGTATTCCGGGGGACAGTGCTAGTACTATTCTATTTATTATTATATTAAAGACGTATTATTTTTAGTCTTCTCCGGGGAGCCAGTGCCTCCAAAATAACATGTCTGGAAGAAACACTGTGCGCAACAAACATGCACAGCCTGTGAATATTTTAATTGAAAACAACGAAATAGACTATGCGAAATCAACCAAGTTGTAAAGAATTTGAATAGATAAAAGTCTCTCCTGTGATGTGCATACAGGGCCGCGCTGGGATACTAATGAGGGCGCCCATACAAACGAGACTATATATATATATATATATATATATATATATATATATATATATATATATATATATATATATATATATATATATAGAGAGAGAGAGAGAGAGAGAGAGAGAGAGAGAGACTTTGGAAGAAACTGTGGGTGCCATTTTAGATCAAAATCACCACCAAATTTGTTTTAGTATTAACGTAAATAGCTAACCTCGAATCGAAATCCTCTTTACTACAGAAAAAGTTCCTGTAATAACATTTCTGTCAAATAAAAAGAAGCTAAATGTATCAACAACTTAATATAGCACGCCTATGGACGCAGGAGGTTCATTGCCGCGTTTACAAAAGCTCTCCATTGATTTCTGTCCTTAGCCAACTGAACCTAGTTTCTACTTTATATTTCAATCTCTGCGAGAACCACTTTAATATTTTCCTCCCATCTGCGCCTCGGTCTTGCTAACGGTCATTTTCCTATTTGGATTTTCAGTTACAAGTTCGAAAGCGTTTCTAATTTCTTCCATTCTGGCTACATAGCCTGACCATTTGAGCCTCCTAGACTTGATGACCCTAACAATGTTTGGTAAACGGTATAAAATTATGCAGTTCCTCCTTATGAAGTTTTCCCCTTTCCCCATTCCCGTTCCTTTTGGAGTTCGAATATTGGTTTAAGAATCTTGTTTTCAGATACTTTCAATCTGTGATTTTCCCTCAGTCATTGAGCATGTTTCGCAACCATACAGCACTACAGGCATATATTTTGGGCTACAATTTCCTCAACAGAATTAGCGACAGCAAAAGATTTTTAACTGAATAATAGCACGAAATCCCTGCTTTCAGTTGATATCAATTTTTTTGTTTTGGTCTGTTAATAATGATCCTAGATATTTGAAAGTATCCACTTTGTTGAAAGAAAATATTATTTGGTATTTTAACGCATCCATAAAATGCACTATTACGATCCCGACAAACTTCCATTTATTTAGTTTTCTCTGCATTTACTTTTAAGCCTATATCCCTGCTAGCGTTAAATAAGATTTCTGCATTCCTTTCTATTATTCTATCATTCCCTATTAAATTTACATCATCAGCATACGCCATAACCTGTCAAATACAATTGAGCTCTAGGACCTGATTGCTGTCTTTGATTTTCTTTATAGTGTTATCCAGAACAAAGTTAAATAATAATGACGACAACGCATCTCATAGTTTCATGTCATTCTCAACGTGAACGCTCGTGAACAAGAATTTCTCTACTCGAACCTTACTTTGGGATTCATTTAAACATATCTTAATTAATCTACCTTTTTCGGTATTGCAAATTATGTAAGCATATTGTACAATGTTTCCCTTCTACCAGAGTCTAAAGTCAATAATTGATGTGCCAGGATGTTGTATTTTCTCATTTCTTTTCAAGTATTAGTCGAATGGTAAATATCTGGTCGATAGTTGATCGATTTTACCTAAATCCGTTCTGGTAATCTCCAATAATTTCATCTGCGTATGGAGTCAATCTTGCTAATACAATGTTTAAGAGAATTTATTGGGTGTCGACAAAAGAGAAATGCCTTGATAATTATTAAATCTGTTTTGTTGCTTTTCTTCTGAACTGGAACAATGATTGATTCTCTTCGCTCTTGTGGTAATTCCCCCTTGTTACAGATAAGGAGAATGAGTTTGTGTATCTTGCTATACAATTTTTCCTCTCTAGCTAAAATTAAGTCAACCAGAATTTCGTCTACACACGGAGATATGTGTTTATTTTTTTAATAGCGATTTCTGTTTCTGTCTGGTTAGGTTCTGGAATATACGGTTATGCTGCATGCATTTCACTTTCTCCACGCACATTAGTTTTTGGCTATGTGTTAAGCAAATCGTCAAAGAAATCTGTCCATCTATTTAAGAGGCTATCTGTATCAGTGAGAACTGTTCCTTTAGGTTTCTTTAATGTATAAGCACGAAGTTGATAGCCTTTCTTAAGTTCGTTGATGCATTTATACATCCGAATGTTTTTATTGATGCATCCGAATGTTTTTGTTTTTACTATTATCTTCAAGTTAATTAATTTTAACTTTCAAAAGTCGCGTTTCTTTGTTCTAAAAGTTTTAGAAGTTTTCTGCCAGATGACAATGAAATTTTACGTAGTTACTTCGTTCGGATTTTGTAGCCAACGCTGTTTCTTCTGTTTTCTCTTCTCTGCTACTTTAATAGATTCCTGGTTGAACCATGTTTTGTTCCTACGTATTTCTGCGTGCCCGAATATTTCTTTTGCTGAAATTTTAATGTTATCTCTAATTTCAACCAAGTATCTTGAACACTAGTGCAGTCCGAACTTTCTAAAACCGAAATCTATTCGACACTTCGATCTGGCTCCCCTCTCACCTGACTCTCCCCTATTTAAAAAAATAATAAACCGCTCCGTTTTCAGATATTGAATATTTCCTCTATTCAACGATAGTCTCTTACTATCACAATCAACTCCTCTGAACGACCGAACATCAGTTGTGCGAGACTGTTCTTTTCTGTCTACTAAAAATGATCAGTTTGAATATGTGTTGTTCCATCTGATGAAGTCCAAGTATATTTATGAATTTCGCGATGTTGGAATTTTGTAATCTTCACGATAAGGTTTCTGGATATTGCACAGTTCACGAGTGTAACGCCGTTGTCACAACCTTCCTTATGCAAACATTTATTCCCTATAATCGGTTTAAAATACCCTCTCGTCCTACCTTCGTATTGAAACCGCCTAACAGAATTTTCATATGGTATTGGAGGAGATGATCAAATACCCATTCTATTCTTTCGTAAAAACTATATTTTTTTATCGCCATCCTTATTTTCTGTTGAGACATGTGCATTTAAAACAATAATACAGTATTACACCACCGACCCTTAAGAGAAGTAAAAGAAAATCTATCATTAACAAATTCAATCTATGTAACTGTTGTTATTACGTATTCGTTTGTGAACGGAAAGCCCTGTTTCTAGTTGGTAATTTTTAATTTGTTCCCCGTAAAATAACGTAAAATTTCCCGACTTGACTCCTCCATTTCTTCTCATCTAACTTCCTGATATCCCACTAGGTCCAACCTCTATTCCTAAACTCATTTTTTACAAATTTTAACTAGCCTGTCCCATAGAGACTTCCTATATTCCATGTTCAAAATCTCATGTCGATTTTACATTGCTGAGTTCGTGCCAAGTTATCAGTTCTGATCCGAGGAGTCTGCGAATTTATGTGAACAATCCTTTTTTATAGGATGAGGTTGTTAGCCTCACACCAAATTCTCAAGCTGGATTATCACCCCTTGGCTTGCTCAGTATATTCGCAGCTAATGTCTATATCCCAGAGGCCTCCTCCTCGATCCACAACCTGAGGACGCGCCGTGCCGTGGTGACAGGAAGAGCACATTTTACGGAAATTAATACAGCTATATTTCAGAAATACAACAGGTACTGATTATCGGAACACTGCTTTAAAACACACAGTAACATTTAATATGCTCGGATATATGGATGCATATTAAGACTATGAAAGCTTCGATGCCGTAAAAATCGTAAATTAGAGACTAGTGTTAGTGTAGTATTACATAAATGCATCGTACGTTTGACTATCCGAACCATTCTTGATATATCACATTGTGTCGTTTTATAGATATATAACTTTATAATATTTTTGCAATGATTATACTCTTTACCTGCTCTCTGCCAATAGCAACTGTATGAATTCATAATACAAAACTGAAATACAGAGGAATAAAATTTTAAAAAAAATCATGTGATTTTGCAGGGTATCTTATGTAAAGGGCGCCTTGTATTCTTCACAGGTTCTGTACTACCAGTCAGTATTTGAATTTATTATACAATGCTGGTATACAGGATAACCAAAACCACTTATCTATAATGTGGTGTTTCGTAGGGCGCCTTATGTAGAGGGCGCACTGTACCTTTCACGGGTTCTTCGCCAATAGTAACTGTGCTATACAGAAGAGTAAATAAAATCGTTCATCTTTGATGTGGTCTCGGAAGGGCGCCTAATGTAAAGGGCGCACTGCACCTTTCACGGGTTCTTTACCAATAAAACTGTAAGAATTTATTACTAAAAACTTGTACCTTTATTTATACTGTGATATTTCAGAGGGCGCACCGGGACACGTCCCGGTGTCCCAGCACGGGCCTGTGTGCATATAACTAAGCTTAGTAAAATATTAAATTAGATTTATTTCACAATTAAAGATTTTACTTTAAAAACAATTTACTTTGGATTATTCCAGTCGAGT
This sequence comes from Thermobia domestica, assembly GCF_964235325.1. Taxonomy (NCBI): domain Eukaryota; kingdom Metazoa; phylum Arthropoda; class Insecta; order Zygentoma; family Lepismatidae; genus Thermobia; species Thermobia domestica. The sequence goes on from NC_137462.1 coordinate 8,702,914, forward strand.
TAACATATGGCATTATATTTCGGGGAAATATATACAAAGCCAAAGTAATTTTTACAATATAGAAACGAATAATAACAATGATAGCAGATGCTAAGCCAAAAGATCACTGCAAACCAATAATATATATTTTTTGAAAAAATCGTATACTTCCAGTAGCTTGTTTGTATATCTTAAACTTGCTGATACTTGTAGAGATATCTAAAACAGTAGTTCTCAACCTTTTTTTATTGACAACACACTTTACTGAAGGTTGTCCAGGACACCGCAACACATTTGTTTGATATAATAATAATAATAATAATAATAATAATAATAATAATAATAATAATAATAATAATAATAATATCTATTATAATAGTGAAACCACTTAGTTTTCATAATGACTCTATATAGCACTGAGCATTATTGCTATCGCTGTAGGTGTTGACTGGTACATTCCGTCTCGATTTTCATGATTTTTGAAATTCTAAAAGTTCACGACACACCTTAGGGGACTGAGTGACACACTAGTGTATCGCGAGATATCGGTTGAGAACCACTGATCTAGAGGGTGTCATTACGGTAGTAGTAGTGCAACATAATCACGGATACAAGCAGTGTGGAAATGTACTATGAGGCCGGGCCTACTCTGTTTTCTACGGTGTACTTCTTTATCTTTGGTTTCTTATAAAATAAAGTCAATACTTCAACATTTTTTTTTCGGTAACAAAATAGTAGGTTGAAAACAATTGGAGACACTAACGTCTGAGCCTCACCAGCTCGCTAGGCAGGCTTACGGCAGTGATGCCAACCTGTGGGAAAAATCCCATATCGTGGGAGTTTTTGACCTTATTTTCTCGGAAAGGGATAATAAGCAGCATATATGGGATTTTTCAAGAAGATCGAAATTTACGGCTTATTCATTTAGATATTGTAAAAAGTGACTAACACAGAGAAATTTATTTTTTAATATTATAGCATACTTTTAATTAGTATAACGTGGGAAATTCATACGTAAAATGGGATTTTTTGCCGCTCGACATGGGATTTCATATTGTTTCAGGTTGGCATCACTGGCTTACGGGCTATGCTACTCAGGGAGCGAAGCTATTACTGCTGGGGATTGCACGCTTTGTTGGGAAGGGTTGAAGGCTCGCTTCTGGGAGTTGTTTTTCCGTTGGAGGCATCTTTGAATGCTAATATGTTATTAAATGATTTCCTTAACACAGAGTAAGAAGTTTCTGAGTGCAATTATGTGTTTCTATTAGTGATGATTTTTTTTTTTAAATTTAGGTATACTCTCAGGTATTATTCACAGTACCATAGATGATTTTTTTCCTACATGGGACCTGGACCATAATAGCTTGTAGAATATAAGTCTGATACATTAAACATATATATAAATTTACTAAACGCTACCGTACTGGATAAAATAATAATATTTCTGTGTAATTTTAGTTTAGTTTTCCATTTCAAAGAATCACTGGGGTATTTACGATTTTGTTTCGGGGGATTTTGCTTATTTCAGGAGAGGCTTCGCTAACTTTATTCTTTGAATTTGAATTTTTTGCAATATATATAAAACAATAGGAAGTTGCGATAAAATTTCGGTGAGTGCTTAAGCCCGGAAGCCACCCCCTTAAATATGTCATCCCTTATAGAATACAATATTAAATATCTTACATTGATTCAAATGAAGTTCCTTCTGAGCATTAACAGTTTTTGTAAAGGCATTATCACGTGATGCATTAATTAAATACAGTATTGTACTTATTTTAAAGTGGGAGATGCAAGTAACAAATGCTTATCCAAGAAATTTGACAGTTAACTGTGAGAGTGTACTTACTTTTTCTCTCCCTCCATTTCAAATAGGCTATGCAGAAATAAAAACAGCAAATCAGAAGGAAGTTCCCTTCATATTCGCTGCAAATCCCAAACAGAAAAAAAAATACGAACTACACTTGAAAATATTACTAAATGGGAATAGGGGAGAATGGGGGAATGGCGGTCACCTAAGCAAAAATCGTTATAATCTAGCTCGTAAAGCACGAAAAGTTTTCGCGATAAGTCCATAATATCGGTAATTCTGTCTACTTTATTGTGACCAATTTCAAAATACGTATCTTATTTCATTACCAAGCTAAAAACTAAAATATGAACATACTCAATTGACAATTATTTCCCACACGGTTGAGTAATGGCAGTCAGAAATTTCTCCATAATTTACACATGAAAAAGAAAAACTTCAACACCATTAAGATTTCAAATTTATTCATTAACTTTAGAATAGTTGGGTATTTACAGGGACAGATAATAAACCGCAGTTTCGTGTAAAAAAGATTAAAAAAAAACTACTTATTCATTGAAGTTACACGAAACGAGTTATCAGCTCTACAGCGATACTGGGAGTGCCCCTGTTTTGATTTGAACACTGGTTCACATGTTTCATCATGTTGGCAGCAACTTTACGAAGAGTAGAAGTGTTAATGTTCTGAGTGGCACTTGAAATGTTTGTTTGTAGGTCTAGTATAGTTCCAGAATTGTTCTTGTATACCTCTTGCTTTAAGTAGCCCCATAGAAATGAATAGCAGTGTTGCCGAAAGCATGTAAGTAGACGTTTTATCATAATAATTTCAAAGTTTCTGTTTCGTTGTTTTAAGGAATTCTATAATGTAGATAGATCCTTAACACATCTTTTGATGGACTGAAACATCAGCAATGTTGCCAATTCAGAGTGTAAATTTATGAAAACTACGATTTCCCTAGTTCCCCTTACAGAGGCCTCATCCGATTAATTATCGGTGCAAATGAAAAATTCTTTTTTCTGCTCCATAGTTTACAAACTACTCCAACTAAACAAACTAAAAATTAACGACAGAACGTCTATATGTATGAGTTATGAGTCAATTTACAAGTTTTGCAAAAAAAAAGAAAAGAAAAAAAAAGAAAGAAAGAAAAAAGAAAAAAAATGATTTCCACCATCAGTTACATCTGGCAATACTGTGTGGTTCCTAGTGTACCTCCAATGTATATAGAGTATTACAGGTAGCACATTTTCTGCTATCGAGAGAAAAAATACCCAGAATTCTTGCGCGACGTGACGTCACGTGGAAGAGAGCACGAAACAAACACATTATAGGGAATACAGTAAGCAGTGTCGATGCGTGAAATTTATAAAGAATGGGTAATTATTGAGATAAAAATGAATAAAAATAACTTTGTTGTTGCTCAATGTCCGAATTGAGAAAGGAAGACTCCAGGTATAACATAGCACCCCTTTCCAAAACTGTTGTTGGTACAACGACAGTGAGTTTCTCGATGTAAACGCGCAGACAGAATCGATGTAAACAATGCTAATATTTATTATATTCATTTCTTACTGAAAGATTATGAGACAGACTTACAACACGAACTTCATAAGCTATATGTAAGAAAAAAAGTTCCGCCCTCATGCAATTTCTTCTCTACATATATTAAATTGGCATGGAATTGTTAAGAACGAACAGAAGTAAAAGGTTAAGAGAAAATAATTTATTTTTCAAACATATGAAGTTGAAGAACTTGAAAGAAATTTATATAACTAGAGTCATGGATGCAGATCCTCTAGGACGAGCAAAAATGTTAGAAAAAAGGATTTCTCCATTTCGTCCCATAACTCGGTAAAGCCAAAAAAAATAATCGAGACAAATCTGATTGGCTGCTCTCTTTTCTGCCAATAATGCTCGCTCAAAACTAGGTTTTCCGTATTTCAACATGTAGTGTCCATTACGTTTATTCTTATTTAAATATTCACTTTAACGTTTAAAATGGTTACATGTGCAGCTTATGGATTCGTGTTCGTTACCTTCAATGGGGCTCGCGTTCTTATTTCCGTTGAGGCTCGTGCTCACTTGGGCTAGGACTCATCCTCCAATAGGGATCACACTCACGGTGGGATCCAGGATTTTCTGAGCGGGGGTGCACCAATAATTACCAAACTAACCAATCACACTGAAACTCTTCAAAGTGACATATTCTTTACCCTTGACAACGCTGACACATAGAATTGGGGTATTTTAAAGAAGGTCGCACGTTTTCTGTCCTACTTGACAAATGTTATATTGTTTTACTTGGTGAATCCTTTTCCTTCAACCTTTAGAAAATCGACTTAATGTGTTACTTTTGCAAAGCTCTGCTTTCTTTTAAGCCCCAAACGGAAAAATAATGCTAGAAAGTTTTGGAAAGTGTTGCTATTTTCACTGCTAGCTTCTCATTTTAGATAGTGTATATTTACAACGAAGGGGTGCACGTGCACCGGTGCATCCCCCTAAATCCGACCCTGATCACACTCACTAGACTGCTGGGAGCTCGTGCTCATTAATTTCATCGGGGGTGGAAGCGCGGTGGCTCAGTGGTAGAGCGTTCACCTCCGGTGCTTGGGGTCCCTGGTTCGATCCCAGCTCGCGCTGTGTGGACTTTGTGGTGGACAAACATCGTGCTCGTGGGCTTCTCGGGGTTCTCCCGGTTATTCCCACTTTCTTCATTCCACCATTTCATTCGTTTCGCATAATCACCGTCTCCTTTAGCCTAACCGACATAACCGTGGGACGTAAAGCTTAAAGATTTCATTTCATTTCATTTTCATTTTAATTTCATTGGGGTACACGTTTATTGGGTTTGGGCTCACTACACTCAATAAAGCTCGGGCTTACTAATCTGAACTAGAGTGAGGGCCACTACCATTAATGAGCTCGAGCTCAATGACGTCAGTGGAGCTTGCAATGAGTTTATTACTTTCAGTGGGGAAAGCGTTCACTATTCTCGTTAAAGCTCGCTCTTACTCAAGCTCGGGCTCATATCCTTTAATGAGGCTCGCGTTTACTCGGTCTCGGTCTCACATCTTCCAGTGAGGCTCACTCTCACTAGGATCCTTGAAGATCGCGCACCCTAATCTATTTCGAGCGAGCACGCGATTAGTTAGGTTCGGGGTCACTAATCTTAATTAGACTCTTGCTCACTCGCACGTGCTATCTCCCGTCAACTGGGCTCGAGCTCACTCATCAATGAGGCTCAAACTCACTGACACCAGTGTGTATTAATGTGGACTCGGGTTCCATATTTTCAGTGGGGTTGGCGCTATTTATTCTCGTTGAGGCTTGAGCTTTCTTGGTCTAGGACTCACATTCTTTAATGAGGTTCGAACTCACTAGGCTCCTTGGAACTCGCGCTCTCTAGTTTCCTACGGACACGCACTTGCTTGGATTCGGGTACACTAATCTGGATTGGGCTCGTGCTCACTTGTGTTAGCTCACTTCCGTCAGCTGGGCTCGATCTCACTACCATCAATATAACTCGAGCTCACTGATACCAGCGCGGTTTTCACTAATGTGGGTTCGGGTTCATTACCTTTAGTGTGCTCGTGCTCATTATTCTCGTTGAAGCTCGTGCTGATTTGGCCTCGGACTCATATCTTTCAATGAGGCTTGCACTAACTAGGTTCCTTGGAGCCCGTGCTCTCTGATCTCTTTCTGGCAAGCGCTTACTTGGGCTCAGACTTCAACAGTCAGTGGGACTCGAGCTCACTGGCGTTAATAGGGCTTGTACTCATTTTTGCTTGGGCTCTCATCCTTCATCAGGCTCGTGCTTAGTCAGGTTCTGGTTCAGATCCTTTAATGAGACTTGCAGTTATTAGCCTGCAGGCACTCGCGCTTTCGAATTTTGTTCGGGCACATTTTCCGCAAACTAAACCCAAAATATAGGAGAAACACGTAAAAACAAAAACATTTATTTGAGCAATCTCAACCTTTAAAAAAATAATAAAAATATGATACCTCCCAACATGGAGTTATCATGTTGAAAATTTTCGAACGCCCTGTATAATAGTGTAGAATAAAATATAATATAGGATATGTAAGGATGTAATGTTGTCGTTTAATTTTCTTGTAATATTAGAAGGTAGGATTAAGTTACGACGTGCATTAAAATAGGTTAGGATTTTATTTCGTATTTAACGTCTATGTTTTGTTCATTTCTATCTTAATTTCCTATATTTCTTTAATAATATTCTGCTTATTTCTTTTATTTTCATCTGTAGAACGCTTTTCCTATCTCCAAACATTCTGAAAATTCTCCCAAAATTTTCTTTAAAAATTTTATTCTAAAATTATTCTTCATAAAATTCTTTAGAGTTTCAGCCATCTTGATAGAAAATCGTCAAGATTCACTCGGTTTTGGTGCATCATCTTCACTCTTGTCTTGTGTGACGTCAGTAGCACAGATTTACAGAATTATTTATAATTGGTCGCTTTCCTTTGAACTCTCTGATAATTAGCTCATCTTCAATCTTCAGACTGTTACGTCACATTGTTGTTGTATTGTAATGGCGTCAGCCTAAGAGAGCAATCCTCAGTTACTGCCCGTCAGATATTATCGGCATAAAGTGGTAAAGGAAGCCGCTCCAGAACGGTTTTTTTCTACTAAAAGATCTAAAAAGTTCAGTTGCAAAATTTGCGATATTTTTGTGTTATTTGTTTTAACGGAACGGAGCGAGTAGCGAGGGGAATTAGTGAAGCGAAGCAGCCCAATGTTTTAAGTTGTCTGTATGAACTATGGACGGAATCTGATTTCTACATAATTGGATCCTGATTTTTTGGAAGAACCGTGATAGTTAATAGACATTAACTGGTTCAGGTTGGACTGTATATTATAAAGGATGTGAGTGATAGTTGTTTTCTTCTGGAACCATGAAATTCATCACAAAAATTAATAAGAATGGTTAACAGGAACTGGTACTCGTAAGGACAACCATTGGATTCTTCTTGTATATAAACTCATCCGAAATGTAAGTAATGTTTACTTTATTTCTAAAGTGGTTTCAATCGAAGTAACTTGGTAGCCTGGATTTATGAATATTTTTTTTTAACCTCGAAATTCACCAAGTTATACAGTTGGAATATGGTGTTCAGTGAAGCATAATAATATAACTATGTCTTCGTAAATTCCTTTCCCGTAGGATCTATACAATTACTGAGACAATATGTGACGGCTTAGGCTTATCTATAAAGGGGGGGGGGGATAAAAGGTAGAACAAAATACTGACGGAATATACATGCGAGTGTAAAATTTTCATTTAGAGTGACCATCTAAATTCCTGTTATTCAAAGAAAGCCTAAATCTTGTGTAAGGCTATATGCAGTATTCTTTATTATTGTTGTGATTTTTTTTATTTGGCTATGCATCATTTGGCTGTCCATTAGAACCAAGCTAGACAAATAGGATAGGATTGACGTTCTCCGGTATAGAACATATATTCAATATATTTTATTTTTTTAAGTTTTTTTTTTTTTTTTTTTAACCTTAACGTATCCGTAAAGTATGAGAAAATAAACCGAAGCTGTACTTTGATAAAAGAAGCACGATGGGTCGTTTTGTCACAAGTTGTCGATAGGGGCAATTGGTTTTTTTACACCGTGCGAACATTCATATATTTTTTTTTTTTAAGTAACAAATTCCCATTAAAAAGAAATGTGGCCTGGACTGCCAACCAAAGCGTTTTTACGTTATAAACAAATTTGTTGGTGTGAGTGTGTAGTGTGAATGTGTCTTAGGTTAGTGTAGGTTAAGGATTTAGTGATTTCATGTGTATTTTTGTAACAGAATGTGTAGGCAAGAAATGAATAAATATGGAAAAGGGTGCCTAGTAATAGTAGCTGCTGTGAACAGCTAAAACATAAGATTTATGATTTTTTTTTTTTTTTAAATGAAAGATATGAATGCCAATGAGAGGCACTTTCCTTGATATAGTCGAGAATAAGTGACTATTAATAAAAGTATTAAATATTGGGAATATGTGAAATAAATTGAAAGCTATGAGAGTATGTGTGCATGTAATATTTTAAAATGGCTGGTCACAAATTGTGACATGCACGGTAAAAAAATAGTTTTTTTTTTTTAAAGTGTAATGCGATGTATTGTTGTGCCCCTAAACTAAATGTAAACAGTTTGTATAAAGCTTCGGTGAAACAAGTAAAGCTTCTGGTTGACAATTATGTTTTATTCCATATAACAGAGATACAGTAGAGTAGAAATTTTATAGTAAAACATGATTTAGTCGAGATCAAAATAGTGCGTCTTCCTATCAATCCAAATAAAAAAATCATCGAAGGGAAAATGATATGAGTGAAACGTTACGGGGAACCCATCAGTGAATGTCACGAATCCTGAGATTTTTTTTATTTACTTTTCCAAATTTTCGGGTTTCTTTATTTACTTTTTTTTCCGTTGCGCAAACTTCATTTAGATGATACACTTGTAGGGCAGGTCTTCTGAGTTCGATTCTTTCTCCCATGACTATGGAGCGAGTGAGTGCATCCCCGGTTGCGAGCTATTCTTCTGTAATGGCCACATAGACTTGTAGCTGGTTAAACTGGTGATATACTCAAACGCACCTTGGTCCCGAGAAAGCGAACATCTGAGAACCACAGTAGACACGAATACACACCTAAACAAACAATAGAAAAATTATTTTCTAACAAATTAAGCCCAAACAACAAGAAACACAGTGCAGGGAAAAACAATCAATGCGTTCCGGGTTCTGTGACTTCTGAGGGCTGCAATTAGAAATATCACTAACATTTCGTATCAATATTCATAAAACAACAACAATGAGTGGATGATAACATTTTATAATATAGAAATTTATCATGCGTATCTGTTATGTTAGAATTAGTAATATTTTTTCATTATGTTAGAATTAGTAATATTGTATGTAGTTTCAACAATCAAATGAAGTTAGAATATGCTCGTAGTATACAAAAAGTATATGCTAACAGCAGAAGACGCGATTTACTCTCTTCCGCGTGACGTCACACTTCCAGCGACCAATGCCAGTTCGAATCGCATATTTAGCAGCCCCTGGTGTACCTCAATCGCTCCTTCGTAGTTTAAAAATATATGCATAAACAAAGCTTCATTTTGGTTAACCATTATTTGTGTATAACTTCAGGTTTAAAAGTTCTACTATCCCAAACACCGGGTTGCATTGTATATTGGACACTGTATTTTTCGTCAACACCTTAATATATTTGAAATATAAATCTATTGGTATTGGCAAAAAATCATCAAATGAATATATACGTCTGGATCCAATGGAAGTTCTTTGTTCAACTTCACCATCTCTGGCCTCTGAGTTAGATTACACTTGAAGAGCTTTGTTTGGGGGTTGACTGTCAAGACTTATTTATTATCGTTTATTTTAATGTCGGGGAGTCGCGGTTACTGACTACCATCGGGAAGGAAATCGCATTTTTATGTAGCGGTTCAAAATGGGGAAGGAAAAACTCGCGGGCCCTTTTTCCTTCCCCATTTTGAAGCGGTACATGAAAATGCTATTTTCTTCATGTTTGCCTGCGCCGATTTTGAAAATTCCTTCACTAATCGATTTCTCTCGTCGAGTATTACAATTATCAGTTAAAAACTCGCGGGCCCTTTTTTCTTCCCCATTTTGAACTGGTACATAAAAATGCTGTTTTCTCCATGTTTGCCTGCGCCGATTTTGAAAATTCCTTCACTAATCGATTTCTCTCGTCGAGTACTACAAGAATCAGTTAATATCTCGTGGGCCCTTTTTTCTTCCCCTCAACCAAAAAATCAATTTGCAGATTGATAATGAATATGTATCATTTTCTATGTGTATTTTCTTTTTTCTTTTATTTTTTAAAGGAACAATATCTCAAACTTTTTATTTAACAAAGTTCTCTAATTTATGTTTTTAAAAAAATCAACAATTACAAACCAAAAAGAAATGGATGCAACAATATTTTCATTTTTTTATTTCTATACCAACCGTTATTATTCAAAATCATCACAACTAATGAACGGTGAGTTTATATTCAATATTTAAATTTTCATATCTTTTAAATGATTAGGTGCAAATTTCAACAATAATGTGTTACTTTGTATATAGAGTAAGCATACATTTCGGTAATGTGGTTTTCAATCCAGTTTCAGGTTACTCCATGTTCCAAACTTTAAGAAAAAAATCATTGTACAATTGCGTCGAAGATGGACGTATTATTTGACGGAACGTCGAATTATCCAAAACAAAATATGCGATATAAATTTTTAGTGACAATTGTAAATTTCGACCCACGACGTATGTATACCTATGACCATCGAGATATCGATACTGTTCTATTTCTAAAATTTTTCGTGTTTGCCGTCAAATCATCTCCAATGATTTTATTCTTCGACGGGCTCAATGGATCGTAACTTCTGTTTTAAGTAATCGCTAACTATTTGACGCTGCGACTAAGCTTACCAACCATACGATAATTTATCGTGATATACAATAATGAAGCCTTAATGCTATACCAGTGATTCTAAAACTTTCCGATAACGCGGACCCCCTATTCATTCGGAAAGTGATCTACGGACCCCTTGCCATGCTATCTGAAATTTCACATGGTATTAAAAAATATACTAATTAGAATTACCGCTGACAAGAAAATAATTTAAAAATGCAATAATTAATTTATTCTAAAGATACAGAATTGTTTAATAATGAACAAAATTTCAATAGAAAATAGCAATTTTCAGTATTGAAAATCAGTTTTCTTTTTGTATTTTTTTTTTTTTTTTTTTTTTTAATAAGGAAATCCGCTTGATAAATAATGTTCTCAAATGTGGGGTCACTAATGTGAGGATTGAAATTCTTTGTGTTTGTTCATAAGTGCATTGAAATATGTAATAAGTTTTGTCACCATCAATCTTAGGTCCGATTTCACATTAAGAATATTTCGCTCAAAGGTTTTAATACTGAAAAGGGCAGAAAAGGTCTGCTCACATAAGTAAGTGGTAGGGAAAGGCATCAAACGTTACAATACCTTTTTAGACCACTCTTCATACTCACAACGTACATGTAACCAAAGCTGCAAAGTTTATTTTCTTTGAAAACGTTTCTCCATGAAGTTTCAGGATAGTTCCAATAGCTGTTCTTGTTCTGTGTAGAGAGATTAATACAATGTATGTCATGGGTTTCTACATTATTGAAAGGATTTTCAGATCAACCATGACCAGATTGTGGGACAGGGAAATGTCCTCGAAAACTTGCAGCTAATGCTTTCAAGTGTCGTACAAGTGTTTTATGCATTTCTGCAGAGATTTTGTCGTAAGAAGAATCAATGATATCCTTGCGCACTGGAAATGATGAATAGTTATTGTTTTGTACTCGTACTGCCCACAGATGCAGTTTCTTAATCTTAAAAGTACTTCTTGCATAACAACTGTCATTTCCATTTTATTAGAACACATTTCAGTTTTTAGGCGGGTCCGTGGACCCCACTTTGAGAATCACTGTGCTATTCGATTATGCCCTTGCGATAATGGTTGAATATATGATAGTTTTAGAACGTACACTTTTTTGCAGTTTCTGAATGTGCAAATAAATTGCAGATACTTATTAAATAATTATCAAATACACACACTGAGGTTTTTAACAGTCATTTCCGCTAAAAATAAATCAATAACGATTTGAGAATTGGGAAATGGCAATTCTGCGTCCATTTTTTAAGTTCAATTAGGTTTGCGAGGGGACGAAAATATTGTTGTTGTTCAAAGTAGAGTTAAGAATGATTTAAAAAATGGTGAGGGGAATTCGAAACTGAAGATTATTATATAAGTTTTCTTAATACGTTATTATTAGTACTATTATACTTCTATTTTTTTATTTTTAGTTATCATGCGCATAATATTGTTTGTAATATACGATAATTTTGAAGTTGAAAATCGATAATTTTGTTCTCTGACGTTGGTAACTTTGACTACGACCAATTGTACTTTTTAAATTGAATTTCTAGATATAATAAGTTAATCGTTATAAAACTGATTACTATTGTTCTTTCATTTATGAATCAAATCAACCCTGCTGAAATTCGACTTTTTTTAAAATTTTTATGTACCGTCATCTCTTTATAAGAGGTTCGTATGAGACATATGTTCTCATATTTTGTATCATTTCGAGTTTCGTCGTTATCATTTTAGCACACTGAAATTTTTCCCATATACATTGTATTTGCTCGTGGACAGCATTTTAATATGAAATTATTGTACGAATATCAAGCACCCATTCAGTTCCCAACTCTGTCAATGAAAGTCAATTTACGTCGTGCATTTATTTTTGGAGGTCTTATGTCTGGAGAACTATATATAATGTAGCCAAACCCAAACTATCAGTTAACTCAGTATGATGTGCTTATTCCGTAAAAAAAAAATGCTAAAACTCGATTTAGAGTCCTTTCAAAAATTTTGTGGTCCCTGATGCAAAAACTAATTATTGGCCAAGATCGTTATCTTGCATTTTTTATCATTCCTAAAATTCTTGGTCAAGATCGCAATATTTTGATCAATTTTTTTTTATCATTCCTAAAATTCTAGTTCCAAGAAATATGCTCGATTTATTTTGAATATTTCCTTTAAAAAGCAAATATGTTAAACAGGATTATGAAGAATATATAATTAACAATAAACATGTCCTTCAGAGGTCTAACATTGGTACATATCAAATATTTAATGCATGCTTCCTTGAAAAAGTCATTTCTCCCAAGTTGCCGCAGTTAATGAGGTAGGTAATATTAAAACAAAAATAAAGCGGAACATTCCAGTACATAGCGCTCGGATAGCAAAATTATGCTATTTATAAAGCGGAAGATCGGTCACATTGAGCTCAAAGAGTTTGGATCGAATTTATTTACGTCTTTTTCGTAGTTTTCTAATTAAACTAAAACTTGTTCCAAAGTAGTCCCGTTTTGCGGTAATTAACATATTGTTAACGGTTTAATCTTGTAACTTGAAATGCTTTATTATTATTATTATTATTATTATCATTATTATTATTATTATTATTATTATTATTATTATTATTATTATTATTATTATTATTATTATTATTATTATTATTATTATTATTATATTATGTTTTTACACTTGTTTCTTTCTCCTTTTTTTTTTTTTTTTTTTGCAGATTCTCTGATGCATGAGTAATCTATTATTAGCACGTTTTATTGGTTCCTCTTTTGTCTGCCAAAATCAGATTGGGACCATTGGGGTCCCGTGCGATGTCACGGCAGCATTTTTGGTAAGATATTTCTTCTCAATTAATATCAGCATAACTGACTTGTGCGAGGGTGACTCAGAAAGTAATGCTTCCTAGGTGATACCTTTTATTTGTGTTTGACAGATAGCACAATACAGGTATCAGTAGAAAGGTTGGAATGTCAGCTAGAAATGGTAGCATAAGTTTTCAACATAGTCCGCACCATGGGCAACACACTTGCGCCAATGCGAAACAAGGTTTTTCGTGCCATCGGCGAAGAATTGTGGTGATTGCTAGCGACACCATTGTCGAACTGTTACTTCCACCTCCGCGTCACATTTGTAGCGTTGGCCCTTAAGGTGATCCTTATGTTTAGGGAAAAGACAAAAGTAGCAGGGCGCAAGATCCGGACTATAGATAGGATGAGACACAATGTCAATAACACTTTGCCAGCAAATGGGACGACTGAATTTTTTGGCGGAGAAGACGTGTGGCGGTACTCTATCGAGTGACGCTTCATTTTCGAGTCGTAATGCTGTATCCATGACTCGTCGCCGGCGACGAATGTTTCTGGACACACAACCTTCAGCAGTCATAAATTCAATGAGAGCCCAATTTTTTAACCGTCCGTCAACACTGGATGCCATTGATTTCTCCATTACTCTGGAACGGAAAGAGATAGGAAGATGAAACAAGTGACATTCTATAGCTTAAACATTACTGCATTAATGATAAATAGTTCAGAATGTTTGCGTTACTATTAACCAAGGAGTCATTACTTTCTGAATCGCCCTCGTACTTACCGCTGTATGGATATTTGAAGTAGATATGAAATTTGAAGGAAAATAGGACATAGCAACCATAATCTATTATCCTATCCTTGTTAAAAGTCAGCCGCTTTGGAACTAACTGAGATAACATTTCGCAAATAAGAAGTCTTGCAAGTTATTCTTTAATTGCACAAAAATCGACAGTTCCTAAAATATCTTTTCTTCTTTCTAATAATAAGGAATATTTTGATTTGATTGTTTTGAGTTTAACATCCCGTACAGCAGCGACGCTATATAAGACGTGGACCTAATGATCAACGTGCAATCCGAACCACATGAGCTCCCGCCGGCAATCGGATCCGAGTCTCCCACGTCAAAGGCGTGTACGCTAACCACTTAGCCACCAAGGAACTCAGTAAGGAATATTAATTAAAAAGAGAATAATAAGAAACAACTACCTTTTCCATTTTTTGCAGTGTAATATACGAGTTTAGGATTGTACATATACATTTTTTTATATGCAATTAAATTTAGTGAATTCAACATAATTCTAGGTTTTAGGATTATTTTCTGGAATATGGAGTGACTCCAAGTATTGTTGATTTTTTATGTATTCCAAGAAAGTGAAAACTGTACTAATGGAAACGAACATTTTTCGGGAAGCTTCAAAAGTATTTCTTTAAATGTCGTAGTATATACTTGTAGTCTTTCAAAGAGTAAATAGCATGCGTAGAATTAAAAATATAAGTTGTTCATTAACTTCCAGTTTCAATATAACTTTTGCAAAACAAGCCTGATTATTCATTATTATGATTATTTGATTAATACGTATTATCCTTTTTATTTATTTGTTTTGCAAATTCGTTATTAAATAAGCCCCTCTTCTGATCACATAATTTTCCAGACAAATTTTAAGATGTTCATGAGCAAGGAATCAAATCTCTTCTTACACCTTCGTTGTTTAAGAGTACAAAGGGATAGTACGTACTTGCATTGCTCTTGTCAATTTACTTAATAAAATATGAAACACAGTCTACGGTATTTTAATTGAAAAAGACAGTATCCTAATAGTTATACAACCTTTCGTCAAACAAAGTGTTACAAGCAAGTAGGAAAACTAACATTGATATACAAATATTCAGATCATGCCTTGCCCCCTTCCCCCACTTTTAACGTCCAACCGCCGCCACTGTCGTCGTCTATTAATATTCGGTTACTGATCCTTCGAAAAAAGTCATTCAGCATTCAAAATGTAATTTTAAGCTATGTAAACTAGTGAATTTCTGGGCTACAATCCTCAATACTCCCTTGTCGGTACGGTCTTAAATGTGTTCCTAGGGGGGTTCACCGAGTCCGGACTCCCCCCCCCCCCCAAGAAATAACTTCCTAACTCAACATACATTTGTGCCCTTTCTCAATAAAACTATACTTGTTTAACAGTGAAATGATTGATGCAGGGTCGTGCTGCAACCCAGAGGTCCACCGGGAAGAACTTTCTAGGGGGCTCATGCACACTGCCCCCAAATATGTACGTACTGCGTACTGGCAGTACACACAACTCAAAGCAAATGTAGCTATAGTATATTGTATTTATTTCGCACAAGACAAGACCATAGACCCACAAACGACTTATTTCACACTGAACTACACAGTCCGTAGGTAAATTCTTTTAAAGTAATGTATAAATGAATGAATTTTATTTATTTCCTTTAAGCATTTTTGGCGGAACGAAAAGAAAAAAAATAAATGAAATCTTGAGTTTTACGTCCCACGGTTATGCCGGTTAGCCTAAAGGAGACGGTGATGATGAGAAACGAATGAAATGGTTGAATGGGAACGGAAAGAAAACTGACTTAAATTTGCATCTGAACAAGACCCCTTATGATGCCCTTAACACGAGTTTTAAAATGCATAATTTAAAAAGCTACTTACATGCAACATAGCGATTCCTTCTGTGATTTTCCTGTAAAGATATTAATATTTTCCTATTTTTCAGAAAAAGTAAAAATTGAAAAATGAAATGAAATTTTTGAGTTTTACGTCCCACGTTTATGCCGGTTAGGCTAAAGGAGACGGTGATAATGAGAGATGAATGAAATGGTGGAATGATGAAAGTGGGAGGAAACGGGAGAACCCCGAGAAAACCCACGCACACGGTGTTTGTCCACCACAAAGTTCACTTGGCGGGAGCAGGGTTTGAACCCGATACCCCTAGCACCAGAGGTGAACGCTCTACCACAAGTAAAAATTGAGTTTTCATTTTTTGCTCCAGGACTCCGTGACCAAGAGGGCCCCAAAAGTTTTTAAAATTGCTGCAAACATTTTCACCATAAAAGTTTAAAAAAACATGACATGAGTCTTTCCTATATAATACATGGGCCCTTTTGAACATGTTGAGAGAGGGCCTATTATAAAATTTTTATGGTCTTCTTTGTATTTTTCCGCTTCAGGGTCACCAATGGTCTAATCTGGCCCTGTATATTTTCTATATGGAAAGCAATGATGTTGTAAAATGTAAATTATTATTTAGTTTCAAGTTATGGCAACATATGAAATTTCAATTTAGCTAAAGAATTCAATATTAACAAAATTGTAAAGCAGAGTAGGAAATTAGGGACTTTTCAAGGGTTGAATTATGAAAAATGTGAAAGGCTGTCTTCGCAACATCATGGGCTAGCAATGCTGGTCTGGGATGAACTGACTGTATTGCCGGCACTCGACGTGTTATAGTCCTCCATTCCGTTACTCCTGTATGCAAGGAGTGCGTGACGTGTGCCTCTTTGTACATTTTTTTTTTTTTTTTAATGCTCAGATCCGCCTCTTCAGTTTCGGCATCTGAAGACTTTAACCGAAACGGGCTATCATCATCGCATTTTATTTTTCTTTAGCCTTTTTTCATCATCCTTTATTTGCAATAATTGAAGGGAAAAAGGGAACAAGGAAAAGGGTGGGAAGGACGGAACCACAACACTCAACATCAAACAACAATGAAAAACAAACAAAACAAAACATTTTGAAAAACAAAAAGAAAACAAAAATAAAAACAAAATGGACTTGAGCTATCTCAACAATATTGCTAACTAACAAAAATTTAATTACTATCTAATTCCTACCAAATTTTATTATCATATTTAACAGAATTCGATTGCTATCTAACTCCTACCTAAATCGTCATGTATATTATGTTAATAATTCTTTAATATTTCCAAAATCTACAATTTCTATTTTCGTCTTATTGATTTTAGAGTTCATTAAAATAGCACGAAAAAATTTTCCTGTTATGCTCTGATCTCCAGTCAGATAATTTCGGTGTCTGCTTAATGCTGTTCTCTTCCTAATCTTGGTTTCTCACCTAAGTGATTTTCATCTGTGTGTGTGTTCCTCTCCTGTGTCATGGTTTCCTCTGTGTGGTTAATAATCACTATGTACACATTACTTCACTAAACACTGCACACACATCACTTCACTAAACACATCACTTTTCTGTAATGCACATAAGTGTCATGCTGACAAAGTTGGTTCTCTGATTTTTTTTTTTTTTAAAATTATGATTAAATTATGATTTTGGCTGTATTTGTTGATGTAGCTGTATTATTCATTGATCTCGGTTCATCCTGCACATCAAAAAACGGACCGTGAGTATCGACATGAAGCCCAGGACCCACTCGGAGCACTTAGTGCGGGCCCTGATCAGTTGTGTCCCGCCGCCGCGTACACACGGACCGGAAGTCGCACGCTATCGTGACCGGATCGCGAAGCGGCTTCGAGATGATGCTCTATTTCCGAGTCTTCATGTCACAATTTCGTACATTATTATATATGATTGTTTCTATTACATATTAGTGTATTTTTATTCCCACTCATTTTATCACCATCGCATCACACACACACTCCCAGAGCATCCGGAGTTCCTTACCAGTCAAAAGATCGAGAATGCTCTAGGCACTCACACACCATCACTCAACCTCCTTCCTGGGGGCGCGGAGATCCAGCGCTTCCAGAAGTTTCCTTCGGTCCAGGAGGAAGGAATCCTCATTCATTCTATTTTCCATATTTTATGTCCATTTAGCTTGTGTTTTCTCTGTAAAATGCTTTTTTGCATAGTTCTGAGTATTCCTCTGCTACATGTGCCAGGATTCTATAATCCTCTTCATCTTCCAAAATAGCTTTAATATCCTTCTGTCTAATTTGGTCACGAATTCGCAAGTGCTCCTCCAGGAACAGGCACCAGAGAACACTGTGTTCAGGCAGTAGCGTACCCAGGAATTTATTTCGGGGGGGGTTCAAACTAAATATGAAGCTATTTTATATTAAAATTGCTAAAATTGCCCCTAAAATTAGGCTAAATTTTTAAAAAGTCGAAATTTCGGGGGGGGTCCAGACCCCCGTGTCCCCCCCCTTCCGTACGTCCCTGTGTTCAGGTGTCCCTAGTTCTCCTCATTCACACCTATCATGTTCTTTCTTGTTGATTCTATAAAGATGGGTTGGGTAGGGACCATGTCCTGTTAGGAAATGAATTAGTCCTTTGTTGGGATTGAAGTAATTCCATTTAAGTCGCGTCCCAACGTCTGGAATAAACGTAAATAATCTTCTTGATGTTTTATCTAGTTGCCAGTCCTGTATCCACTTTTGTTGGATTTGCCTTTCTATTTCATCCAGTTTTTCTGCTTTGATCCCTAAGAGTTCTTTCGTCTTATTTAAATTTCCTTTTTTATACCAATACGTTGCCGCTCTCTGGATTACTATTAAATACATTGGTTTAAAACCCATCAAAATACACAATGCGCTGTGCGGTGTCGTACTGAAGGCGCCACCGAGCCGAATTAAAAGGTTTCTTTGTGGGCGATTTATTTTTGCTTTTAAGGAGTTATTCTCTAATAATCGATGTGCCCATACGCTGGAAGCATAGTTCATCGAGGCGCTTAGGATTACCTCCTGATAAGTCTTAATTAATTTTCTCGGTAGCCTATAATTTGTTTGAGCCAATGAAATGAGTTTATTTGTTACTTTATGACCCTTTTGAGTAACATAATTAATATGCTCTCCAAAATTCAGTTTATCGTCTATCATAATCCCTAAATATTTAAATACTGATACCCTCTCGATCTTACTGGTGCCTATTTTAATTATTGGGCCTCTTAATAATTTACTTCCAAAAATCATGTATTTCGTTTTCCTCTCAGAGATTTTTAGCTTAGACTTTCCACACCAATCAAGTAATTCGTTTATAATTCGTACTGATTTTCTCTCCAATTCTATTCTAGAGTTTGCTGAGATTATTACAGCCAAATCATCAGCAAACGCAATCACTCGTTCAGTTTCCTCTAATTGGTTCAGTCTTTCTAAACACGGCTGAAATTCCAAATCCCACATCAATGGTCCTAAGATCGATCCTTGTGGACATCCCTTTTGTGCAGTAACTTTGATATTTCCCAGGTTCTCATGGATGATGATCTGTCTATTCAAGAAGTAATCCCTAACTATATTTACTAAATATTGTGGTAAATTTAGTTCTTTTAACCTTTCAATGAGGGATGGCGTCCATAAGTTATCAAACGCTCCCTCTATGTCAAAAAACAGGGCCAATGCATATTTTCTTTCCATGTTACTTTCCTTAACTTGATATACAAATGCATTTAAGGCATCTTCCGTAGATTTGCCCTTTCTGAAACCATATTGTAAACTATCATCTTCAATATTCCTATACTTTCGAATTCTATTTGCTATTATCCTTTCAAATAATTTTGAGATGTTTCTCAAAAGGCAGATTGGACGGTAAGAACTCACTTCTGTTAAATCTTTATCCTGACTTTTTAACAAAATTAGCAATTTCGATTCTTTTCACAACGAGGGAAATACCTGCTTCTTAAGTAGTGTGTTGAACAATTTTGTTAGATATGGAGTCCAAATATCCTTTTTCTTTTTGTAGATCTCATTTACTATACCATCTAATCCTGGAGCTTTTTTAGTTTTTAGTTTATTAATTATTGTTTCAACTTCCTCATTGTCCGTTAGTTCGATATCTTCTTCTGCTGCCAATGCGATGGGTTGCAAATATTTGCTTCTTAATTCTTTCTGTTCTTCCGTATCATCTTCCTGATTATCTTTGGGAAAAAATTTGTTACTTAATTTCGACAATGTGTCCTCTCTAGTAGTAGTAAATGAACCATCTTCATTTTTTAACGTTGATAGGGTCAGAGGATTAATTTTTTGCATAGCAAGTTTATATGGGAATCCCCATGGATCCATTTCTAAATTCTTTTTTAAAAAATGTTCCCAACTTATTTTCTTGGCCTTTAATATTTCCTCTATGTATTTTAGTTTGATTTCTCTATATTCATTTAATCTTCTTCTTTTCAAGACTGTAGACCAGGTTGCTTGATAACTTTTCCGTTTAGCTTTGACTAATTTTTTTAAACGATCTAATTTTGGTGACCAAAAACCATTATATGTTCTTTTAGGAGCCAAATCTGGAGTAGAAGCCTCTATTGCTTTTTTTGTATTTTCTTCTATTAAGGATACCAATTCATTCATATCTTCGAAATTGCTTATTTCAGGTAATTCTAAGTTTTTCTCAATTTTGCTCCAATCGATTTTATTCGTATTATATTTCTTCTTAATTTGCTCTTCGTTTGATTCACTTCCTATTTCAAATGTGATTACTTCATGGTCGCTGGTGGTTACTCTATCCTGTACCATCCAATTTTTTATCCATGTCTCCAAGTGAGGAGAGCATACCTCTTTGTACATATAGGTCTACCGCTACTTACGATACAAGGGGGAGGGCCCACTAAAAAATTCACTGTCCAAGGCCTATCGGGAAATATCCCGGTTTCCCGCCTCGCCGGTACGGCCCTGGATTGATGTGACATGAACATTTGATCTTACACTTCATTTGAACTCTTCCTCTTATAAAAACAATCTAGTTTTTTTTTTTTTTTTTTTTTTTTAATATAGGTGGAAGTATTTTACAATTACTTATCGTTTTTTCGGGTGCAGAATAATATCCATTCAATATTACATAGATGGAGGAGTTTGGAGTGTTGGACTCTCTTCAAAGCTTGGACCCCCCCAATAAAAATTTCTGGGTGCGCGCCTGCTTATACCACTGTGCGAGCTATTAATGAAATATTTACTTACAAAATCGTCGCCTTAGTCTTTTTGAGTAAACTACTTTTTCAGGATTTTTTTAAACCAGAAAAACAACTGATTCCATGTTATAAATTGGTTAATTAAGTATTAACAAAATAGTTTCGAGAAATTAGAATTTTTCCTTCTCATTCTCAGCATTCAGTAAACTACCCTTGTTTTGGGAAACGCGAGAAAATTAATATATATATATATATATATATATATATATATATATATATATATATATATATATATATGTGTGTGTGTGTGTGTGTGTGTGTGTGATCCATTCTCCTGAAGATCATAAGTTTAAAATTTGGTCCAGATAAGCTGAATGATATGACATCTAAGGCGAGTGAATTTACATCGGAATGAAAGAATGGACACTCAAACAATCTCTTTTTCTGCATGTGGGGGCTACGAAACGTGTAAATCCGCTGAAACCTCATTTTTTTTCACCATATGATTCTTCTCTCATACTGTCGCCCAAAAGTAGCTAGAATAAAACTCATTTTGATTGACCTAAGTAACATTCATCACTGAATAAAGGTTAGCCGCCACATCAAGGCGGCTTCAAAGTACGAGAGCACTATTTCTTGTTGAAATGAAATTTCTTTCGGAACGAAAGAACTCTGTAATCTTTGACACATGAGAAATTGATTTATAATCAACCAATATAACAAGAAAGGAAGGTTCATTAATAACAATAAAATAAAATAAAACATAATGAACATCTTAATTTATTCTTTGTAGCCTAAACAAAATGGGTAATAAACGCGGCTAAATGATAATAGAATAACTAGTGAAACGAAGACAACTTAAGCTAATGAAAGAACTAGAAGAAAATCTAAAGGCACAATACTATTTATTGGGTTGCTAATATTTAAATGTCCAATTTTAGGTCTCGTCGAAAACGCAACCGATGTATGGCCCACGATCACGCGCGCGACCTCACAAGCTTCGTACATACTCAGAAAACAGGGTTGGCGTGTCTAGTCAGGCAGGAGGCAGAGTGTTGTTGAACAGGGTCGTCTGAAAGTACACTACGGTAAATACACAACAATTAAGAGTAATTTTGCGTTAAGAGTTTAAACAGAGACATTCTGAATATCTATCCCTAAAAATATTAACAATGCATTTGGATCAGGAGTGCTGAATGAACGCATCATAAGACGCCGTTGGTTTATGAAATTTCGTGCAGATGACAAAACCCTGGAAAATGAGTCTCGCAGCTATCGATCATCACAGTACGTTCTGAATAGCTCCTCAGGAATACTGTCGAAGGGTACGATCGCAATTCCTTTCGTGCCTTTGCAAAGGAATTATTCTTAAGTCATACGGCTCTCCTCAATGCAAAAGTGAACAGATTGGACTCACATGTGCTACATAATTTGTGTACGGAGTCACCGTGACGGTTTCCTGCACCAATTGTTACTTCTGATGAAACATGTTTATGCTACAACAATCGTTAACGGTCAGAACAATGAATGGATCGTGACGGTTTACAATTCTACCTCTTCATCCAAGTTCCGTTTGAGTACATCATGCATGGAGTCAGGAGTAACGGAGGAATGTCCTGTTCATAGATGAATCTTGGTTTAGTCTCACCAATCATTCTCGAGTATATTCACCTGCAGAGAGCCTGGTACTTACTGAATTGAATCACTACAGGAATGGAGGAATCATGAGGTGGGATGGGATAACCGTGGGGTCTTGTAAACACTTGCATGTTTTCCTACGGAATACCATCACAAGTATATGGTATCGACGAGGTGGTATAGTGGATGAATATCTTGAGACACATGACATTAAATGATTCCAGACGATCAAAAGTCATGAATCCAGTAAACCTGCCGGGACATGCTTGCTGGCGAATTATACGCCGTCACATGACTCAAAGATCCATTTCTGCCTCCAGGCAGGCACCAAGTCAATGGAAACCTCATCACGTTGTGCTGCAAATTTTGAGTGCTAGAAAATCACACATACTTATGTCATATTACGTAGAACCCATTTTTCGTGGAATACTACATAGGAATATTTCCGGATATTTACGCTCCTGTCCATTTTCGTCTCCATTGCCTATTATGTGCCTTTTTCTCACAATTATATTTCAGTGTGTTACCACAGAAATTCCGCCTCCCACCAATATGTGGTTCGTTCAGAACCATAGGCGGCGCCAGGAGTTTGGTAATGTGGGTGCAGGCTAGGATAGAACAACACGTCCTAACATTGTTGCCAGAGCGCTCTGCACACACTGTTCTCTCCATGCGACACATTCTGGAAACCACATTTTGTGTGTGTGTGTGTGTTTTTTTTTTTTACTTTGCACACGAGTGTAATTACTTTCATTTTCTTTTTTCGTTATTATTATTATTATTATTAATTTTTATTATTATTATTATTATTATTATTATTATTATTATTATTATTATTATTATTATTATTATTATTATTATTATTATTATTTTAAAAATTCTTAGAAGCCTTTCTTTCTCAACAGGAGCTGGAGCCAAAGGTATTTCTTCAGATCAGTACTTCTGTCTAATCATCACCACCACCTGTTGCTCGGACAACACTTCTTATAAACAGTTCTTAAGATCTTCTGAAGGAGATTTCTTCTACAAAGACTAAAGTGTTTCATGTGGAAAGAATGGCCTTGTTCTGATCTTAGTAAATACGTTCCAGAAGGAGACAATTTCAATATCAAACCAGAACACAAACTAATTATACCTTTTATTCAATCGAGTTAACCAAATAATAAATTAAGCATATGTGAACATATAACAACCGTACCAATCACAGAAGATACAGTGTTAACATGTGACTACAATATGGAATATAGTCCAGGGAATATGATTTTTGTGCGACAAAGACTGTTAAATGTTTCCAGAAACAATTTCACTCACATCTACATTTTGCGAAAGTGGTTCTGTATTTTCATCTAAATTGAAACTTATGGGCCAACAATTGTGTTTTAGAGAAATTTGGCAATGTTAAAATTACAAGTTGGAAACTACAATTCTCTAATGAAAAGCGAGAAACTGTCTTTGGTATTTCTATTGTCTTGAGTTACATTACAAGACACAAAGCTATTACTTAAGATTATAGTGAAGTTATTTGTGCATCAAGTGTTTGGTTCTTAACAAAACACCAAAACTCACTCAAGTGTCTCGTCTTTGAATAATAAATATGTTAAATAAGAGCGAACAGTTTTCTACATGATAAATCTCCAGGGACCGAGTGGCTACAATTTGGATTCTTTATTCCTCAGAAGAAGCCTTTTATTGGCATCCACATGCAAACTGGTACCGAAGTGTGCTAAGAAGATTTGAAATATGGATTTTCTTTTGTGTCAAGCACCAAAAGTTGAAATGATGCCACATACTGAGTACAACGTGTTTGCTTTCAACCAAATCATCAGAAACCTCACGACTGTCTTCTCCTCTGGATTGTAGCAGAAATTAAGAATGGTGTCTAACAATGTATATATGTTGAAAAAAAAAGAAAAGAAAAAGACAAGATAAATTAATAAAAATTGGGGGAAGCTTTGATTAAGTGGGGTGGCTGGATCAATAGATGGATGGGGTATGTCTACCACCAATCTTCCGTGGATCTCTAGGAAGATTGGTGGTGACTGGATGGGCAGGCAGGGGAGTAGACTGGCGGACAGGACGGGTGTTTGGGCCGCTGGGCAGACGGTCCGGAAAGGGGGAGACGGGCAGACGGATGGGTTGAGGGGGCTTTGGAAGAAGGGAGGATGGGGGTGTGGGTGTTTGGCTTGATGGCCGGATATACACCACATATACATGTACGCACATCCAAACGCCTACATTCCTCATCACCACAAACACAGATGCGGCGAGGGACCACGCGCTGCGATCCAGATGGGTAAGTATGTAGCATTTACAGACTTTTACACAATGGTTGATCATCTTCGGATAATTCTTCTGCTTGCTTCAAATGGGTGTTCAATGTGTCTTCGTTCGCCTTTCTCTATATCCAACAGTTTTTACTTCTTCATAATATATCTCTCTATCATAATAATCATTGGCTATTCAACCTACATTTGTTCTATAACTATTTCTTTCACACACTATGATAACAAGTACTCGCTTCTTTGTTCAATATTATTTGTTTCTTTTCCACAGTTTCCATTCAGAAATCTCTCCATCAGAATGTAGAAAAGAGTGAAGAAATGAAGAAAAAAGTATCACTATTAACCATATTGCATATTCTGCTAGAAGGTTGTGATGGGAGAACGTATTATCAGGTCAAAGTTTGACTAGTATCGAGATATGAGAAAAGCTGAATAGAGGACATGTCCCACACACAAAGTCACTCGAAAGAACCAAATGGATACAACGGCTGTAATGTAAAATAGCAGAGAAAGAGGAAGATAAGTGGGATGAAGGGGTGGAGACAGTGTGGTGAAATAAATAAACAAAACATATAAATAAATTAATTAAATAAAGAAATAAATTACTTAAATAGATAAGATGTAGTAGGTAAGAAATATAAATAAAAAGTTAAATAAATAAATAAATTAATCATAACGCCACCCCAAACATCACCATCATCATCATCATTATCATCATAACAACCCTAATCACCAACCACACTGTCTCCAGTTTCCTTCCATCCAAATCTTTTCTCTTTCTGCAGTATTTCATATTACAATCGTTGTATCTACCTGCGTCTCTAGTGATTTTCTGAGTACCATGCCCTAATTTTTAATGTTTTCTCTTCTCTTAATATCTACTCAAGACTTTGACCTCGCAACACATCCTTCCATGCTAACCTTCTAGCATGAGATTCAATTGGTGATAGTGACACTCGACTGGACTTTCGTCTAGTATTCTCCCTTTTCTTCGGTCGTGGATACACTCTGATGACGAGACTCTCAATCTTGAAAGCTAAATCCTTTATTCCTTCAGTGTGCTTTTGTTCATAAGTATCACGTACAGTATCTTTTATGTCTACAGATCGCACACAAACATAGTTTATACACAAAGGTGGTTCGTGAGGAAAGTCACACTGCTATAAGTTAAAGTTTTGTCGCTTGAGTCTAAAAGAATAAAAGTTATCTAATGTATTAATTGATGTATACAACATTTAGTACATTAAAAAGTTTTCTTCTTTTACTTTCAAGCGAAAAAGCGCTATTTTTAGCGGTGTGACTTACCTCACGAACGCCTCTGTTTGTACATCCACAAACAATTAGTATTTCTTTTTCAGTTCTTTCGACGAAGAAAAAAGAAGAAGAAGCCTTACCACGACATATTATCTGTCTGTCTTGTTGGGCGCTTGTGCTTCTGTCTGACCTGACGCTGGGGTTCTTGATATCTGTCCTGAAGCCTGAATCCTAAATGTTGATCCCGACCTGATGCCCTATGTGCCCTTATACCCGCCCCGAAGCCAGCCTTCTCCTCTGCCTGCTTTCCCCCCATTTATCTATTCTTTCAGCCACCCCACAAAGCTGGGTAATAAAAAAAAAAAAAAAAAAAAAAAAAAGTTGTTTCGTTTTATTGGTTGATCTGTTGCAAACAAATTTGAAATTTATGAAATGCTGAATGGAGTACATTTAGTGTGAAATAGGAGCCAATGGTGAACAGGAGACAGTGGTAATATTTAGTTTCTGCAATGACTACTTGTATTTAACTAACTTCTCGTGTATTTTATTTGTTAATGCCATAACTGTTTTTCCTTCAGTTTTGGTTTTCAGGCTGATAGTTTTTAAGCTTCGTTCAGGATCTGAATGAAATAAAGTGAAACGTTTATCGACCCACGATTAGGCAAAACGAGATGGATGATAAATAAAAGTAGATGGTTGTCGCCAAACAGATAGGCATAATTATCCTATATGCCTTCTCATACTCAAGCATACCTTTATACAACTTAGTGACCTGTGAATTCTAATTGGATGGAGAAAATGTGCCAGGTTTCATTTTTGTTAATCTACGTAGATATAGTAACATTTTTTCAAGTAATACCTTAAAAGCCTGACATACTAAAAATAATACAAAGTTCACCATTTTTCTTTTGTTTGTTTTTCATAAGTGAAAGGGGATAACGGAATGCAACTTATCATAATCATAGATAATGTTGTTTCACAGCAGAAAATATGAACCTGAAGAATATTCAGTGTTGCCATTCTTAGAAACTACAGTGTTGCCAGAATAACATTTCCCTCAAAAACTAAGTTAAAGCAGCGACTACAGGAACGAACTCAACTGCACTTGTATCAAGTTGTTATGATATTTTGTGAACTACTTGTTAAATAACATTATTATTTAATTTTAATAACTGTATGTTAAAACTATTTTGTTTATTACAAATTAAATCAACTATTACTTAAAATTGTTGATTGCCTCCCAAGTTGCTCATTCTCTCCTGTGTCATTGAACAACTTGAATAGCTCTTTAAGACTGAGAATGACTTTTCAGCGGAAACCACAGTCACGAATAAAGTCACGAATAAAGCAAGAGTGATCAAGACTTCAGCATAACTTTGGGGCAATATTAAAATCGACGTATAATGACACTGCCAATTCAAGAACAGTGTTGAGCTCTGAAATATGGTTTTTAAGTCCAGTGCGAATTGAAATTAATTCCAATGGTAGTAACGGGGCAATGCCTTGCTGGTGCTTCTTTTGTAGTTTTTCAGCTTTGACTAAAATTTCTTTGTCTGAAAGGTTCACAAATACTTTCGCGAATATAAATGAGAATTCATCAAGAATGTTTGTGACGATGTAAAACGGTTCTCCGTTTCATTGTACGTGATATCTAAAAGCGTATTGTAAACACTAACCCTGAAGCAAGCCTCTGTGTCTGAAACCGATGATGATCTACCAGTTCGTCGAAATGTTTTGTTCACTTTGAGTTTCCCTTTTTCTACGAACATAGGGTTGACTTCCCACTTCGCAGCAACAGCTATGACCTCTTGTTTTATTTGATAGTATTCTCTCATTTTCTTCAAATCCTCTCGGCTCTCTTCAAGAGTGCATAAAACTTTCTCAAGGTCAATTTGTTTAGTTTGGAGAAGTTGCGATGCGATGTTCAGTTGTTAAAATATTTTTGACAGCACCACAGTCAGAAACAAAATCGAAGGAATTCATAACTTTCGTCAATCAGCATGCTTCTGCTTCCTCGTTAGCCTTCTTACTTGTCAGTGAAAGTTTTCGGGAAGTTTTCATTACATCAGGATAACTCAACCTGATAGCTACAAGGGCGTTGTGAAATAATTGGCAACTTCTTTTATACCTTTGACGGTATCATTAATGACAAGGTTTACGTTATGTACCGTGCAGTGAATATATATAGCTCGTTCCTCAATTTCTTGAAGTCTCTTCTAAAAACCTGAGTAAGCACAGCAACGCCATCATATCCCTGCCCTCTGCATTTTTCACAGACAATCCCAATTTCTCCAAGTGACTTAACACTAGTGTTACAAGTCTAGATGCAGTTGAATTTCTTACATGTAAAAATCCTAAAAACACTTCTTCAACCTCGACCCGTATAGAAAGTTCGTTTTCTAATCTATCGTTTACTTCTGTAAAATTTACATAGCGAATAATGAAACTCATTTGATCTTTCTTTGATAAATCTTGAGTCGTATCAATGATTAATGAGAAAAATGGCACTCTTTTAATTTCCTTCAACAAATTCGTTTCTAAGTTTGAAGACGGGCAATGGATGACTTAATCTGGCCTTTGAGTAGACTGATTAGTGAAAGTAAGAGACATTTCGTGCGTCGT
This sequence comes from Thermobia domestica, assembly GCF_964235325.1. Lineage (NCBI taxonomy): Eukaryota > Metazoa > Arthropoda > Insecta > Zygentoma > Lepismatidae > Thermobia > Thermobia domestica. The sequence goes on from NC_137462.1 coordinate 8,731,619, forward strand.
TTTCAGTCGTGGTAGCTCATTACTTGGTTCAAGTAATTAAAACTATTGTGAAAATATCATTCTTTTTCAAGTGTTTTTAAAAATTAGTATTTACAGCCAAGGTGCAGGAGGACCTTTGAAAACCTTGGGCCCCTTAGGATCCGAGCCTACCCCTATTGCGGTTTATAGATCCGGCACTGATTGCATTTTCACCTTTGTATTTTGTTCCGAGCTAAATATAAGTTTAATCATTTAATATTTTGTTGAGTAGAATTCGAGAATGGAAGAAAATGACATAATCTAGGGTCTACAAGGAGTGTGTAGAACGTGTTCTCATTAAAGATAAATATGTTTCATATAATTTAGTAGAATTAATTTAGGATATCAGAAAGAAATTAACTGGTTGAAAACAATATGCAGCACGGCATCATCCCAAAATTTATGGGGTTGGACAAATATACCTCTCACTAAAATTTAGAGGAGTGAACCTTCGTAGTTGAAAATCTGAACCCTTGTATGTACAATTTTTGCGATTTTGAGTTTTTGGCATAAACCTGATGAGAAAGCAATAACTAGGGTTGCCATAATTTTTTGATCCAAAATTCGGACAAGCCTTAAAACGACCACCCATCAATAATAAGGTGCCCAAACTCAGAACAAATAATTTGCAAATTGCTTACCTAAAAATCACCTATTTAGGTTATCACACAATTGTTTACTGTAATACTTAAAACACTATTGGAAACTAATGTTTTATATTTTTTTCATTAACACAAACATAATAAATCATGCCATTAAATTACATATCTTAAATCTAACCAAAAGAACCCTGGAATGGAAAAATGATGCTTTTTAAAAACGTAAACAATTTTATTAATAATAACTAAAATATAAGTTATATGATGAAAACACAATTCTTTTTACACGAGATTTTAGCGATTCCCGACTCAGAAATTTTCGGGCAGCTCCAAACACTGTAAAATACGGACAGTCGTTCTTTCAGAAAAAGTGTTGCGGGCGGGCACACTTTCGAGGGGACGCTGCTGGTTCTCTTCTATTTATTATCATATTATAGACGTATTATTTTGTTTCCTCCAGGGGTCACCCTCAGAGCTCCGGGGGGCAGTGCCCCCCATAAACATGTCTGGATGAAACACTGAATACGGACATTTTCATATTTCATGCTTTGTACGATACGGACACGGACACGGATCCAAAAATACAAATTGTCCGTACAAAATACTGACATATGGCAACCCTAGCAATAACCCATGTTCTAGGAAACCCTCGTGCGTCACAAGACATCGATTGCTGAAAAACAATCGATTATAGCGTTTGCTTGCAAGTCGATTGTTGGCAATTTCAGGTGATAGCTTGTATGCCAGTAAGTACAATGTATTTATAGCTATATGTGCTGTGATCAGAGCAGTTGTATCAGCATATTTTTAAAAGATAAAACACCTTTTTAGAAGGTCTGAAATGTTGTGACGTTTTCTTTTTCATCTCCTGACTAACAAAACTAACAAATTAGACATACGAGGTGTATCACATCTTCAACGACGCTATGTATCCAGAGGTACAAAGTGAGCTCAAGTAGCAATATTACAAGATTACTACTTAGGATGGCCAAAACTTTCAGAAGCAGAAATTTCACCTTCCGGATTTAAGAAAAAATCCGGAATTTTTCCGAGATCGGAAATTTTAAAGTCCGGATTTTTTCAGAATTCCGGATTTTTCTCTTTTACTTTCTGGATTCCGGAAATTAAAAATTCCGGAATTGGCCATCCCTAATTACTACTATATTTTACTCAGCACCAAAAATTCAAGCTATTCAAATAGTGAAAAATAATTAATGTTGCAAACACTAATAACTCGATACATTTTTTAAAAATTGAAACTTCTAAATCGATTCTGCAAATTAATTTCAACTCCCACGGAACTAATTCTGAGTAAATTCTGAGCGTTTCATGAAACTTCCCTTTAGGCTGAAGGAGAACATATATCAATGAAATTAGATAATGAAATAATTGGTAGTAGGGGATAAATGTATGTTCTAGCGCACTTTCACCCCCTCCCCTCAATAACATAGCACACCCCTGCTTCCAAATATCTTCTAATCTACCCCCTAATAATTTTTAACACTTTTTATCCCCCAAATAACTTCTATCACATCTCAAATAACTTCTATCTTACTCATAATAATTTCTAATGCATTCTATCACTAAATCTAGTTACAAAAAATCACTAAATCTAGTTACAAAAATCATTAAATCTAGTTACAAAAACAAAAAATCACTAAATCTAGTTACAAAATCTGGTTATAACCGGTTTTGACTTCATAAAATCACTAAATTCGGTTACAAAATCTGGTTATAACCGGTTTTGACTTCAAAAATCATAAAAACTTACATCTAAAAAACTTACAATGGAATCCTACACAAAATATATTTATTGCATCTTAATCTCCAGTTTATAAGCTTTCATTTGACACTTGAATCATGAAAATCCGTTAATAATTAGCTTTAAAAACTCAATGAGAAGGAATACATACAACTCCGGAACAGGTGATCTGTCTGATTCATTTGAACGATTCCAGTACCAGCACAGGATCATCTAATCCGATTCTCTTTCCTTATCCTAACACCAACAGAACTTTTTAGCTAGCACTGGTGAGATGGAGCTGTATACCGATGACGTCGTATAATGCCTGTTAGACAACGTCATATAAGGGTTGCCAACTCAATATATTTTTTCGGAACGTTCCAGGATTTTAATTTTTCAAGATATCGCTTTAAAACATATCGGGATGAATTCACCCCATTACTAATAAATATGATAATTGTTAAAAATGAGTTGGCAACACTTGCAGTCCCATCCCAAATAACGTTATTATTTAATACCTCGGTCCCTAATTAACCGATTTCAAAAATTCAAACGGTAAATGAATACTAATAACATAACCAATTTTCTAAAATGCATAAATGGTTGTATAACCCAAAGAATACTTTTCCCTTTTTCAATATCTTCACAAAATTTCAACAAATCGAAAAAATAAAAATACTACCATAAGTCAAATAAAATTTTAAGACTTTTTTAAAGAATAACATTTTCCCGAAAACTCAAAAATAAACCCGTAAAAAATTCCCGAAATTTCGAGTTTGCTGTAACTTCATCAAATATTAACCGATTTTCAAAATTCAAACGGTAAATGGTTTCTATTTTCTTATAATTTTTTTCTAACGCGTTACTGGTTGCCTATGTCTAAGGATAAAATTAGAAAAACAACTTTTATGACTTAAAAATATAAATTTTACTTAAAACTAAACTATACATAATTACTCACTAACACCTATCAACTACATCACACATAAAAGTTATTAAATTTAAAACTAAACTATACATAAAAGTTAATTAAATTTTACCTAAAACTAAACTATACATAAAAGTTAATTAAATTTTACCTAAAACTAAACTATACATAAAAGTTAATTAAATTTTACCTAAAACTAAACTATACATAAAAGTTAATTAAATTTTACCTAAAACTAAACTATACATAAAAGTTAATTAAATATGACCTAAAACTAAACTACACATAAATACATTTTAACTATATCTTATAATGCCCCCAAGCTAATGTACTTATACCACCCTCTAGTATATATCTTTTGTCATCATTCGAATCTAATGCTAACTTATTTACAGCTATAGTATATACATCATGCTTACAACTTCGAATTAGATTTATATTTTTGTATGTTTTCACATCATTGAATAGGGTTTGTTTATTATCATCAAATTGTAACTCTTTTGCTACTACACATTTTGTTATTCCTTTTGCTTTTTTCTTCTCTTTATTTTCAACTTTAAATGCATACATCTTTGATCTTAACCCAATAAACTCCGTCATTATTTTACCTTTGTTTTCATCCTTCATCTTTCCTAATACTTTTTTGTTTACTAGTAGTATTCCATATTGATTATCCTTTCCATATTCACTTGTATCAAATAAATCAACCATTTCTTTTAAGTCTTTGTAGAAGTCATCTGTCTCAATTTCATATATAAAACTATCAGTATCCATATAACATAACCCTATATCAATATCATATTTAGGTTTCATAATGTTGTAATGGAAGTCATACATTAATAGTTTTGACAAATCTAGCACACTCATACCAACATATATAGGTTTGTTGAAGGTCAATTTTTCTTTTTTCATATGTATCGCACACAAATCTTCAGTAAATATTGTTCTGTAATCAAAGTTCGGTTTCGCTATTAACTTTTCCACCCTCATTGGATCACATTCTAAGGTAATAGATGGCCTCTTTCTAATGTTTTCCATTGTTTTACCAAATACGCTATTGTTCATTAACTTGTAAAAATCTTTCTCGAAATCATTCTTAGATTTTGTTCTCATATTTGTATTTAGATCAATATATTCCTTTAACCAGTTTGATTTCTTGAACTCTAATACTCTATGAATTTTCTTTAATATCATCCCAAGTGACATATACAATTTTAAGTTTCTGTAGTGAATAACATATCTTTCTTTATTGTAAAGCGTTGTTAATAATTTTGAGTGTTTCGATCCTGGTGGACACATATTTTCTGGAGCTAATGGTAGATCTGTATGTTTATCATGTAAGTATTCTGGATATTCTAAATCAACTTCTAATATGTAGCCAGTTTCTGAATCATCTGGAATATTCATTATATTTATGTAAGGTTGAACCCATTTAAAGTCTTTGTAAGGCATGTACTGACTCATAGCCCATCCATATAAATTGTTTGCATCTAGATAAGCTAAATACTTTGAAGGTTCGTCTTTGTTATAATTTTTCATATACTTATTATTTGCTTCTACATATCTTTTACTACATTGTGAAATTCCACCTCTTATACCTTTTTCTATCATTAATATTTTGTCATAGTCAGTTAACATTTCTAGTTTGATCTTAGTCATCTTTAACATTGAATCCCACGATAAACCAGGAGCAGTGAAATACCAAGCAGGATCTAAACCATATGCTTTTAAACACACATCTCTAAAACTTTCAAATACATCAGCTAATATTAATACATCTGTCTTGTTATAAAGTTCTGTATATTCACCTAGATTTTTAATATTGAATAACTTCCAAACATTTTTCGCATGCTCATAATCTTCATCACTGATGTGGGTTTTAGTAAGTTTATTAAAGAACATTTCTTTTGAAGGTAGTTTTGTTTCTTCTAATCTTTCAATTGAGTCAATATAATCATATGGGTACACACCTTTTTTAATTACTAAATCTAACAAATCATTAGGGAAGTACTTTGACGTTTCTCTATATTGTTCTTTTGTAAGGTTATTTGCTAGTTCTGCTAAACTCTTTGACATAAACCTAAAAGAATCTAGAAATCGTAAATTAATTCCATTCTTTTTATCAACCTTCACATGTTTTGAGTATGTTATATATTTTTCCTCATTATTTGCAATTAGTTTTATTTCATTCTTATCATAAGCAAGTTCTTTAACAAACAGGTGAGTATCATAACCACTTAAGTTGTGAATAAATACTGGAACAAAATTAGGATTTCGATAGCTTAAGTTACAATAACTGTGAGCTGCACCTCTAAACTTCCCAGTTAAATGATCATGATCTCTTACTTTTGCCTTATTTTTATTTATATCCTTTAAACATTTTCCTAATTCATGTTTCCATTCTTCTAACTTTTCAATCATGCTATCATTATCTTTAGCGAATTGTATTTTCTTATTTAACATATTTATTTGTTTTTCAATTGCTGGTGGTAAATCATTCAAGTTTCTTTCACATATATGACAACTATTGGAATTATTATATATCTCGTTCTCATCTTTAGTTAGGCCATTCATTTCAACTTTTTTTGTTATATATTTTCTTTATTTCTATTGCTTCTTGTTTTAACTTCTCCACAAACACCTTTGCAGCATCTAAACCAATATAACTAACAGGACTTTTATACACACCATTTGAGTATTTAATATAATAACAGAAACTCATTGGTAAATGCTTTTGATACTTCACAGTTTTAGAACAATTATGGTCTACTTCCATTTTACATAACAAACATTCAAAATCGGCATATATCGTAAATGGTACTCTAAATGATCTATTATAATTTTGGAACTGTATTTGATTATCATATGGTTTTGGAAGTTCTATTCTAACAGATTCATGCTCCTTACAATATAGCTCATGTTCTTGTAATTGCATCTCATTTCTAAAACGTCTTGTTAAACACCTATCACAGAAGTATAATTTTTCAGTATGTTTTGTTACTTGACTTCTTATTAATCTCGATAAATCCTTTATCCAACAAAAATGATCGTTATTTTCATCTTTTACATATAATAAATTAACGTGTTTGTCCTGCTTATTTTTTGTAATTTGAAGTGGGTATATATTATATTCATCATCATAACTATACACGTTAATGGATATGCTACTTCTCTTTTCAAACTTTACTATATCTTTTAATTGTACAGGAAATTCAATACCATTAAAATATTTATTTTGCAATTCATCCACAATTTCTGTATAGTGTGAAGGTCGTTGAGGATCTTTTTCAGCTGGTTTTAAATAACTTGCAATAGAATATAAGAAACATTTATTATCTTTATTTTGAACATTAATTACTGCTTTCTTGTCTTTAATTGGTTTAGGAAGGTCAATGTAGGAAGAAGCTCGTAATGGTACATATTTATTTAGTCTGATTTCTAAATGTTTAATTTGATGTAATGTCCATCCTGATCCCCTACCTTGAAATTCCTCCATTTCTCTACATAGTTTTTGTTTAGCATGGGTTATATATTCATCTAAGTCAGTTGATTGTAATATTCTTTCATTCATAGTTTTAAAATTATGTTCTTGTACTTCTTTATCTTTAATATAATCACAAATGAATACAAGGTTGACTTTTAATGGGTGGTGCTTTAATTCTTCCTTGATTTTGTTAATAACTACTTTCCCACTTATATTTAAAAACTTCACTGGATCTTTATATCCTCCTATGTTTTCAATTGTGATAGTTTGTAATCGTTTCTGTATTGCTGTTTCCTTTGTTTCTACTTTAATTGGTATTCGTTGTGGTTTCGATTCTTCAAAAACATCTTGTTTAAATGGAAATATGTTTCTAATTTGTGATCTGTTTTGTTCATCTTCATATTTTTTAATACGGTCAATAAGTTCAGCCTTTCTTAATTTAGAATAACCTTTTATTCCTTTCCTTTTACAATGTTTTTTTAATTCATCAACTTTCATTGTGTATATAACTTTCAATTCATCTGGTTCATTTTGATATTGTTCGATTTTTTGATTAATTCACTCTTATTTAAAGAACTATAGTTACGGATTTTCTTGACTTTACATATTAGTTTTAGTTTTGTAATCGACATCTCCTTCATCTCCTCACCAGTAAAATTAACATTATTTATACTCATCTTATATGAAAAAATACTGCATCGTTTATTTATATATTTACCAAATTTTTTAGTTCATTTTCATAATATTTTTTTCATGTTATATATACCAACATTAGCATACTTATTTTTCCTAACACAACTGCTAATACTTGTACACTCCTGCCATTGTCTACATATATTAGTGTGTTGTGTTAGTATAGGGCTTTTATGGGATCACCCCATCAAAGTCATTATTAATATGATAAAAACTGAATCATTTTCATAATTATCATTCACCTTCTTATCCTATTTACCTTTAATGAAATAACTATAAAAGATAACATTTATAATATTATATTACTTTTATTTATTTAATTATTATGCAAATATTAAACCCTAACCATTTAATAAACCCTAATTATTTAACAAACACTTTATTTCCTTTAATGAAATAACATTTATAATATTATATTACTTTTATTTATTTAATTATTATGCAAATTATTAAACCCTAACCATTTAATAAACTATTTATACCTTTAATGAAATAACTATAAAAGATAACATTTATAATATTATATTACTTTTATTTATTTAATTATTATGCAAATATTAAACCCTAACCATTTAATAAATCCAAGTTATTTAACAAACACTTTATTACCTTTAATGAAATAACATTTATAATATTATATTACTTTTATTTATTTAATTATTATGCAAATTATTAAACCCTAACCATTTAATAAACTATTTATACCTTTTATGAAATAATCATAAAATATAACATTTATAATATTACATTACTCTTATCTATCCAACTATTATGTGAATTATCAAACCCTAACCATTTAACAAACACTTTATTACCTTTCTTTCTCAATATTTTTTCAACCAAATACTCATCCTTATATTTAGTTTTCAATAATTCTGGTTCATAAAATCTTCCTCTAACTTCTTCATTGTTTAAATCTTTAATTTTATATGTTGGTGGATTAGATGGTATAACCTCATTAATAACAAACACTTCTGTTGACCAATTTGGTGTATAACCTTTCTCAAACAAACCTTTAATTTTACTTATACGAACATAATCACCAATCTTATACTTTAACTTAACAGACTTATATTCTTTCTTATACACTTTTTTCAATATCATATGCTCATTTTTCTTATTCAATTCTACAGGTTTCATACCAATTGTTCTATGTACTTTGTTATTATATTCATCAACCAAACCTTGCAATATTTTAACCACTTATAATTACCTTGAACAGTGAATTTCTTCCACATATTTTGTTTAAGTGTTTTGTTAAATCTTTCAACAACAGAAGCTTTTTTACCACTATATGTTGAGTAATGATTGATATTGTTTTTTCTCATCAAATCTTCAAATTCTTTATTGTAAAACTCTTTACCTTGATCAGTTTGTAAGTTACTAGGTTTTCTTACTTTTAACACTGATTCAAATGCTTCTGTAACATTCTTACCACTCTTATCTTTAACAGGAACAGCAAACGCATATTTTGAAAACACATCTATAATCGTTAGCAAATACTTATACCCTTTATTTAATTTTGAAACACCTTTTAACACACCACTATCCATTTCCACAAGATCTGCTTGCCATAAGTCATCTATACTTTTAACAATAACACTTAACCTAGGATAATTTTTTCTAGATGGTTTATGAATTTCTTCTATAATATCTTCTCTAATACCTTCACCTTCATATAGTCAATCGAGCTTTTTAATGAATTGGGATTTATTAGTATCACATACAACACATATACCTTTCTTAACATATCTTCCATTCTTGTCTGTTCTATTCTAATGGTATCTTTCTCTGTATCCGTTGATTTCTTACACTTAACACAATACATCCTATTTATTTTATAGAAAATCATTTAAGCTCTCTTTCTATATACATAATAACTTGCAATGGTTGCCCTTCTTCCATAGCTGAATTCTTATTTGCTTGAAACGTAATTATATCACCCTTTTTAATGTTTACAGGTAAATTTTCAATCAAAGTATCACCTAAATATATCTCTAAAAAGTATTTATCCAAACTTCACTTACATGATTGAGGTTTGTAGTCCTCCTTTTAGTATTACCAAAGATGTCCATATTTATTATATAACAATTCAAATTATTTAACAGCAAGTAAAACAGTTATACGAGCTCCACCAAAATCAATCAAATCACCGTTCTCATCTTTAATTGAAACTTTCAAATTATTAAATTTATTGTGATGTATTGGGAAAAATTTCTTTTCATTAGGTTCATATATAATTGGTTCTCTAAACTCTGCATTTGTTCTAAATGTTGCAATTAAGTCTGTTTCGTTGTGTGTTGTGTCATCGTGTTTTAAAATCATACCTTCTGCTAAATCACAATGAATATTTATAGTATCAAATGGGTGAAAGTTTGGTGGCTTATCTCCAACATGTTCTATATTATTAGCTAACTTTTTCTCACTAAAACCTAATACAGTATTAATGGTATCTAAGGTTATATCACAAACCTCACTAAATATTTTAACTCTATTTCTCTTCCTGTCTTCCGTAATTTCAAAAGTATCTTTGAATTCATCAGTGTAGAATGGAAGGTTTGATTTAATATATTCTTCTAATTCTTTTAAACTATATTGACCAGATTGAACTATGGCTTGTCTTGTAACTTCAGGTTCTTCACTGCAAAATGTTAATTTGTTGTTCTTTTCTGTAATGTTTGGTGTTAAGTATGTTGTGTAAAATCCTGCAACAGCTACTTCTAAATCGTTTTCAAATGGGTAATGCAATGACATGTTTAATACAGATGAATAACCATTTAAATTAAATACTTTCATTTATTATATAATAAATAACTAATATGGATAATTGGGATATTAAAGTAAGGTTAACAGAAGAAACAGCGAAGAGAAAGAGGAATGGTGAGTTGTTACCTGATGATATAAGATGTTTAATAGTTGGGCCTAGTGGATGTGGTAAAACAACGTTAATGATTGATAATTTTTTGTTAGCACCTAAATGGTTAAAATATGCAAATGTTTATATCTATTCTAAAAGTTTAAATCAACCTAAATACCAACACTTAATACAACTTTTTCGAGATATAGAACGTAATATTAAAGATACAGTAGCAATAATAAAAGGAAACAATGAAGAGATTATTCCATTAGATGAATGTGAGGACTATTCTGTGGTAGTATTTGATGATTTCATATTAGAAGAACAAAACCACGTTAGAGAATATTTTACTCGAGGTCGTCATAAGGGTTTGAACTGTTTCTATCTTGGACAAACATATTCTAAAGTGCCAAAACAATTAATTAGGGACAACTTAAACTTTCTTTGTATATTTAGACAGGACAATGTAAATTTAAAACATATATATGATGAATTTGTTGCATCTGATATGTCGTTTGAAAAATTACAATCATTATGTAATAAGTGTTGGAGTGAAGAACATGGTTTCTTAACAATAGATATGACTAGGAAGGTGAATAATGGTAAATATAGAAATAAAATTAAAGAATTTCTAAAAGTGTAAACTAAACGTATATGAATGTAGGTGAACGTATATGTTATGTTATGTTATGTTTTTATTTTTTCTTTATATAATAAATGGATGTTAATAAAGCTAAGAAGTATATTAAGTTAAAAGAAGAACTTATTAAAAGATTTAAGGAAATTAAACAAAGTAATCGAAGTAAGTATGAAAAATTTAAAGAACAAGATCAGCCTGTTATTGATGCAATTAAAGATTTAGGGCAAGATATATCAAAAGTAGCAGAAGAAAATAAAAATCTAATTCAAGAGTTAGTTCCAGTTGTACATAAAAGTGCGAGAGTGGATTCAAGCTTATTAGAAACACCACCTATGTATGATAGTTCTATAAATGAAAGTGATACGCCTATAACAGAAGAAATAAAACACATGAAAAAACAAATTAAATATAAAGTAGAAGGAATAGAATCTTTAGCAACAACTCATTTTGGTAATATTGCCTCAAGATATTATGCAACTAGAGATGATAAAAGTTTTGGAATACAACCATATGATGAAGATGGGAAAATTATACATATGATAGGAAATGCGGAAGTTAAAATTCATGGTGATGATTTAGTTATTAATAATCGACATTATACAGGAACAGAAGGTTTATGGGAATTATTGACAAAACATAATCCAACAAATTATAATGATGATGATCTAGAAAAATATAAACAAATAGTAATTGATTCTAGTGTTGCATTTCATAATAATGATCCAAGTACAAGAAAACAAAAATCTAGTAAAAGTAAAAAATATAAAGAGATTATCAAACCTATTTGGGATGAATATATAAAACCAACAACACCTTCAAAAAAGACACCAAAATCTGGAGAAGGAATAAAGGTATATAACGAATTATCAAAAGAATACATATGGATGGATGATGTGAGAAAACTGATTGATCGCTTGATTTTTATTGATGGGGAAGAAAAATCAGGAAATGATAACTTTTATAATGAGAAAGTAGGCATAGTGGATATGATTAATTCTAAACTTGCACAATTTATACCTAATGATCCAAAAGGTATAGGTTATTTGATAAAGATATTGAATACGTTGCCACCAAAATTTTGGAATAGTGAAAAGTATGGAAAAGGATTAGTAAATTATTTGATTAATAAACTTCCATTTGAGTTGCATATTCCAGGTTTTAGATTTTGCGGTCCGGGTACAAAACTTCAAGAAAGATTAGAAAGAGGTGATAAAGGTATAAATGCATTAGACGAAGCTTGTAAAGGACATGATATATACTATAGGGATAATAAAGATACAGAATCAAGACATATTGCAGATAAGGAATTAGAAAATAAAGCTTGGGAAAGAGTTTTTGCTAAAGATGCTAATTTAATAACTGAAAAACTACCTGCTCTTGGAACTGCTTTAATGATGAATACAAAAGTAAGATTTGTTTTAGGTTTATAAGTAAGATTTGGTTTAGGTTTATAAATATTTTTAGATTTAGGTTTATATGTACTTTTTATGGAATTTTTTTCATAAAAAGCTTTTAATTATATAATAAATATGCAGTTAAAAGGTTTTACATTTACGATTCCTAATCAGGAACTTAAACAATTAAATATAGATCACATTTTAACTAACAAACAACTCAAACAAAAGGAAGCAAAACTAAGTAAAGGACAATGTATGTCTCTAACTCTTTCTATACCACAACTTAAGAAAATAAACAAAGAAATGAAGGCAAATGATAATAAAGTTCATTATGGTGGTTTTATATTTACTATTCCAACGATTTTAGCTTTAATAGGTGCTCTAGGCTCTGTTGCTGGAGGTGCGGCTGCTATTGCTAAGACTGTAGATGATGCAAAAAAGAATAAAATGGAATTAGAGGAACAAAAGCGACATAACTTAGCAATGGAAGAAAAACAAGGTGGTAGGCTTTCAAAAAACGTAAACTCCAAAACAGTAAAGAAAAAGAAGAAATTAAACCTTTAAGTAATTTAGACCTAATACAACGTGTTAAAAAACTTAAGATAAGAAACTTTAGAGGTGTATTTATGAGTGATGAATTGCCTAAACAACCAATGAAGAATGAGTGTGGTATTGTTAATTTTGATACGTCTAAATATATAGGAACGCATTGGATTTGTTATTGGAAAAAAGGAAATAGAAAGTATGTGTTTGATTCATTTGGAGGTAATCCACCAAAAACACTCGTAAAATATCTTGGTCATAATATAGAGTACAATAGCAGCCGTATACAACATTTTAACGAGGTAATTTGTGGACATTTATGCATTACAGTGTTAAAAATGTTTACAGATGGGTATAGTTTTTCAGAAATTATTAGTCAGGTGAATAGGAATAAGGATATTTGGAGAAGTTATATTTAAGTTTTTATGGGCTTAATTCATAAAACGATTACAAATATTTTTTATAATAAATATGGATAAGATAAAATCATATGAATTACAATCCTTTAAACCTAATCAAAAAACAATCGAGAATTTAAATAAGCCAAACAGGTCTATTGAATTTGATATTGACGTAGGTGATGGCTTCATACATCCTTATTATGCTGATATTTATGTAACTTTTGAAATTAGAGGTAGAGATGCTGATGGAGAATATACTACTGGTCAAAATATTAGACTTATTAATAATTTCTTCCCACATTTGTTTTCTCAAATTCAAGTTAGTAAGCATGGACAGATATTAGATATTATAGATTATCCTGGTTTAACTTCAACAGCTGTAAACACATGTACGATTTCAAAACCAGAGGCAAATCACTATGATGAATGTGGATGGAAAGGAATTACATGGGCAAGAACAGATGAAGAAATAGTGTTTTTGCTCAGACTTTTGCCAGGATTTTGTTTAGATTTTAAAGATATTATGTGGAAAGGAGGTTTGAAATATACATTTAAAAGAAGTGGTTCTGATGATAATGCATTTGCTATTTGGAAAACAAAAAAGCAGGATGGAACATATGAGAATGATCAACCGCATCCAGGTAAAATTAAGATTACAAATATGGAGTTAAGAATGCCTATTGTTAATTATGAACCTAACTATGCCACCTTGTTAAGATCTAATATGTTAAAAGAAGGTAAGATTCCTATTTCATTTAACACGTATCAATGTTTACAGAAATCAGTTAGTGGAAAGTATTTAGAATTCGATTTAACCACACAATTTAACTCAAGTGAATTTGATATGCCTAATTTTGTAATTGCCTTTTTCCAAACTGATAGAAATGATAATCAAGAAAGAGATTCAAGCTATTTTGATCATTGTAAAGTTCAGAATATCCATTTTCGTAATTCTAGAAATGAATCTTTCCCATTAGAATCTTTAAACTTAGATTTTGCAAAACATAAGTATTTGAAAGTTTATGAAATGTATACGGTATATAAGCGAGCTACAATTGGAAATACTGAGATGTTTTATTATCCTAAAGAGTTTTTAGAAAATAGGCCGATGTTCGTAATTAACACAAGCAAGCATAAATCAGTAACTGTAAGTGATAGAACTAATTTGAAACTGACTGTTAATTTTGAAAGCAATGTATCAGATAAAACAATTTTCTATGTTGTTATGATTGGTAAGAAAAATTTAGAGTATGATGTTGAGAAAGAAAAAATAATTGAGAAGATATAAACCAATTATATGTTTATTAGATTTGTTTAGTTTGTAAGTGTTTTTATGATAATATCATAAAAACTTATTTAATAAAATGACTATTCCAGATAACATTCCACGTGAGAATTTAATTGTGTTAATTGAAGATACTATATTAAATCTTGAGAAGTTATTAATGAAAAACAAAAGGAAGTTTAAGAGAATAAAATGTGTTTATACTACTTTTATTACGTTATCAATTCTATTATCAGCTTCTACAGGGTTCATCAATGTATTTATTCCTGTTACAGTGTATTCAATTATTACAACTGCATTTTCTTCGGCTTCTGCTGTTATCACTGGTCTATCAACACGGTTTAATATAGCTTCAAAGATAGAATATTATAAAAATATGGTGAATCGAATTGGGCTGTTTAAAAATGAGCTTAATGTAATTAAGCTCATGAATGGTGAATTAACAGATGAAAATGTAAGAGATATTGTTAACAGAATCAATGACATACTTAACGAAATTCGAGATTATTAGAAAAAAATTCTATATAATAAATACGATGGCGAGTCATATTGAACTTTTAAATAAACTTGGAAGTCTTGAACAAAAACAGGTTATTGGATTAAGAGAATTAGAATTAAATACAGAATATAAGATTGTGAAAATGGAAAAGATTAAAACTAAGTTTGGAAAGAGCATTTTAGTTGAATGTGAAGAGTTTAAGGTATTTCTTCCACCTAGATTTACAAAACACTTAACAGATAAAATGATTGATGAGATCGTTAAAGATGGAATAAAAATCAAATACACTGGTTTAAAAGATAATTATCCAACTGTTGAGTTCTGTATGTAAATCCAAAAAATAATAAAAATGACCAAAAATATGTCGTCAGAAGTAAAAAATGGAGTGAATAGAATGGATCCTCAAAAGAAATTTATACTTACTAATAATTTCAATGTAATTGTAAAAAATGTGCAAACCGAAGTTCAAGTAGTTTTTGATATTAACGGCTGTCTATTCAGCTTGAATTATGATCAGTGGACGGAGTTTAAGAAGTCATTGTTTCCTATTGAGAACGAGGTTAGCAGAAGATTCCATTATCAATATCCGAACTTGTAACTATCAATATACTAATTTGTAACTATTTGTAATTATGTAGAATTTAGTTAACTTTTATGGTAATATCATAAAAGTGTTTTTTAATTTTATTTTACTAGATTTAGTGATTTTTTATTTTTTAACCATATTTAGTGATTTTTTGTAACTAGATTTAGTGATAGAATGCATTAGAAGTTATTATGAGTAAGATAGAAGTTATTTGAGATGTGATAGAAGTTATTTGGGGGATAAAAAGTGTTAAAAATTATTAGGGGGTAGATTAGAAGATATTTGGAAGCAGGGGTGTGCTATGTTATAGTAGTACTGGTCGACGTATATCTAGTCGAGTCAGCAAAAATTCCTCGATTCTGATTGGCTGAGAGAGGTCACATGACGTTAGGCCCCGCCCACGCGGGAAATTCAAATTTTCAGGTCACGTGGTATGACGTCATGAGTCACCCCGCGGGGAAATCCCTCACTAATTTGTTCCCTTTTACGGGTAAGATGAGTGTTTATGATTGGTTGATAGCTGTCACGTGATTTTACACCCTACGATATTTGAAATTCGTTCCCTTTTACGGGTAAGATGAGTGTTTATGATTGGCTGACAGAGGTCACGTGATCTTAGGCCCTGGGATTTTTAAAATTCGTTCCCTTTTATGGGTAAGATGAGTGGTTTGGTACCTTGAATTTGATTGGTTGATAGCGGTCACATGATCTTAGACCCTGGGTTTTGAAATTTGGGTATCCTCTTTGATGAGTGCTTTGGTACCTCGATTCTGATTGGCCGACAGAGGTTACATGATCTTAGACCCGCCACACGGTGAACAGGTCACATGGTATGACGTCATGTTTTACCCTTGCGAGGAAATCCATCACTAATTCGTTTCCTTTTACGTGTAAGATAAGTGCTTTGGTACCTTGATTCTGATTGGATGATAGAGATCACGTGATTTTAGGTCCAAGGATTTTTGAAATTAGGGTGTCCTTTCTGATGTATACTTTGGTACCTCGATTCTGATTGGTCGACAGAGGTCACATGATCTTAGACCCGCCACACGGTGAACAGATTACATGGGAAAACCCCTCACTTATTTGTTTTATTTTATGTGTAAGATGCGTGTTTTGGTACCGCGATGTTGATTGGTGGATAGAAGTCACATGATCTTAGCCCCCACCCCCAATGCTAGACATTCAGAGTGCTATGACGGCGATCCATCCTAGACCGGGATTTTTTTTTTTTAATGGTTATGCGTAAAGTTCCCATGAAGGGTTCAACCTCCTCCTTAAATAACCCTTTTTTGGTATCATGATATTGTACTGAAGTTTACATTAAATATTATCGTTCTCTTTGGCAGATAAGATGATTCTTACCTTGATGGAGATCCTGTCCTTGAATTAGTAGCCTATGTCTCTGGAAGTAACAATGGTGAAAGAGGGTTGTCGCTTGTAGATTTCTTATAACACATTGTTGTGAGTTTAAGCGATTTTTTAAACGCTCAGTAAGCGCTTCAATTATGGAAACAGTGTTGCCAGATTTTTTTTTTTTTTTACCGAAACTGCTCCGATTCTTTTCGAAACGGTTCCGCAGAGTGCAAGAAATTTTAAACTAAAAATTTTTTCGAACTAAAAAAAATTGTAACTAAAAAATTTTCAAACAAAAAATTTTCGAACTAAAAATTTTGAAACAAAAAAGTTTCAAACAAAAAATTTTCGAACCCAAAAAAAATTTCGAACTAAAAAAATTGAAACAAAATTTTGTCGAACTAAAACATTTTTTAAAACAAAAGTTTCGAACTAAAGATGTAAATCACATCTAAAAATTTTCAAATCAAACTTTTTATCGAACTAAACTTTTAAAATTTTCGAACTAGAAATTTAAACCAAGTTTTAGAAAAATCCTAAGAAATGTTTCTCCAGGAATCGAACTCAGGTCTTTCAAACCAAAGATGTGTATGCTAACCGCTTAAATGAATTCGGTTTTAATCGATCTTGGTGGGTTTCGAACCATGGTCCTTGAAAAGGATACACATATACTTTAAGAAAATAAATCTGACAGTGTAACGCTTCTCAAATCAAACTTTTTATCGAACTAAACTTTTAAAATTTTCGAACTAGAAATTTAAACCAAGTTTTAGAAAAATCCTAAGAAATGTTTCTCCAGGAATCGAACTCAGGTCTTTCAAACCAAAGATGTGTATCCTAACCGCTTAGCTATGAATGAATTCGGATTTAATCATGCTTGGTGGGTTTCGAACCATGGTCCTTGAAAAGGATACACATAAACTTTAAGAAAATAAATCTGACAGTGTAACGCTTCTCAAATCAAACTTTTTATCGAACTAAACTTTTAAAATTTTCGAACTAGAAATTGAAACCAAGTTTAGAAAAATCCTAAGAAATGTTTCTCCAGGAATCGAACTCAGGTCTTTCAAACCAAAGATGTGTATCCTAGCCGCTTAGCTATGAATGAATTCGGATTTAATCGTGCTTGGTGGGTTTCGAACCATGGTTCTTGAAAAGGATACACATACACTTTAAGAAAATAAATCTGACAGTGTAACGCTTTCGTTCGTGGATTAAAATAAAATGCTGATAGACTTCTTTGTGTGACGACATAGAAGCACATATGATTGAAAAAATGCAAACGTCAGCGGATCGCATTACTTTTTGTTTTACTACGAACGTGTCAGCATGATTCATGGAAAAAAAAAGCAAACATTGACATTCTCGTATGGAATATGAGGAAAATGAAATGTCGTCACAGTTACGACAAGTAGTGACATGATCCTGGCAGAAGGGAATTGGCATCGGAATTGCGATACTAGATGTTGTAACTATTGAGAAACGTGAATGACGTCACGATCGATTGTTACACATCGTTTTGGTTCGTGATTCATGACAAAAGCAGCGAGCGTTTTGATTGGTTCGTTGTGATGTCATTTTATAAATTTCCTCGTTTCTGATTGGCTGACGGTGACATCGTTTTCACAACGACCTAAATAAAAATCTAAATTTCATTTTTCAAATCCTACATCGCTCTCAACTATCGTGTGAAGAAGATCTGCTTTTTTAGAAGTGTCTTCATTTAAGCTTTACTGCACCGACTTTGTGTTCATTGAATTTGAGGTAAGTTCAGTGAGATTTTATTTTTCACACAAGATTCGAAAATCATTTTTATTTTATATTTGTGGGGGTGGATCACTCATACACTGTTTTACTTTTAGTACGAAATATTTAGACTATGAAGAAATTAGTGGAATGGGAAAGTGGGAGTACGAATCAGGAACCTCCACACATTAAAAGTAAGCACGATAATGATATGGTTTAGCGTCCCTTCAGCGAGCACCCGTCGGGAATTGAACCATGGCCAGAAAAATGTGTGCGCTTAGTTTTGAAAAGAATGCATTACAAAATTTCTAAAACTATGCCTGAGAATAATATGGTTCGATTCCCTTTGAAAGCATTAGCGGCCCCTTCAGCTTAACGTGATATTCGAGCAACCGCCCGGGATTGAACCAAGGCCAGAGGCGTGTACGTCAACCATTTAGCTTAGTTTTGAAAAGAATGTATGATAACGCATGAGAATATTAAATTTCAAAAAAGACTTGACAGCGCTCCGATGTGGAAAGCAAACCCACCGAGGATTGAACCAGGACCTTCCACGTTAGAAGCATGTACGCTAACCGCTTAAATAAAAAAGAGTGCATGAATATTTGGTTAAAAGATTTACGCTATACAGATTTTGTTTCGACAATTACGTATGTGTAACGTTAATGGTTGGTGAATCTCTTCAACTTGCAAACGCATCATTTAAAGGTCGTTGTGAGTAGAAAAAATGCTTACGCGTACTTTGTCACATCTCAGTATTGTTGAAACATTCATTCATGCATTCTTTTTTTATCACTATAGAATGGTAGGTCAGTTACATGCTGATGTAATGCTCTCGAGTTTGACAGCAATAAAACACACATTTCAGTAACATAATTATTTTTTAAAAAACTTTGATTTTTAGTACACGTGCTTTCATAATGAGATTCTGAACGTCACCGCCAGGAATCAAACTCAGGACCTTTACATGAATTGCTTAGTTAAGAATTTATCATGAATGTTATGATTTCCCGAACTAAGCGGTTAGCATACGTACCTTTGGCGTGGGAGACCAGGGTTCGATTCCCGGCGGGGAGCTCATGTGGTTCGGATTCCACGTTAATCAGTAGGTCCACGTCTCATATAGCCTCGCTACTGAAAGGGACGCTAAACTAAAAATCAAAAAATCAACTCAAATTCACGCTGCTCAATTCCTTTTTTCCCATTACATATTTGTTTTACCGTACCTGTTTGTTTGTTTTCATTTTTTAATCATGGCCGAATCGGGTTTTACTGTTCGCAATGAAATCACTCGTCATTATAGACGATTTATGTACGTTTATGTATTATGAGGTGTGCACGTCAACCATTTAGCTTAGTTTTGAAAAGAATATATGATAACGCGTGAGAATATTAAATTACAGAAAAGGCTTGACATGCCCCGACGTGGAAAGCAAACCCACCGAGGCTTGAACCAGGACCTTCCACGTCCGAACCATGTACGCTAACCGCTTAGTCACAATAATAATAAAAAAAATACGCTATACAGATTTTGTTTCGACAATTACGTATGTGTATCGTTAATGTTCGATGAGTCTCTTCAACTTGCAAACGCATCATTTAAAGGTCGTTGTGAGTAGAAAAAATGCTTACGCGTACTTTATCACATCTCAGTACTGATGAAACATTCATTCATGCATTCTTTTTATCACTATAGAATGGTAGGTCAGTTACATGCTGATGTAATGCTCTCGAGTTTGACAGCAATAAAACACTCATTTCAATAACATAATTATTTTAAAAAAAAACTTTGATTTCTAGTACATGTGCTTTCATAATGAGATTCTGAACGTCACCGACAGGGAATCAAACTCAGGACCTTTACATGAATTGTTTAGTTAAGAATTTATCATGAACGTTATGATTTCCTGTTTATCAGGTGATTAAGATTTTTCTTTCTTCTTTTCTTTTGTAGTAAATTCACGCTGCATAATTCCTTTTTTCCCCACATTACATATTTGTTTTACCGTACCTGTTTGTTTGTTTTCTCCTTTTATTAACATGGCCGAATCGGGTTTTACTGTTCGCAATGAAATCACTCGCCATTATAGACGATTTAACATTGAAGGTAGAATGCTCGAAATTCAATTCAACGCACCACCCGTAGGAACCGATATCATACAGTATGTACACAACAGTTTCCAAGCAATGCTGGACCATTTGTTAGCCAATGTCGACGATGAGGCGATGGTTGGTTTATCAGTAATATCGCCACGGAATACGAATAAACCGTTTTGGGTGAGTTTTCGCCAAGCACGAAACTTGACACTGGAAACGATGTGGGCCTCATTCGAAAGAGTGTTACAAAGTAACAATGCGTTTCTCCTGCACGAGCCATTCACGGTTCATTTTCATCGTGTCGATATTCCACGTGGCTATGGCGGTTTGCGGCAAGGAGTACTTCAAAATGAAGAATTATTACGTTGCAAGCGAGGGATTGTACGTGTAAAAAATCAAGATTCAAGGTGCCTGGCGTACGCCCTTGTTATTGCTATTGGCCTGAAAAAATACAAGAATGTAGATATGAAACGACATAAGCAGTATCAATATCAAACAAAATGTATTGTGGACCAAGAAGTCGATGCGTTATGTTCAAATGCAGGAGTGAATTTGGATCATGGTGCCAGTGTAAATGAAATACGACAATTCCAGTCATACCTCAAAGAATATAAAATTACAGTGTATACCAGTTTCACAGGCCATGACATCATGTACGAGGGGCCCAGCGATGAAAATCGCACTCCCATAAATTTGATTTGTTTGGCTGGTCATTTTGACATCATCCAATCCTTAACTGCTTGTTTTGCAACCAATTTCTACTGTGAGGCGTGCCATAAAAAGTATAGTGAACGTAACAGACATGTGAAAAATTGTCCTGTAACGTGCTCCAAATGTCTACAGAGACCACTATGCGACAAGAACCAAACGCTGATATTATGCAAAGACTGCAATCGTCAATTTTACGGGGAAAAATGTTTTAACAATCATCGTAATATTGTATATCATCGTGGGGAACCTGTATGCAAAATGGTGAAGCAATGTACTAAATGCTACAGAGTTTATTCTTTTGTGCATACAGGACAACGACTTCATGATTGTAATGAGATCTTTTGCAATGTTTGTAAGAAGATTGTTCCGGGATCCCATCAATGTTTTATGCTTCCCGATCGACAATGTTTGAAACCTGGTGTTCCTTCACTCATGCACGCAAAGAAAGCCTTGTTGATATTCTATGATATAGAATCTATGCAGGACACGAATATTGGCGATAATACGTATGTACACATTCCAAATTTATTGGTTGCACAACAAGTATGTTATGCATGTGTTGAAAACAATAATATCCAGCAGTCTTGCAGTACGTGTGGTCAGCGCCAGCATATTTTCCAAGGAGAGGATCCAGTTTATGATTTTCTCCAGTACTTGCGGGAACGGCGTCCCAATATAAATAGGATTTTCTGTGTCGCGCACAACGCTAAGGGATACGATGGACATTTTATCCTAAAGACCATGGTCGAACAATGTCAATGGAGACCTGACGTCATATTAAATGGGACCAAGATACTGAGTTTAACGTTGAATAATCTGACGTTCATTGACTCGTTGAACTTCCTACCTATGGCATTAAGTAAATTGTCAAAAGCGTTCAATTTACCCGCAACCAAAGGCTACTTCCCGCATTTCTTCAACACCAAGGAGAATCAATCGTATATTGGACCACTTCCAGAAACGAAGTATTATGGTGCAGATGAAATGGTCGTCGAAGACAGAAACAAGTTCATGCAGTGGTACAACGATCATCGTAATGACACGTTTGATTTTCAGAAAGAAATTCTCAAGTATTGTATTCAAGATGTCAATGTACTGCGACAAGCATGCGTTTCGTTTATGACGTCATTTGAAACAGAAACCAAAGTGAATCCCTTCTTGGAGACGATCACGATTGCCAGTGCTTCCAATTTAGTATTTCGCCGGAATTTCCTTAAACCTAATACCATAGGAATTCTACCGGCACATGGCTATCGATGGAGAAGTACCCAATCGATCGCTGCAATGCAATGGTTGGCCTACATTGAAAAAACCGAAGAAAAACAAATCTTACATGCGGCCCGACAAAAAGAAGTGTTTATTGCGGGATTCCATGTTGATGGTTACTACCAAGATCCTGAGACGTTAGAGGAGCACGTCTACGAGCATGCCGGCTGTTTTTACCACGGGTGTAAAGTATGTTTTACTACAGGCCGTAATCAGCCCATCTACAGCAATCCAGAAGACACTATGGAATTCCGTTATGAACGAACGCAAAGAAAAAATGCAAGACTGCGTGAATTGGGGTACATTGTACATGAAATGTGGGAGTGCGAATTTAATCAGTTCTTAAAACAAAATCCTGCAATGGCGACGTATCTGAAGAATCACCCGTACATGAACCGCAGACCATTAAATCCAAGAGATAGCTTTTTTGGAGGAAGGACCAATTGCGTGAAATTGTACCACCAAGTCGACGAAAAAGCAGGGGAAGTAATAAAATATTTCGATATTGTCTCGCTTTATCCTTATGTAAATAAGTGTGCTAAATACCCTGTAGGCCATCCACGAATTTATCTACAGGGTGATGAAAATATACCACCAATAAATAAAGTCAATGGTCTAATCAAAATGACGATATTACCAAGTCGCCATCTTTATCATGGTCTCCTGCCTTACCGATGTAACAAGAAACTACTCTTTCCACTGTGTGCTGCGTGTGCCGAAGAAATGAACCCAGACCCTACAGCAACGTGTACGCACAACGATCAGGAGCGATGCCTCACTGGAACATGGGTATCATATGAAATCCAGAAAGCAGTAGAATTAGGATATCAACCAGTGGAAATTTTTGAAATTTGGGACTATGACATTGAACAATATGATCCCACCACGAAAACAGGTGGCTTGTTCACGGAATATATCAATACGTTTTTAAAATCGAAAATGGAAGCGTCTGGCTGGCCTAGTTCCTGTGTGACCGAAGAAGACAAATCAAAATTCATACAAACCGTCCTGGAGCGTGAAGGTATTGCATTGGATCCGACCAAAATTGAAAATAATCCTACACGAAGAAGCTTATCTAAGCTTTGTCTTAATGCTCTTTGGGGAAAACTTTCGCAAAGATCAAACTTTAGCCAGACCACAATTATTGATCGGCCGGAAGAATTTTATGAAAAACTCACTTCCCCCGACATTAAACTCCATCAAATTGTACCCATCAATGATGCGATGTTGTATGCGTTCTGGGAGTACAATGAACATGTGCCTGTTCAAAACCGAAACACCAATGTCGTGTTAGGTGCATTTACAACATGTCAGGCACGTCTGGAACTGTACAAGTACCTGGAAATGTTGCAGGAACGTGTTTTATATTTCGACACGGATTCTGTAATATTTACGGAGAAGCCCGGGGAGCCAACCATTGAACCTTCAACGTACTTGGGATGCTTATCGGACGAGATGGAATCTTACGGACCACGAGCATACATCAAGACATTTGTCAGTGGAGGACCAAAAAATTACAGCCTAGAAATATACAATCCGGATACCAACGTCACCAGTTACATATGCAAAATTAGAGGATTTACATTAAATTACAATGCAGGACAACAATTAAATTTCAATACGCTAAAAGAAATGATTACAAATCAATGCCGTGGACAAGTCACCATCACTATCCCCCATAAAATATGCAGGACCAAAGACCATACCATCGTCACACGCAAAGAAGAAAAAATGTACAGTATCCGATACACAAAACGTCGATTTAAAGAATTCAATTCTTATGATACGGTTCCGTACGGGTACGTTAAAAAACAGAAGATGGAACTGGAAAAAGAAGATGAAGAAGAAAAAACTGTAAACACCCAATAAGGCCACCATTTCTTTTTTCCTTTTCCTTTTTTTCCACTCCTTAACCACAAAGCAGCAACACCAAGAAGAAAATGAAGTACCCACAAGAGTTTATAAACCATCAACACAACCATCAGTGGAAGAAAATGCAGTCATCTCGTATCCAAGGAGGAACCTTAACCACAAAGCAGCAACACCTAGAAAAATGCAGTACCCAGAAAAAAGTTCGTAAACCACCATCAGTGGATGAAATGTACCCGAGGAGGGGGAAGATGAGCCTAAGCACATCCATCATTTACGAGTAAGTTTTATTTCTCTCTTATCAATATTGACTCATTTTTATTGTTTCAGAAAAAAGAAATTCTTAAAGTAATCCGTCGTTTCTTCTTTTTCTTTACAGGATACGTCTACAACATTCAAAGATGATGACGCGTCCAACATATTCATTAATTAGATCCTGTATTTATTATGTTAATAAACATGTATAGGAAGAGCACATACTTTTCGTTAAAATACAACAAGTTGAAAAAAAAATATGTTTTATTATTTCTTGAAACCCTGAACACTTGTTTTCAAATAAATGGTAATCTTGAAAATTTAAGGTGGAAAATATATCCAAGATTTGGTTTACATGATTTTGTTCGAAAAAATAATTAAAGAATTTTTTTAGTGTCCAAAATTTGATTTTTAATTTAGTTCGAAAAAATTTTTAATTTGAAAATTTTCAAATGTGGTTTACATCTTTAGTACGAAACTTATTTTTAAAAATTGGTTCGAATTTTTTTTAAAATTTTTAGTTCGAAAAATTTTGATTTGAAAATTTAGTTCGAAAGTTTTTAGTTTAAAATATTTTTTCGAAAAATTTTTAATTTTTTTTAGTTCGAATTTTTTTGGGTTCGAAAATTTTTTGTTCGAAAATTTTTTGATTTGAAAATTTAGTTCGAAAGTTTTTAGTTTAAATTTTTTAGTTCGAATTTTTTTGAAATTTTTGTTTCAAAATTTTTTAGTTCGAAAATTTTTTGTTTGAAAATTTTTGTTTAAAATTTTTTAGTTCGAAAAATTTTTTAGTTTAAAATTTCTTGCACTCTGCGGAACCGTTTCGAAAAGAATCGGAGCAGTTTAGGTTAAAAAAAATCTGGCAACACTGTTTCCATTAATGAAGCGCTTACTGAGCAATAAATCGCTTAAACTCACAACAATGTGTTATAAGAAATCTACAAGCGACACCTCTCTTTCACCATTGTTACTTCCAGAGACATAGGCTACTAATTCAAGGACAGGATCTCCATCAAGGTAAAAAAAGCTGGTAATCATCTTATCTGTCAAAGAGAGAACGATAATATTTAATGTAAACTTCAGTACAATATCATACCATAAAAGGGTTATTTAAGGATGGGTTGAACCCTCCACGGGAACTTTAAGGTACCAAAAAGGATAACCATTAAAAAAATCCAGGTCGAGGGTGATCACTGTCATACCACTCTGAATGTCTAGCATTGGGGTGAGGGTAAGATTATGTGACTTCTATCCTCCAATCAAAATTGAGGTACCAAAACATTCATCTTATCCATAAAATGAAACAAATGAGTGAGGGGTATTCCCATGTAATCTGTTCACCGTGTGGTGGGTCTAAGATCATGTGACCTCTGTCGACCAATCAGAATCGAGGTACCAAAGTATACATCAGAAAGGACACCCTAATTTCAAAAATCCTTGGACCTAAAATCACGTGATCTCTATCATCCAATCAGAATCAAGGTACCAAAGCACTTATCTTACACGTAAAAGGAAACGAATTAGTGATGGATTTCCTCGCAAGGGTAAAACATGACGTCATACCATGTGACCTGTTCACCGTGTGGCGGGTCTAAGATCATGTAACCTCTGTCGGCCAATCAGAATCGAGGTACCAAAGCACTCATCAAAGAGGATACCCAAATTTCAAAACCCAGGGTCTAAGATCATGTGACCGCTATCAACCAATCAAATTCAAGGTACCAAACCACTCATCTTACCCATAAAAGGGAACGAATTTTAAAAATCCCAGGGCCTAAGATCACGTGACCTCTGTCAGCCAATCATAAACACTCATCTTACCCGTAAAAGGGAACGAATTTCAAATATCGTAGGGTGTAAAATCACGTGACAGCTATCAACCAATCATAAACACTCATCTTACCCGTAAAAGGGAACAAATTAGTGAGGGATTTCCCCGCGGGGTGACTCATGACGTCATACCACGTGACCTGAAAATTTGAATTTCCCGCGTGGGCGGGGCCTAACGTCATGTGACCTCTCTCAGCCAATCAGAATCGAGGAATTTTTGCTGACTCGACTAGATATACGTCGACCAGTACTACTGTTATTGAGGGGTGGGGGTGAAAGTGCGCTAGAACATACATTTATCCCCTACTATTGGTGGAACGAAAATGTAGAAGGAAACGAGAGAACCCACAGACACTATGTTGTCCACCACATACTTGCGTGAGCAAGGGTCAAACCATTGAGCTTTCAGACAAGAGATGTGTCCTCCACCACTGGCACAAGAACTGGCAGAGGCAATATATCTTAACTACGATAGATTCGGCTTATTGAAATAATCGATACTTCACATGCAATTTCTTGTAATATTTCGTCTCTTTCAATGGTAGGATCAATATCTTTTAAGACGCCAGTTGTATATATAGAGAGTGATTTGGTGTACGCAGACCAACTTTGTTCATTGGATTTTCAAGAATTTTTTTGTAGCATTACTGTTGATGAAATATATATTAATTAAATTTTTGCGATAGTTTGGAAGTTTGTATATTTTGACCTCCTATGTATGCAAAATAAAGTTTTTTTATCTAGATCCTCTTTGTTGGATTTTAGAAAGACGCAGAAAGGAGCTGAGTGAAATGCATTATATTCATTTTGGAAAGTGTTGTTTGTGTTATTAAAAACGTTAATTCTAGTTTGTTCATTTATAACATTTTCTTTACTATTGCTATTTACAATTTTAGAAATCGTTTCTTTTCTAGAATTTGATTGAAGAGTTACATTTATATCGGATGGATTCATTTCCATATTGTCTGAATGACATTATTATTTCTATAGCATTACTATCAGCCATTTTGTCAAAATTATGTATTAATAAAATGGTGTACATCGTTTCCTTGAAGTGAACAGAAAATTAATCGGTGCTAGTGGAAACAAAACATCTGACATACTTTTCTTGCGGAATCAGTAGCCTATCTATTTCTGAAATGTTTGGCATCATCAAAGTATGCCATTGGATCACCTCTGTATCTTCTAGGTCAGGAGTTCTCAACCTGTGGTATGCGTACCACTGGTGTATGCGAGACGCTGTTGGTGGTACGTACGACTTATAGTAGTATTAACTAAGGTCCATGTTCCGTTAAGGGGGTCCAAAACTACACTGGACCCTCTTAAGCTAAGCTAACCTAACGTAACCTGACCTAACTTAATCTAACATAACTTAACCTAACCTAAAATAACCTAATATAACGTTATATTATGTAATCAAACCAAAATCAATAGAAAGAAGTGGTGTCAAAGACACTGGACCCCCTTAACGGAACATTGACCTTAACTAATAATATGCTTTGGTGGGGCCGTGGTGGCTCGGTGGCAGAGTGTTCATCTCTGGTGCATGGGGTCCCTAGTTCGATCCCAGCTCGCACCAAGTGAACTTGCAAACACCGTGTGCATGAGTTTCCTTGGGGTTCTTCTGTTCTCTCCCACTTCATTCATTTCAGCATTCCACCTTTAGTCTAACCGGCATAATTGTGGGACGTAAATCTCAAGGATTCCATTTCATATATTTGCATTGGCGGTACGCCGGTGGAAAAGGTTGAGAAACCCTGTTCTATGTATTTCATTAGTTTGCTCAACAATAAATTTAGTAACATTTTCAAAATCATCATTGAAAAATAATTGTTTTGCATCAGGTGCGTCTACCTTCTGTAACAAAACAGACTGCTGCGGAGTAACAAGAGGTTAGCTCCCGCAGCCAACCCCTCCACTTGTGGGAGATTACGGGTTTGTTCGACCCTGTGGGAGAATCCTATAACGCAATTATCAAGTGTCCCGTACGTGCCCCGCAAGCAGCCTGCAGAATAACTATGCATACGACTCTTTAGACCAAGTGATGCCAACCTGTGGGAAAATCTCATTTTGTAGATTATTCGAAATTGGATAAAGGGGATTTTTGTCGAAATTGACAACATATATGGGATTTGTCACTGTATGTATAATTTACGCCAACAAAATTCTCTACTAGCAAGAAGTAGTAATAAGTGTATCAATGTTGTTAACTTTTAAACCGAAATCTTTTCTTTGTTATCAGCAAAGTCCATGCGAGCGAGGAATGACTTAATCAGATGTGATTTTTAAAAATCAACTACTAAAAAACGAAATTTGTGCTCTGGTATTTAAAGAAAAAAGAAAACAAAGCAATGAACGAATGAAAGGAAGAAAGTAAAATATCCAACTTGAAACAATTAATTTTTAAACGTTAGAGAAATGTACGGCTAGGTAAAGTGATGGCACAAAGGTATGATAAAGTCACTGCATTCCTAACAACATAACAAAATGTACTTGTTCTCGATTAAGGAAAATAGCTATTTACAAACTACTTTATAAATGTAGAAGATCGAAATTTGAATATAATTCATCCTGAAACTTACAAATGTAACGCACGTCATGTATTATTATTATTATTATTATTATTATTATTATTATTATTATTATTATTATTATTATTGACATAATAATAATAATAATAATAATAATAATAATAATAATAATAATAATAATAATAATAATAATATAGTAACATGGGAAATTCAGATGCAAAATGGGATTTCTTGCCTCTTGAGATGGGATTTTATAGCATTTCAAGTTGGCATCATTATCAAGAACTTTAATTGTAGTATAAATATCTTTCGTTGACTGGGCCCTAAAATTCCAACGGTTCCGATTTTGTTCTAAAATGCGCCATTATGTTGCAGTGGGAAATACATGTATAAATCAGAGGCGTTTGATATCCCCGCAAACGAAGATCCCTGGTTTTTAATTCCTTCTTTTCTGCTAGTGCATTTTTACAATGCTAATATTTTGCCAATGCTAATTTTAAACCGGATGTTATGAAAGTATAATGCTTTTACTTGTTTTTCGTTGACTTGCTTCAGTTGCTTGTAATGAAAATTAAGCAACAACGTATAATCTAATTAAAGTTTTGTTCTGCATTCTTTCGGATTAACTATCGGAGACTGGTCAAAATTGGGGCTTTAATTCCAAGTTTCACAATGTTGTTTTTGCTCTGTTTATATTTCGTATGTCAATTGTTTATGATTCTGAAATTGTACGAAAAAAAGATACTGATATTATTTAAATTTTATTTAAAATGACTATCGTTAATCATTATAAACCATTGTTGAAAAACAAAAGAAGATACATTAATAAATATTTCCATTTAATCTTATGATATATGTGGTAATCGCTCTTTCGCTTTGGCAGAAAACAAAAGCTTTCGTTTTAGCTTCGGGTTTTCCGTCGAACCTTGCCTGTTCCGTCGCCATTTTAGCGACGACAGTGAAGTCGAGGTCGATCAAGTTTAAAAATCGTCGTTTTCGGCGACAGGGAGTTCCCTGCTCCCACAAGTGTGATTTTTTTTGTATTCTTAATCTTTTGCATTTATATTATTAATCAGTACCTCGACGGAAGTAATATTTTTATTGTTTGAAATTTACAAATCATGGCTTACTGAGAAAATGACGGGTCTCAAGTTGCGTTCTGTATCTCCATGCGGAGAAGCTCTTTTCTCCTTCGTTGTTGCTGTAGATGTTAGAGGATTGTACAATGGACAAGAAACCAGCAGCCCGACAGATCCAAGCCCCTGTAAAGGGGAGTGGAACAGAAACTAAGAAAACCCAAGGTAATGCACGTAACAATGGGGGCTTAGCTATGTGTTGCTATCAATAGTGACGACTTTGAGCTTATCATATGTATGTGCCAATGTTACATTGGTATATTATGGTAAAGGAGGAAAATCTTAAACCTTGGCTGGTTTATATAGTGGTATTAAATGTTAAAACAACATAGATTACGCCATTATAGTAGTAGTGTATGCTTATCGTGCAGGTAGAAATCACTTTCACAATGTTTCCTTTATAGCTTTATATATGTTTCCTATACCAAGTCTTGTACATATTTACAGCATGAGTGCGTGATAATAGTTATGCGATTAGGTCATTTAGCCAGAATGGATGATTTATTGAAAGTAGAAGTATTACTTAGATTCTCCCTCGAATTATTTGGTAGCGACTCTGGCTCTTGCTAGTGATTACGGTTTCTTGTTTGTAACTGTGATTTAGCCGTGAGCATAAACATAGTATTATTTATGGCATAAAAAAAAACTACAGTGCATAAAGCACGAACCAATTTGTGCCAAGTGGCTACCAAAAAAAAAATGCCATTTAATCGAGTCAGGGCAGAAGCCCAGCAGGGGAGGCCAAGCGGGTGCATCCGTATGGAGGGGGCGCGTCAGCGACGGTGGATATACGCATAAATGAGGCCGTTTACAACGGTTCACTGTAAGTGAACACTACCGTCTCGAGTCGTCAATGGGGGTTAACTGCTGTATCGCCGGATCAGTTTTAGGAAATTTGCTGGGCATATATTCCGAAGTTGGGCGTCCGCTTTCGCCACGTTTTTTCGCTGTTATCTCCTTTGCACACTTTCTGCAATTTGTTGCTAGGTTCATTAATCCGTGCTCTTCACAAACTTTTAAAAGATTTTGTTCGTTATCAACGTATTGCTTCACAAATGTTAAAACTGTTACTTCATTGCCCTTGTGCATTCGCCATGTTAATAACATAAATGCTCATCTCTTTCCCACAATGTAACTGTTTTGTTACCTTGCGCCAAGTAGTTCCCTCCGCTCGCCGTATAGTCCCATGTTTACAACCGCTTATTAATAACAAACAGATTTTTCGAGACTTATGTATTATCAAGCACGCAAACGATCAAATTATCCATATCTTTCCTGTAAATTTTAAAAATTTTGCTGGAAACGGACGCCCAACTTTGGAACTTAACCCATTTGCCAGGTCAATTGGAGAATTTATTTAAGTTTGTGAAGAAGAATGAGTGAAAGTCAGGTAAGGTAAATAGTAAAAGTTAAGAAAATGGTCGTAATTTTTGGTTGTTTTTGATATTATATGCGGCACTGTATGCAGAGGCGGATGGACTATTTCGCGGAGAGATACACTTGTTTTACTATACGGATCCATAGATTGTAAAAGGGGCAAGTCTTTAATTTGCCCATTTCATGTCGAGAACAGAACTCAAGTAACTCCTGCGGGCCTTCCAACCCGTTCCTACTACTACTTATATTATGGATCCGTATAGTAAAACTACACACCTAATAAAGTAATCTAACGTAACGTAACGTAATGTAATCCAACCGAATGCAGTACATTTTGTTGCTTTCTTCGATTTTCAAATTGGTCCGGCGATACAGCAGTAATGCCCGTCAATGGATTTGGGGGAGCTATTAAATACCATCTGAAAGTAAGAATGCTTTCAAAATTTTAACTGGAAATTAAGGCGGAAAACGACCATTAGGAAGACCTAGGCGCAGATGAACAATATTAAGATGAATACAAACTAGAAAGTATCCTATTGGCTGAGGACAGAAGTCAGTTTGGAAACTTTTGTAAATGCAGCATTGAATCTTCGGGTTCCATAGGCAATAGAGTAGGTTATGAGGGCAAGAGTTTAGTTAGGCCATTTCATTCAATTAAATCGTTCAGTGAACCGATTCATAAAAAACCGGTTCCTCGGAACAGTTCGTGAAATATCACCAGGAACTAGTTCCTTACAAATGGAATCTGTTAGAAATTATGGTGGTTCCGACTGTAATGAATTACAGCAAGGACATCATACTTTCATAATGAAAAAAAGCGCTTGAGGGGGGGGGCAAGCCCCTACCCACTCCTTCTTAGAAAACGAAAGTAAATTATAGACATGAGGGGAGGACGTCTCCCCGAACCCTTTTTAATCCCATCACAGTTTTAAAAACGGCAATTAACGTGCAGTGGAAATTTCACAAAATTATATACTTGAAATGAAGCAACAGCAAGCAAAACCAAGTAAATATTTTACAAGGAAGGAAAAAATAATTAAAAACCAAATACCTGATATTTCAATGCGATGTGCACAATTCCGCAGCATACTTCATAAATAAAAACTACTTTTGCCCAATGTCCTATTCCACAAAAAATATACAAACTGCAACATCATCCCTTCTCACCCGTGCGTGCGGCTCAAATTTATCTTAAGATGGCTTCAAGTAAGAACAAATACTGACAGTAATAACATACAAAGTACACTTTTTACCGATTATGTCGAACTGTGTTGAATAGCTTCTGCTCCTTTTCACAAACACTAGAAATCCTTTTAAGGTTTAATATATCATTTCCGCAAATTAATGTAGTTAACTTATAAAAATTTAGATTTCCTATGACTTTTTCATCAAAACAAATCTCCATACGGTTTGACATGACTCAAAAATAACATTAATCCGAAAATGAAAAACCCGCACAAGAAACCACCTCGAGAACCACATTCATCGATCACGACATCAACAGCAATGAAGCAGACACTCAACAAACTACGTGTAGCATTGAAGACTGTCACGTCATATCCATAATTCCCCGTTCAAACAAAATAGAACCTTGAATTACATGACTTTCTACAAGCAATCAAGTCCCTCAGGTAAGCCCCTCAAAACTGAAATCAAAAGATCAAATCACTGAATCGAAAATCTGAATGAAATGGCTATAGGAAACTCTTGCTGGTTGAGTAATAATAGCTACAAATTTAGTTTCCTTTACAAAACACATACAATTATACGTAAATGCCTCTAATATACTTATTTTGTTGGCGACTTACCACTGTTAGTAGTTACGGGTGCAGGAAGAGATTTGTTTCCTAAATAGGGGGAAAGTTTGACAGATAGAAAACGAGTAGCACAAAGGTTAGGAATCAATGGACTACCGTTATCTCTTAACTTTAAAATCACCTTTGATACGAACTATATCTACATGTTGGTCAGCCAGCTCTGATTTAATCTCCTCAGTGGCGTTTAGGAGTTCTCAAGATGATATTACACCACGAGACACATTCTGTAGACAATGGGGTTCTGCCAGCACGTTCACTAATCCAGTGGTAGTCAATTTGAGTAGCTTCGCTGTTTACTTCTCGTCGAACGTTTCCACTAACGAAGTGTCATTCCCTAATTTCTTGATGTATCTGTATTCAAAATCAAATCTGGTAAGCAACATTTACTTGTCCCCGTGCTTCAGATCCACTGAATTAACCGAGACATACACAGTACACCGCAAATATCCAAAGACAAATTTACTGATATACAAACAAGGTAGGTCCTGCTTAGTGCCTATTTTAATGCAGAGGTCAGAAATTACGCGTCGGTAATCTAGATGGGTAAGCAAGTTTCTTTATCTCCCATCCATGGCTACAAACGTTGCAGTATATATACACTATTCAGACCTAAAGGATAGTAATGCGAAATACGTTATAAGGTGTTTCAAAGCAACGACAACGTTTGGGTGATTCCTGACACCAAGATAAGACAATAAATATAGACCAACCTGGGTGCACAAATGCTTCCTTTCGGAGTTATAGGCTGCCGGAAACATGAAGAAGTGAACTTTAAAGGTCCATAGCTCCAAAACTATGGGACCTTAGTCGTGTCAAGACTTCATTTAGGAACTGATATGTGAACTATTCAATTACGCACGTTTCACAACCCTACGATACTTCCGAAACAATTTTTTATAGGGGTAGTTGGTGAGTACTTCAAATTATACGCCTGTAGCGAAACTACTACTGTACTATAAAATTGTTGCGTGAATACCGCAGGATTCTGAAACCTCAATTTTTGATAGGATATATATATATATATATATATATATATATATATATATATATATATATATATATATATATATCCCTGTATGGCCTGAATTATGATCTTTAGTGGCAACAGAACAAAAGTATGCACTTCGAGCCAAGCCTCTATACTTCGAACAAAGTCCACTAGAGGCGCTCCAAATCATGAAGGCAGTTGGATAATTTCGAGTAACAACCGACCGTTGTGACTTGAGTAATGCTATGGTGAATGAGGGGGATGTGACGTAGTACGTTGCTTCAGGTTAACAATAGGTCATATATATATAAAATATAAGCGAGTGACATTGAGGTACCACCATAATATAAACATTGTTTTGAATACCGGTATGTAATTAGTCCTGGTTTGCAATGATTTCGCATAAATCTGGGGAAATTTTAGTGGTTGCCTGCAATAGTTCACAAGAGAAAAACGGAGAATTTTTAACTTAAATATACACAATCTTACCTTGTATCCAGGAAATTGAAAGACTACTCAAACTGTTTCGATGTTTGTTGACGTCTTTATCAGTGCCATTCATTTGCTGCTTGGTGGCTTCCTGCTTCCCTATGTAAAAACCTCTGGAGGGAAAAAGTAAATGAAGTCTTAGCTTCCAACTGATGATTTTGCTTACAAAAAATACATCACAAAATTGATACAAAGCCAAAAGAAAACGACTGATTTATGTGTCGTCTTCTTAACAATTCTTCATAAGGGAAATGCTACATGTATTCGAACCGTCTGCTTGCGGATTTATTACGAAATAGTTCGCTTTCCCAGGGAGTCACAAAATCGTCATGCAAGCTAGCTTATTAAAAATGGAATGTTGGTAAGAAGAAAATTTTTTAAGATATTAGGAATTAAAAGTATGTTTTTTAAGGTATTAGGAGAAAATCTATTTCCGTCCACTTAAAGTTAATCTGAACATAGATATGTGAGGTTAAGGTCGGTTAAAGAATGATTTTGTGACAAAAATTCTTAATATATTTACTCATGGAATCTATTGGATACATATTTATTATTTTAAAAAGTAGATCCTGCATTGCATTCCAGATTTGAGAATCATTCATGCCATCTCCAGACCATTCCTTAAAATAACTTGTATTTGCTACACCACCCACTAAAATATGGTTGTAGTTTCTGTGCATCCGTAGAAACCCAGTGATCCAATGCGTACTTTTACTGGGCGATTAAACTGTAGAATTTGTGTTGAAGGGCCCAAAAGTGGCCTGAAACAGTATTCTGTCATGGTTCTCATGATTGGGATGCGGTATGAAGGATCATTTTCTCTCCTTAGTACTCTTAAATTAAATCTTTCTTTACGTATATATAACCATTATGTCTATGCAAGCCTGTTTTAAACTTAAACGATAATAAGTTCTGGTTATGATTATGATATATTTCAGATGTTACCAGTGTCAAGCCATTTCCCAAAACTTCACGCAGACGAGAATCTAATGGATCCATTGCTCCAAAATATGAACAAAACAGAAAGCCTGTTCCTCAGAAAGGCAAGACTTTCGACAAAAGACCTAGACCAAGGGGACAGTATTACGGAAGTGGAAAGGAGAGTACCAAGGTAAGAGATCCATCTGTTCCTGTTCCATTTTGTTTGTTTCAACTTTCATAAAATCACAACTTAGTTGATTGGAGAACCGATTCTACATGAGACGGAACCTACTGTTTAAAGTGCGATCCAGATCACTGTTTCGCGTGATTGATTGATTTCTATTTACGTTCTTTGTGAGCAGCGGAGCTATATATATAATATAGGACAAAACTGTGCAATTTAAAGTGACATTTGCATTAGTGTAGTACGTACGTTTGGTGCTCTTCCACCGGGAGAACTCCCTCTTGGCTGTGTGGTTAAAAACCTTTAACCTTATTGACCTAAGATACCAAAACAGTATCACTTCACTATTTTATGTAATTCAAAATAAGATGTAGAGAACTGTAAGTCATTGGAAACTTGAGGAAAGGAATATATTGAGAATTAAGAACCCGTGTAATACAACAATCAACTAAATACAGTTCCACTACACAGAGCTTCACTTACGTACGTGAGTTATAATTATTCCAATATGACACTGACTTTCCGCATTATTAAGAAATCGGGTATTTGGCAAGTAAAGTGGAATAATTATTCATTGAAAAAAGTTGCTGCATGTTTATTATTACAGTCTATCCAGTGGGTGTTTTTTCGGAACCACTAGCCCCATGTATAGAGAAGTATACGTACTACGTTGACACATTTCCACTGCCTTCCATCAAAATTGGAAGGCGTTAGCAGTGACGGTAAATAGGTACGGTGTTGTGACTGACATTATCTGTTGGACGTCGATCGGAAAGGAAGCAATGGAGCAACGTACCTGCATTAAACTTTCAGTGGGTGTTAGGTAAAAATGCAACAGAGACGTTTCAAGTGATTCAAACTGTGAAGAGCATGAGACAGGTGGGAGGTGCTTTCAATACCCATCTCACCCTCTCACAACAGGAATGTACGACATATGCAAATGATATGTAAATGTTGTAGATAATTAATAAAAATTTAGATTAGCCAAAAATAAAAAAAAATAATTTAGTGTCGGTAGAGCCAAAATACAAATAAAGTTAGAATTTACATTCCTGTAAACATGAGTTCTATATTAACGTCCCATTGCCCCGTTAGGGACAGTAATGCTGCTTGAAGCTCTGACTTAGGTCAGATATTATCTTAATATTAAGAAAATGTGAATTTATCATCAAATTGCATTAGTTAAATCTGGCAGACACAACATATCCTGAAATGCCTGAAAAGTATATATATATATATATAAAAAAAAAAAAAAAAAAAAAAAATACAAGTTATTTTGTACTCACCCTGCGGCTAAGTATTCAATTAAAAACTCCAAACATTTTCTAGAAATGCACACATATTTATTTTTAATTTCACTACTGAACACACAACAACACCACACGCAATATATATATATATACACTAGATATTCAATAGATATATTTTTTTTTTTTATCAACTTGATAACTGGAGTTTCTTTTTATAAAAAAAAATAATAATAGAGATCTCTCTCAATTCAAATGTTCACTGTCACTATACCGTTTAAACAAGATATTTCAATTCACAGTCACTGTAATTATACTTCACTCCAGATGATTCTCCGGGAGAGGTCCTATTATCCTTCTTCTTTGGGAGTCACTGTCTTTAGATCTTGTCTTCTATTGAGAATTAAGTTTTAGTTTCAGAGAAACTGCTGATAAAACACACTGGCATCTTTAACTCAGTCTTATGCCTTGTGTTTAATAAAATTGAACTTCAGCAATGCAAACAGTGTTTCACTTTTGGTATGCTAAACTAATATTCGTTTACTTGTCAGACATTTTCAGCTGTAAATTTATGTCAATAAAGATTATTCACTTGAGCACCAAATAAAATGTGGTTCTTCAGAATAAATATCTTTTTATAACAGATGTCCAAATAACCTGTGCTCCATTATTTACTGCTGAAGTTATGTATATATGAAGATATGACTTCAACTTTCAGTTTCTCCCAAAAAAAAAAAAAAAAATTGTCTGACATTGGCGACAGTCGATCTTCAACTAACTCTATGTTTTACTCTCTTTTGCTTTTGTTACTCACACAAACGCGAGCTTTTACCAAAACTCGCCTCCTCCGCGGGGCTGTAAAAGTTTTTTTTTCTTTCTTCATTGTCAGAGGATAGCGGGACTTTCTTTCACAATAAGGGTTGCTTGCGAGAGGCCTGACGCGTGTATCCCTCTAGCGGTTACTGTTTCTTTTTCGAATGTAAACAACCTCTCTCAGTGACCGATATCCTTTTCTGTTTACATTTATAATTAATGATATTACCGTTTAACGAATTACAATTGACATGTAACAAAAGTTGAAAACCAATATTTAAATATCCTATTTTGCATTTATAAACTTGGGTGGAGTTGTCATTATTAAAAAGCAGAAAAAAATACCAAATAACTTGTTGGTGGTAGACAATTGTCTTCTGCTACCCTCCATCACACTCCAAGGCATGCCGGGAGTGCCAGAATCAACATACTGAGTTTAAAATTAAGCAAAGAATAGCAAACTGCCAAAATAGCTATTCTATAAAGAAAATACGGTAAGGATCGCGATTCTATATACTAATATAACTATATCGGATCTGTCCAAGAATTGTTATAGGTTGGAATTTATATTCAAAAACATATTTCATATATCCGTACCTTCTGGTAACCTTGGAACAATATGAAAATTGAATTGATGAAGGTTCGCTGACTAGGCACCCAGATCCGTTGAACCACCCCCACCGGAGAGGTAGCGGTTCCATTAAAAGTGTGAAAATCGCGGTCAGTGAAACAATTTCTCACGTATTGTATTCGAAATTTCGTATCTAGATGTGTATAGTTTAACAAAATTGCTCATCGGCTTTCTGTCGCCAATTTTGTTTTGTCCATCCTTAGAATTTCTTTCCTTTTCTTACAATATATTTCTATAATAGTTATAACACATTGAAAGAATCTTGTTTATAGTATTTTCTAGTTACTATAGGTTGGCAATCTTTGGTACTCTAAAGGTCACTAGCCTCTGTCTCCCTGAAGTTTCAAAAATCATACAGAACTTTCCACAAATATATATAAAAAAAAAGCAGTTTTCTGTTATGCCACTAAACTTAATGAAATTTAAAATAAAATAAAATAATATCAGGATGATTAGCTTGAAATCTAATGTGTATAAAATAACTAAACTAATTAAATATATATATTAAGTCTGAATATAAGATTTAGGTTGCTTATGCAAATGTTATGAATAATAAGAATAAAATAAATAAAATATCTCTGTTAAGCTTGCTCATATCAAAACCGTTTACTATAGTGAAACATTGAACTGTAAAAACGTATTTGAGTGGTATGCAAGATTTCGTGATAGTTGGGAGAGCATTCAAGACTATCCATGACCAGAACCGGTAATGACTGTGCAGACTAACAAAAACGTCCAAACAGTGACGGAGATTGTACACAAAGATGGTTATGCACAACTCATCGAGGATCTTACTGGAATTTCCAAACCCACTATTCCTTTCATTCAAACCGAAAATTGTAGCAAACGAAAAGTCTGTGTGCAGTTCGTGCCACAGTAGCGAATAAAAACATTGCAGAATGGAACACAACTGGAAACATGGATCAAGTAGCTGATGTGAATCCATGTCAAGCATTGTAACAATGATGAAGTGTA
This sequence comes from Thermobia domestica, assembly GCF_964235325.1. Lineage (NCBI taxonomy): Eukaryota > Metazoa > Arthropoda > Insecta > Zygentoma > Lepismatidae > Thermobia > Thermobia domestica. The sequence goes on from NC_137462.1 coordinate 8,771,532, forward strand.
GTACTCTCAGTATGAGCCACTTACAAAGCGTCAGAGCTCGGAATGGAAGATCAAAGGTCTCCAAATCCAAAGAAAGTATACATATAGAAGAGCCGAATCGAAACTGCTCTTGCTCTCTTGGATTCCAAAGGAATCATTAACAAGAGATTCACTCCAGAGTTATACTGTGAATGCAGAGTATTGTGTGGGTGTTTTTGTAACGTCTGTTTGCCAGGTTGGAGTTGGACTTGAGTATCGGCAAAAAGGCTCATGATCCGTGTTGTGTGACAATGCACTCGTGCACAAATGCAGGATGGTATGTCAGTTTATGGCCAGAAGGGGGATCGTGGCGCTCGATCAGCCCCATGTTCTCCAGATTTGGCACCATGCGATTTTAGTCTAATTCGGAAACAGAAATTAATGTTGAAAGGAAGGCATTTTGACTCCATTAAAGACATACAAAAGCCTTTGACAGCGATTTTGGAGGCTGTTCTGAAACAGGAGTACAAAGGCACCAAGTTCTATATCCGCTTCATTGAATGTATTGACTTACGAGGTGTCTATTTTAAATACGTGATATTGTAACCTACTAATCTTTTATTTTTCAGTAGTCACCTTTTCTACTGGACAGACTGTGTACATTTGAATGCGTCTTACTTGGTAATCCTCGTACCGTTTTAAGTTCTCTTGTCTCCTTCAGCGGGTTTCGAGATTCCACTGCAAACTTACAACATACTTTCATGACAGCAAAGTATTTTTTGGTAGTGATCACTTAAAGGACAACAGTTGAAGGTTTGCAAATTATTCTTTGAATAAAAATGTGCTAACCTCAGTATCTGTAAATTTTCAGATTGTGAAGTCGGGGTATTGTGCATGAAAGAATGTGGACTTTCCACAGAAAGGTCGGGTTGTATTTTATTCACCAGAGATACTCTAGTCACTTTCTACCACACTTTTCGTTTTTGAATATCGTAAGACAACAATTGTACTATGATAACTAGTGGATTTCTGGCTTTTAAAACAGTACCTCTTAGAGAGCCAAGAGTTTTATCAGTTGTCAGTGGTTTTTGTTTGTTGCGTATAACTACTATAATACTTGCAATGTTTATGCAAATATTTGCTATATTTGGTTTCGTTTTTAAATTAATTTAAACTCAGACGGGTTGTAGTTTAAACTTCTTTTGTAATTTAACCTATATTATCAAAAATAGTCTCGAGAGTACTCTGAATTGCTGTTTGTTTTTGTACGATAACCAAAGTGTTGAGTTCACATTATGCTTAATATGCATTGTGTGTTATTTAACTTTGGAAGAGAAGTTTCCTTTTTGTCTATGGAATAATACATCAGCAACATAATATGAGTAAGATGTTTGGATAAAAGGAACAGTTTTTGCCAAGGATCCAGTTGCCGCGCAAAGAAATATGTCGTGATTTTCGACCAGTAAGACAAAAATGTTCTACAATCCTTATTTGAAGAGATAGCCAGTCATAATTTGGGTACAGAAAAAAAAAATTCTTCCATGTCCACGTCCGTTGTGTGGAGTACCAGTAAGAATTTAAAGAACGCAGCAGATTTATATATCTGAAAATTACTGTTGTTTTTAATTGGCTATGATTTCGAACTCGGAACGGGCGACCTTGTATTGGGTGTGCAGATGATGCTTTCAGAGATACATTATGATTTTACATCTTGAGAATGATAGTTCCTCCTTAAGCAGTAAACATCTTTTACCATTGTGCGTCATTATTATTTTGTATGAATTCACTCTTGTACTTACATTTGGGCTCCCTCGTGGCTCTGTGATCAGCCACGGATATGTAAGGAAGGCCATCCTCGATGAGCACAGATTAAAACATCAGAAAAGTAAAAGGTACGCTTGCACTTGCAGTATTTACAAGGGAAGTGCATATTTCAGAAGACAGTGTTCGTTTCCATTGTCTGAGACGATCTAAAGTACAGAGAATTGTGCGTACGTTAAGTTCCGCGGACAGTGACACCCGAATACTAAATGCAGAGTGTAAAGCTTCTCTGGACTTCTTGCAGCGTTATTATGTGCTAGGCAATGATCTGTGTCGCATCATTACGGGAAATCAGATATACGTGCGTAATTTCACACCGGAAACAAAGAGGACCTCTATGGATTGGAGGCCCACATCTTCGTCTGTGCAGAAGTAATAGGAAGTAACGATTCAGCGGGGAATTTCATAGCCACTGTTTACTTCGGTTGTGAAGGGATGGTTTACGCAGGTTACGCATGGAGGCAACTATTACTGCCGAACATTGCTATCGTTGCGCACTTCCAACAAGAAAACAAGAAGTGTGGCAAGTTAGTTACAGCATCGTTCTCCTTCGCAACAATGAAACACTTGACGCACAATGAAATTATTTTCAGCCGTTTAGAGGGAGGTATGGTATCATTTATTCTACAGTTCAGATATGCACCAAGCGATTTTCATATTGTCAGCAGGTTTAAAGAACATACGAATGGGCAATGAATTCAATCCATGGTTCGCCAGTAGTTCCACGGCCAAAGGAGCGGATTGCTATCGACAAGGAACTGAACGATTGGTGCAACGTTCGAATGTTGTGTACAGAGATTGGTGACCATATCGAAAAATAGTAAGTGATGTTTGTGCGACTTAGCGATAAATACAGTTTCATTGATTTCCCATAATAATGAACTTTCTTCCTAAATGTCCTACTCAAATATATTGAGAGATCCACGAATGCAGGAAAGCTATGCAAAACAGAATCATCCAGGTAAAAAATGGTAATAGGTTTTCACTTTCGGTGAAGCTTGGGTCTACCTGGACAACACTAATAGCTTCTAGATTAGTCTTTATGCGAAGGGCCGCTCCGAAATTAAATGAAATCTTTAAGTTTTACGTCCCGCGGTTATGCCGGTTAGGCTAAAGGAGACGGTGATGATGAGAGAAGAGTGAAATGGTGGAATGAAGAAAGTGGGAGGAAACGTGAGAACCCCGAGAAAACCCACGAGCACGGTGTTTGTCCACCACAAAGTCCACACATCGCGAGCAGGGATCGAACCAGGGACCCCAAGCACAGGAGGTAAACGCTCTACCACTGAGCCACCGCACCCCCAAGGGCCGCTCCGAGTTCATCCGGAAATGTTGAGAGAATTTCTCAAAGAAATTAACCGCTGTGGGAGGATTCTTCGCCCGTGGGCAGTCTCGAATCCATCATGTCTATTCTAAGGCTAGCCTACTTCCAGCTTAGCATCCTTATACGCTGCTCACATTTCGCAATTGTACGGCAACGGTCACCGAAATATGAAAAGCAGCATGAACAAAGCATTCAGTCACATTGCTTTTAGCTCGGTGCCGTACTATAATCATTTCTGGTTTCAGCATTTATCGCCATAGAACAGTGGTATGAGGTAGCGACAAACTTTTCTGCAGACGATTCAGGATCTCAAGAGAACATATCGTTACACAACACTCTACCAAATCGGAAGTTGTTGAAGTTTACTACTTCCGGTTTCAATACTGATTTCCGTAGAGCAAAAACGGTAAGAGAGATCGACATGCAGCTTTTTGCAATCTCGGTTCAACTCGCAAAGTGTAAGTTCCACCTCCTCCCTTGATCATCTGTTCAGTCTGGAATTAGTTCATATTAGCCATTTCCGGTTTCAACCTTTATCGCGATAGAACTGAAACAGTAAGGAATAGCGAGTAATGGGTTTTTGATATGAATTCAGCGTTCTAGGAACAGGTTCTATCTTTGATCTTATTAATCTGTTACAACCAGTAGTTATAGATGTACTACTTCAAGTTCGAGTATTAAATTTCCATAGTTTGAAAGTCTACCGTAGGTTCACACTGTGAAACGAAACTCACTTGTTTAAAATGTCGCGGTAGCTCAGTGGTAGAGCGTTCATCTTTGGTACATGGGCTCCTTGGTTTGATCCTAGCTCGCGCCAAGTGAGTTTTGTGGTGAACAAAAGCCTTGTGCGTGGGTTTTCTCGGGATTTTCTCACTTTCTTCATTCCACCATTTCATAGTTTCTCTTAAATTAGTTGGGGGCGCGGTGGCTCAGTGGTAGAGCGTTCACCTTCGGTGCTTGGGGTCGCTGGTTCGATCCCAGCTCGCGCCGTGTGGACTTTGTGGTGGACAAACCGTGCTCGTGGGTTTTCTCGGGGTTCTCCCGTTTCCTCCCACTTTCTTCATTCCACCCTTTCACTCATTTCTCATTATCATCGTCTCCTTTAGCCTAACCGGCATAACCGTGGGACGTAAAACTTAAAAGATTTCATTTCATTTTTTCTCTTAAATTAGTTATTCCATTATGGTTTGTGCGTATTAGGAATATTCCGGTTAAAAAATGATTTTCTCTTTGCAGGTAACACAAAGTGAGGAGGCAGAGTATGGATCAGTTTTTGTTCAGGGTAGCAGGAAACAAAACTTGAACCACCTGCTCAATTTTCATTATGCCCCTCGATCTGGTGCGGTGAACTCTCTCAATTGGCGTTCAGGCCATGGAGGGGGAGGCGGGCGAGGATCCAGTAGATGGTTATCCACTACTCATCGTCATAAATATAACAAGGAACATTTTTTACAAGCCAAGTAAGTATAATCTTTACTTTTGTATTCTTCATCATAATTTGTATCGAAGGTTGCTTTAATGGAAATAGAATTTGGAACGATGAATTAAATACAGATTTAATTACTTTTTCGATCAAATCTAAAAGGTTGAGTCGCATATTTGTGTCCAACTTTCAACCCCACCCATGTGCATAGGTATCAATCGCTGGGTGGTTTGAAGTGCAACACAGCTACAAGCGTCAATACTGTTCTCGCTGTGAGCATGTGATACATGCATCATGCTGGGAAGGGTATATCGTGGCACTTCCACACCAAATTTGCTGTACCTAAAATTCAATAACAGTGTAAGGAAAATGGATGTACAATAGAATCAACTACTATCAAGAACATGGTTAAGTTATATAAAACCAAGAAGTTCTAAATATTCACACTCCAATAAGTGTCGAATACGTCCTTGCAGTGATTGCACATTTCTCAGAAGTTACGTCGAATAGCCTTCCAGTATCCCTCCACCCTCCCGCTCGTACATAACAGGTGGTTGCCATGCTATGACACGTCTCGGAGACGTGTGGATCGAACCCTGCGCAACAAATTAAATCTCCGAAAAGTGTTTGTGCTGGTGACATTACCTAATTGACACCCATCGTTTGGAGAGAAAGACCACTTTCGAGCACCATCTATCCGGTGACAAGTAGAAGTTGGTTGCTGTGCTGGACGGAGATTGGATTTATCTATCCAGTTGTAATAATGTAAAATTCGCATCATTACGTACACTTTGACCGGTCGTAAATTCTGTTCAGAAATAATATGTCAATTCAAAGGTTTTTGTCACTGTTTTAAATGCTATTATAATTGAAGGTTCACTATTCATCAGGAACCTAAAAACCAAAATTAACTCTGCATACTATCAGCAGCACGTACTGACACCTATTTATAGGTCAGACCTGCCTCGTCTGTATGGAAATGCCAATCTTCAAGTCTCTTTGCATCAAGAGAAGGCCTCATCACAGTGGCGTAGCCAGGTACTGGCTGACCCGGCTCAAGCTTCCCCTTAGTAGAGTGAGTACTGGATTTGCTCACATCCAGTGTTTATTATTATTATTATTATTGCGGATTCTTTGATATTACAACGTTATTTTTATATTTTATCACAACTTCCCAGAAACTTTGTATTTAATTCATGTGAAATTTCAGCAGATTATTTATATGCTGTATTCTTAACCTTTTTGAGTTCTTTATAGCATATGTATCAAAATTCTCCGTCTACGGGTACAAATAAAATGCATTAAAAAAGGAAGTAGACGTTTAAATTAATTGTATGTATATTATTGGGCTCTTGTTAGCCGATTTGTCAACGCACACAAGCTTTGTGTGAGTGGTCCCTTACTTTCGGTGGGGACAGTAAAATTTTATTGATCCAGCATCATAAGGGAATTGGGGAACAACCTGAGTTAAGAGATCCAGTTCAACGAGAACAATTTGACCGCTATAGGTCTTTATTGCTGTAGCGAGTTTAACTTAGTGTTTTCTGTCTGTTAGCTTAATTTCGTCAGTATTTCAAATCCATATAACTAAAGAAAAACTGAAAAGAACGTGAATCGGGCCGTCCATATCGCTCACATTCCAGCCGATCACGGGTAGTCTGTGTATTGACCTCCAACGCGATATACAGTAGATGTGTGTGCCCCTCTTGAGTTTCTGGCTGTGTCACTGGCTCATCATGTGCTTCCCACAGGTTTCTGCAACGAATGAAGATAACCATCAGTATCAAGGTTATTTCATTTGAAAATATACTGGTCAAGCCATCAAATGCCAGGCCTATGGATTTCTGCGGGTTTGGTATCCTGAAGAGAGCACTTTCCTCGCGTTGTCAGCATTCTCCTTGGCCTGTGGAAAGCTTGTAAAGAAGGAAGGCTGTGTGCTTCATACAAGCCTTCTACAATAGAAGTTGTATGGTGCAGGGATAAACTCGGATACATTGAGGCCAATAGGCGATGACTGGCTAGTTATTGCGTCTTAGCGGTGTGTTTAGCGTCTTTTTCATCAGCGAGACTATCTGAGACGTGAACCTACAGCTTAACATGGAATCCGAATCAAACGAGCTACCGCCGTGAATCGATCTGTGATCTCTCGCGTCAGAGACGCAACAAATGGTGGCGCCAAGTTTTTTCCTAAATTATTTCGAGTTCAGTTTTGGACATACACATCCGACTCAATCTTTTGTATCATTTTATATTGTATTACTGGAATGGTAGATTCCCCTATGTAGTCATTGAAGAGAAGTTTTTGTTGATAGTGCGGCGTTCACCTATAGTCTTGAGGGCAGTTGAGGGATTTACAATAACAACCAGTTGGGGAAAAAAACTAGTTGCAACGGTCAAGATATGGGCGATGTGGTGACAATACATACTTCAAGTCTCTGGGTAGTCGATTTAAGATGTTTGGGTCATCTTGCGAGAGACTTTACAGTTTTTGTTCCGTCCCCCCGTCACAATGAAAATACTTAAAAGATTTCTATAAGAAAACTTGTGAACCAAAGCGTTGAGTACACACGTGTCTTAATATGCATTGTGTGATAATTAAGCTTTGGAAAATTAAATTATACTTTTTGGTTCATTTGATACATCAAGTGTTCGAGTAAATGAGATGTTTGGCTAAAAGTAACATTAAAAACGAAGTAGAAAAACGTGCGTTGTTGGTATATACATAACTATGGGTTTGTAATTTTTTTAAGGTAACCAAGAAAGTTCTGTCGCTTTTTCACCCACCACCTTCGAGCATCGATATGTCACCTAAGACTATCTTGAAGATCAAAAATAGTCCCCATCAGCATCGACGACCTTCTGCCAACGTTCTGGAAGACCTTGGATCCCATCGCGGTAAAACTTTGTGGGCTATGAAGCGAAGAAGGTATCAAGTGCATTTTGCACGTGTACTAAGATCTGAATTGGCTTCCTCTAAGGTGATTGTCCAAAGAATGGAACAGGTGATAACCGGACAGTGTAATGTCCAGAGAGTATGGTAATAGTGTTTCCCATCTAAGGTGTAGAATGGTGTTCGGGTCATCCTAGCCCCGTGTGGCTTAGCGTTGTCCTATAACAGGATAACCCCTTTGCGATTCAGAAGTGCTGACTCGAGTTTTGGGTTTTTCTTGAACACGGCTCAACTGCAGATAGTACACACTTGCATTGGTGCTCGGACCAGCTGGTAGCAGTTCTCGATGCACGATGCTCAAGCAGTCCACCAAACCCATAGGAGGACTTTCTTCTGATGCAGTGCTGCTTTTTGCTGTTTTGAAACCGGTTCATGGGATGCTGACCAATGATGATGGTATCGTGGAGCTTTGTACAGGACTCACTTCTCATCCCATGTCAGCACCCTGTCCAGAAATGGCCCCTTCCTCAGACGAGACAGCAAAGAAACACAGATGTCAGCTCGCGTTGCCTTCTGACCCGGATTCAAATCATGTAGGATCCGTCGACCCAACTTGTAGTACGTCCCAAGTTGATGGAGGTGCTGCCAGGTGGTTTCTCCACTCACTCTGAATTGTTGTCCCAGTTCCTCACATGTCTGGTCACTGTTCGCCTCAGTTGCTGCCTGAAGATCTTAATTTTGTACATGTGTTTTGGTCTTTCGGCATGTGGTGCTGCTTCGAGTGTTTAGTCACCATTCTTAAACTTGTTAAACCACCGCTGCACTGTCCTCGTAGTCACGACACCCTCATCAAAGGCCTGACATATCTTCCGCCCCGCTGCAGCGGCGTTTGGCTCCAGTTTGAACTCGTACAGCGTACAGCTCTTATGACGTTCTGTAGAGGCCCATGTTCGTTCTGTCCTTACGCAAGTTCACGGTGTAACTGAACTGCCACAAGCAGGTAGTGTGTTGGATATATCCACACCGACAACTGACCTTGCCAGTGGAACACAGACCTCCACAAAGAGCGACAGAATTTTCTTGGTTACCTTTATATATTGGCTTAGTTTTAATAGTAGAAGTTGATTATAGGTAACTAAGTAGCCCCAGTTGTCGCCAGCAAAATTCCCCGCTCTATCTCCATATATATTGCTCTGTTTTTGAAAGATTAGAAAAATTCAAGAATTGTTTCTGTGATGTACAAAGGAAAGAAGTCTACCCACCCTCTCGCTATAAAGGTCTGTGCTCCTATCTGTAAGTAGAAGCAAATCAAGCAAATTTTAAGCTCCTTTGACTATTACATCAAGATCTTTATTTTTCTTAAGTTTGTGAGAATATGGACTTTCAGATGAGGTAGATGGACAGAGTTCTTAAAGCAATGCATTCGCTGACGTCTGTATGGACAAAAATAAAAGGAAAAGTTTTGAGTTCCAAAGAAAATAACTTTGGTATAATATGGTCGTTGGGTGAAGTTTAACATCCCTTTTTAACACAGATTCTATGGAAGACGTAGACATAGAGGTTAAAGTGAAAATCGGACCCGGGCTCTGTAGACAAAAGGCTAGCCACTAGACCAACAGGAATGGCTATAGTATGTTTATGTTTACTAAATACATACACCACTAGTATGAATGTTAAGATATTGCCTTCTCATTTCTTCACAGTTGTCAATTTATTGTAAAGGCAGAGGCAGACTATACGCCGTACTTCACCGATCCAGATACTCTAGTTGATTGGGACCTCATAGAACAGATCGTAAGTAATTTTTTGGTTTATGCGTTCTTGGCATCTGACATGAATTATTTCCGGGAGTTACAAAATTATATATGCAATTTGTTAGTTTAATTATATATGCAGCTTGTAGGAAAAACGATAAAAAGAAATTATTTACCAAAAAATTGGGGTTAATATGCTTCTCGTTTGTATTTTAAAGATAAAATATTTTAAAAATTGCTTTCTTTCTCTCTGCGTTTCTTCTGGTACATGGGGTTCTTGGTTCGATCCCAGAACGCGCCAAGTAAACTTTGTGGTGGACAGACACCGTGTGCGTGGGTTTTCTCGGGGTTCTCGCGTTTCACCTCACTTTCTTTATTCCACCATTTCTCCATCACAGTCTCCCTCAGCCTAGCCGGCATAATGGTGGGACGTAAAATTGAAAGATTTCATTTATAAAAGTCTATTCCTAAGTCTTTTACCGCTTACTTGCAAATATCATGCTAATTAAAAATGGATCTTAGATAATGTCTATTAGTTGTTGGCTATGCAGAATCAGAACCCTGCCAAATTATCTTGTGTACAGCGGGCCACAGAAATTCTTGATGTACAAAGTCCGTGAGTTAGGCAACCCAACTAACGCCTGCTCGAAGATTAATTACGCCTGGTAGTAGCTAGCACAGCAGCGTGAAGTTGCCCCCAACTGTTAAAAGCACAAATCGTAAAGAATGTTTTCGTGCAGAAGTGTAGCGAAACGCTGGCTAACGAAATGACAAAAGGGAGTCTTTGGATACTTGTACTCACAGTACTTGTTTGTATGATACACACGTAAAACTATACACAGCCACTTGAAAAAATATACGGATATCAGAGGCTCTGATGAGAAGATAACAGTCGGGGGATTTGGTTAATCTTATAATTAACTCAAATGAGGATTATATAAACAAGTTTACTTAGTTCAAATAACTATACATATCAGCGTATCAAATAATATACGGATAGATTATGCAGTACATATGGCAGGTTATTTTTTTTTTTAACTAACTCAAAGCTTTGCGCTGAGTTTTGAAACTATTAACAGTAGTCCTGCCTGTAAATCAATTAAAAGTATGGATGGATCATTTGGGGGGAAGAACCCAACCCCTAATGAAAATTTTGGGGGTTTTAACAGGGCGTGAGCTCCTAGGTTTCGGCGCTACTGATTCATACGTAATACTACTTCGAAAGAAGAAATTGTTGATTTCATAACTCAACTTAAATAATTTTTGAAAATGTTAACTATTGGTAATTTATTTGTAAATATTAAAAATGCAAAATTCGATAACACTCAAACGAGTTGGAGAACTTATCCGTATTAAAGTAGGCTTATTTCCCGTTAACTTGCTAATATAACTGAAGGTTCATGATTTGTATAATATTTGTGAAATTTTACACATTGAGACACAAAGAGAAAAGGGGAGAATATAGTGTCAATAATCAACTAAAAATGCACGAAATTAACTGAAAATATCAAATATAGAACCATTAACAGAATTATACATTGGGACAGAAAGAGAGGGCTCTTCTTCCAGGAATTCTAAAAACCCTGTCCACCCCTTAGGACCTTCCCCTATTAGTCTTCGCGACACGTGGTAGAGATTTATGATCCCTTCCGGCTAAAAACCAATGTTGCCTCGATTCCTTTTTCCTAGTTGAATTTTTTTTTTAATTTTTGTTGTTGTTAACTGAAAATAGGAAGGAAACCTCTCTCCTTATTTTGCCGGACTTTTAACTACACAAGTGGATCGGAGGTACGACAACACTGAGAGCAATGACAGCTTACACGCTCGCGAGGACTAGCCGAGGGTTGTGGGGGTGAAATGAAGCAGTGGTTGGGGAAAGAGCCCTTTAAAGCTGTCCCGATGTATAACTCTGTAACTCGTTTTCTCCATTCATTTCCCTTCCTTTGTTTTCAGGATTACATCATCACTGAATTTCTCCACTGGAGATTATCTTTCATTTAGCAGCATCCAATTGGAGCTCATTGTAAATGAAACATTTTAAAAAGGGTAAACGGCGAAGGCGGGAATCGAATACGAGCCGCCAGATTAGAAAACTACAACTCGAACCACTCATCTAAAGCGTTACTTCTTTTGGCTCGCCTAAATAAAGAGCCTTTTCTGTTCGCTCAGAACAATAGCTTGTTAATAGATTGATTGGGAAAACACAGGAATATGTAATTGACTCGGTATATCACTGTATTCACTAAATTATTAACATTACAGATTTTTTAAAAACAAAATACAAAATTCCTTTATTTTGAATCAAATACAGCGCGTGTATTATACTCGTAAGCAAACTAAAGACAAATCAATTGCTACGTAGTAATCGTGATTAAGTGGTCAAGGCGCTCGATCAGTAATTTGAAGGTAGTCGAATCAAATCGGATCCGCGAACGACCAGTATTTTTTACTTTCCAATTTTTGGTGGCGATTGATCGGCGATGACACAAGTTTTATTTTCTTCTGATATTTGAATGCTGGGATGTTACAATACTTGAATTATCAAATCTTCAGGAATAATAATAATAATAATCTCATAGAAAATTAAAAGTTAGGAGCTTATCGCTCAGGGTATAACATTACAACCAGAAATGTAACATTTGGCAAGAAAATTTCGGTTTTGTTTAGTGTTGCTCACGAGAAGAGGAATTTCTCATCTCGTTTCTGTTACAAAATGAACAAAATTGAGACGAGAATTATCACTTTACATTTATGACGGTACAAGGCTAACTCAAATTAACGTCTCGCTTTGGAGATGGAAATCAAGACGAGACGAAAAGTATTGTAAACATTTCTCCTTTTACTCCATTCTCGAAATAGTGTATGTCCATTCATTAAGTAAAAATTGCTTTGTAGAGTAAAGCTTATACGCTATTTTGTTACTTTGTATGTCGGAGCTCATTGAATTTATTATGGTCTGTGTAACTATTTTTGTAGCAAAGCTTTTATAATTACTTCTGCATATTCTAAAAGTTAATTATATACCTTACTGTTCAGCGATATTAAGTTATTTTTATTACAGTTATCTTCCTCAAAATATACAGTAGAATACTTTCTACATTAAACTTCAGTGGAACGCTTTGGTTTAAAATTTTGGTAATTGCAGAGGTGTGTCCTGGAGGTCCAGACACCCTCCCGAAATCCCGATTTATCTCTTAAGTTTTGCCTAATTTTAGGGTAACTTTAAAAATTATAATACCATTATTATTATTATTATTATTATTATTATTATTATTATTATTATTATTATTATTATTATTATTATTATTATTATTACTGAAAATTTAAGACCTCAATACTACGTCCTATTGCAATGTAAATAAGCGTACTAAAGTTGATAAGAAAAGAAAAAGGATAAGAGCGATTTGTGTGCGAAAGGAAATGAGAGGGGAGAAAGAAGGTGTCAGCTCCTGGACAACTTTAATATCGAAACATCGGATGCCTAAACAGAAATTAAGTAGGATTTGTCTTTACCACGATACATAGTAGCATGCTTTCTTTGGTTAAAAGACTTTGGATTATGTATGCGTTATATTGATATTTTAACAAAATACACATACCAATATAAGAAAGAATAGTTCGCACTTAACTCTTGTCCTGGCAAGATACTTTGCAACGTAGACGGGCAACTGGGGCCTTACCAACTCGTTATGTTCATGACTTCGAGTAAAGATAGAAGAATTCAGAATTTTATGTCATCGGAATATTTATCGTTATTGAAAAATTCGAAAAAATATATGAGGCTACTGGGCCTGGGAGGCTCCGCTTTCCCGGATAAGGGTTAAAAATTGTGGTTGAACGGATATATGGAACGTGTTGGAAATGGCGAACGAAAATAATAATATTTCTAGCAGTAGGAGTAATAGTGGAACACGTTCGGAATAATTGCTCGGAAACAATATCGTTTCAGACACATTTATGACTCATACTAGGCCCTAAGCATGACCCTTAGGGGTCGTATTCATGAATTGCTTGCTAAACACGTTACTTTTTCCATCCCAGTATGAATTAAGGTTGTAGACAGACATGTGACATCAATTTGCTAGTATTTCCCCTGTGAAGAAAGCCGTCTCCACTCTAACTTGTAAGACCGAAAAAAATTGAGTATTTTTTTTTTTTTTTTTTTTTCATTTTATTACACATCAGAAGTATGAATGTTAGTTCATAAAAACAACTTACCGCAGCGAGAATCGAACCCGCGACCCCTGAATCATGAAACGAATGCTCACGCCACTACGCTAAGACTGCTTTGTTTAGGGAGAGTCAAAAATCACTCGTTTATGGAGCAAATTGCACACGTTTACGATAACGACGAAACACAGTTTTCTGTCATGATAAAATACTATAGTCGAGAGACTTCAAATTTAAATTAAAAAAACAAAAATAGAGATATAGTGCCTCAGACCACTTTCTTTTCCTGATTCACCGAAAGTATCTCCGTATCTTGCTATTGTTGCAATTACAAATATCGATATCCAAAAATGCCTGAAGTTCTTTTTTCACTTACAAGGAGAAAGCAGATTTTGGTAAATTAACATCGGGGCCATTTTTTGCAATATGATTGTGAACATTTAAAGTGTTCATATTACAAATTGAGAGAGCGCAATGGCCTAATATAGCAGAGAAAAAGCGTCTTAAAGTTTTCGACTCGCCGCGTATGTCGTACGTTGCGCAAATTTATTAAGTGACTGCGTGGCAGTCAGAAGCATTTGTGACTCACGTTCAGGGGTTACAGGTTCGATTCCGGCTGGTGTCAACTTTTTTTCTTTGCTTCAACCAATAAAGTAGCCACTTGTAGCTACAAGTAGAATGTTAATTCTCCATATGTTTATAATGAATTAAAACAATAGAAATATTCAAATCAGTTGTAAAATCCTTCAATATTTCATGGTAACTGGCAACAAAATATAATCTATTTCGTAAATATGTTGATATCACGAGTTATATTATGGTTACCACAGTCGTTGTATAAAAAATGTTCATATGCTTCGTATCTACATCTGTTGACAGTGTGTGTATTACAAGGAGTGGCACAAATCGCACGGGAGGATGAGGGGGACATGTCCTCTCCAATCCTGGAACTGAGGGATTGTGCCCCCAATAATCCGATTTGAAATGTGATGAATTGTGTCCGACTGCCACAAAGGAAAATGAGATGAAATTGATATCCCCCAAAATAAGCCTCAAATCTGCCCGCCTCCCAATTTTGAAGACAGCTCTGCTCCCCTGATCCTCCACAGTATTGTTTTTCTACATCATAAATATTTTCAGCATCGCTTTACAAAAATACGGGAACGGTCTTAACCCCCCCCCCCCCCAAATATTGGAGACAGATTTTCGCCGCTTAATAGAATTGGAATAAGGAGTAATCTCCTTTGGTTCTAGTAACATCCAATATTACGAAAGAGGATTTCCTTCTCATCCCCCTTGTAATTTTCACACTGTCAACAGATGTAGGCACGAAGCGTCGAGAATATTTTTTACACAACAACTCTGATAACTATAATATAACTCGTGATATCAATATATTTCGAAATAGATTACATGGGGACAATTGGGAAATACGAATTGCCTTATTTTACATATATAATATCTACACACAATTTCAATCGCTTCAATCCACTCCTTCCCGTACTGCTACGATAATATTTACTTTTTTGCGGAAGAGGCCTTGGCCTCAACACTTTCTCCGCACAAGCTAAAAACACATGTTTGCTTATTTTTTGCGTATTGTCCCTACAAAAGTTTCGTTGCAATCCTCCACATCTTTAGGCACTTCTGATGTATACTTATTAGCACTTTAGATAATTCGTAATTAAAGGTTGGAAGTTTTTTTTAAAGGAAAATACGAAACACACATTGCCTCATTTTCTGTATACAATATCTGTGCACAATTACCTTCGCTTCAGTCCTCTACTTCTTGCCTTTATGGCGTCAACTTTCACAATTTTGGGTTGAGGTTTTTGCACTCTTTCTAAAACAGTTTTTCCGCACAAAATGAATAAAAAGAAAACAAAAAACAAATATTCGTTTCCTTTTTGCGTATTGTCCCTACACAAAGTTTCATTGCAACTCATCATGTCTTTTAGGCACTTCTGACATACTGTTATTAGCACTTTTGATATTTCGTGATCTTTGCGTTTAATGTCCCACAATTATGCCTGTTAGGTTAAGGGAGACCATGATTAAAGCAAGTGAATTATGATGGGCAAATTAGTGAAAGGAGAAAATGGGAGGAAATTGTAGTGTTCCGAGAAAACCCACGAGCACGATGTTGTCCACGTCAAGCTTACTTGCCTTGGGTACGAACCAAGTACGCACCCTCAGATCAGAGTTGGAGTGGGACAGTGGGTCGAGTTTTCTGAGTGGATCAGTGGGTTGAAGGTCAACAGCAAGTGACCCACTGCGACACACCACCCATGACCCACTGCGATCCACCTACTCACTCTACTTACGGCATTGTAGACAGTATCTTCTGAACAGTATATTTTTTATTTCACCCTCGACCCTAGCCATAGGAACGAAATACACGTTTCTGATTGGTTGCAGTTTGCGATTGTCCAAACCTTCTAGTGTATGTATTGTGTGTTTTAATAGAAGAAAATTGTCACTTTGTTGGAATTAAAGAAGAAAAAAATTGAAGAAGCAGCTGAGGTTAAATTAATATTATGGCAGTCAAGCTGGAAACAAAACGAGCCCTGCAGGGCTTCTGAACCGTTGTTACTACTACAACTATTACTACCTATACTATGGATTCATGTAGCAAAACTGCACGCGAAACGTAAGTAAATCACCTTTTTGAGTATTATTTATCATATTTTAGTGGAAATCGTGTTAGGGAAACTTAATAAAAAAAATAAAATATAAGAATTAAAAACGTTTCTCTGAGGCCGGTTTGAACCCACGCCAAAAGTAATTATAATTACTAACCAAGTGTCTCGGCCACGAAGACCGACAGCAGTAGGTACTGATATCATGAGTTATATTATGGTTACGACCAGTGGCGTATTTACGATTTTATTTCGGGGGGGTCTTTGCCAACTTTAGTCCTGGAAATGTGAAAATTTTCCAAGATATTTCATTTACTTTAATATAGTAAATAACATTTCGGGGGGCCTTAAGCCCGGAAGCGCTCCCCTTAAATACGACAGTCGTTGTGTAATAAATGTTCTTCACGCTTCGTGTCTACATCTGTTGATAGTTTGCGAATTACAAAGGAGTTGAGGGGGAAATCCCCTTTGCTAATACTGGATGTTGCTATAACCAAAGGAGGTTTCCTCCTCATTCCCCTTGTAATTCGCACACTGTCTACAGATGTAGACACGAAGCGTCAAGAACATTTTTTACACGACTGCGGTAACAATAATATTTACGGAATAGATTAAATTTTGTTTCTACCGTAGTTAACATGGAACATTGAAAGATATTACAAGTGATTTGAAAATTTGTATTGTTTTATTCATTATAAGCATATAGTGAACTAATGTTTTACTTATAGTTACAAATGACTACTATATTGGTTGAAGCAAAAAAAAAAAAAAAAAAAGTATGACTCGAACAGGAATCGAAACCGGAACCCTTTACTCATGAGTCAAAGATTTTAATCAGTTTGCCCCACCGATACTTGGTAAATGTGTGCGTTGTACAATATATGCATCAAGTAGAAAACTTTGGGACGGTTTTTCTCCGTTAGTTTTGGCCATTGCGCTCTCCCAGTTTGCAATATTAATTCTTTAAATGTGCACTACCAACTTGCAAAAAATGGCCTCGGAGTTCACTTACCAAAGTCTGCCTTCTCCTTGTAAGTGAAAAAAGAACTTCAGGCATTTTTTGACATTCATATTTGTAATTGGAATAATAGCAATAGGACGTATACTACTACTGGCTTTCAAGACATACAGCCTGTGAGTTTTTAGAGGAGCTAACTACAGAAACCAATACATTTTTGAATCACTATATTATATAAATTATTATATAAAAAATGGATGTAACTATGTGTGCATGATCATCACGGCCAAATTGCAAAGTCAAATTAAATGACTTTTGGTATATAGTTAGGCCTTAATCCAAACTGGGATGTTATCATATCACTTTCTTAAGGGGGTAGTTGGGATCCGAATTTTTGCGAGAAAAAATTAGTATCTCACAAGCCGTTAAACTTACGGAGCTGAAATTCAGTATATTAACTCTCTATTGAAAATGAACACAACGTCTCATAGCATTTTTTAAAACTCTTCTTTATAATGGGGGGGAGGGGGCGGCACTTTCTATATATGCAAAATTGGTAGTGGGTTGGTTTGTAAAAATAATTGAAAATGATCGTTATTAGTTGAGAAACAAATTCACAAACAATTTGAGAAACAGAAACTATGCGTTTTCTACTATAATAATTGCTGAAGCTTATGTTTATTATATGGAGCGCTTAGTGTACAGGGCAATCAAGCAATAAAGCTGTGAGAAAAATAGACGTAAATTTGTAATGTATGCTTAATTACACGGAAATTTTAAGTTTGGACTGTACGTTGGTCTACTTACCTTGATTTAGGACTTTCAAATTTCATGCGTTTTTCCACTGAATAGTATCGATAATTCAACAAGAAAATAATTATACCATGATAATTTAATTGAAATTCATCGAAATTTGGCCCATGACAAACACTTTACCATTTTATATCGTAAAAGTCAGATTCACCGTTATTGTAAGAGACCGGTGCTTGAGCGAATGACCGTAAAAATTCAAACTTCGACTAGTTAGAATTTAACAACCTGGTTTTATTATTACAAGTATAAGCTCTTTAGTCTGTAGAGAAGAGGCTGGGTATCATGTGTCAGAGTTGATAACGATGTGTTTTGGTAGGTGGTCGGTCGGAGCGGATCTGTGGGTAGTGGGCCGGAGTGGGTCGTAGTGGGTGGTAAGTCCGAGTGAGTTATGATTGGTGGGTCACAGTTGGTGGAGGATCATGGTGGGTGGTGGGTCAAGTTTTTCATTGACCCACGCCATCACTGCCTCAGATAGTTCAGTGCTCGCGGTCCCGTGTTCAATTCCCGGTGAGGTCCTTTGAAATCGTATATGTCCTAGATGTATCTATGTTCGTGTCCCTGTCGTTCGAAGTTACTGGAAATAGCTTAAAACGAGTATGACTAAGTACAATAAAGACAAGTTACGGAAATACTTTCGGTGAATCAGAAAAGAAAGTGGTCTGAGGCACTGTATGTCCATTTTTGATTTTTTAATTTAAATTTGAAGTCACTCGACTATAGTATTTTATCATGACAGAAATCAGTGTGTTTTGTCGTTATCGTAAACGTGTGCAATTTGCTCCATAAACGAGTGATTTTTGACTCTTTCTTAACAGAGCAGTCTTAGCGTAGTGGCGTGAGCATTCGTTTCATGATTCAGGGGTCCCGGGTTCGATTCTCGCTGCGGTAAGTTGTTTTTATGAACTATAACATTCATACTTCTGATGTGTAATAAAATGAATAATACTCGATTTCTTTCGGTGTTACAAGTTAGAGTGAAGACGGCTTTCTTCACAGGGGAAATACTAGCAAACTGACGTCACATGTCTGTCTACAACCTTGATTCGTACTGTGGTGGAAAACGTAACGTGTTTAGCAAGCAATTCATGAATACGACCCCTAAGGGTCATGCTTAGGGCCTAGTATGAGTCATAAATGTGTCTGAAACGATATTGTTTCCGAGCAATTATTCCGAACGTGTTCCACTATTACTCTTACTGCTACAAATAATAATATTTTCGTTCGCCATTTCCAACATGTTCCATATATCCGTTCAACTAAAATTTTTAAATAAGAACTATTTTTTTTTATATTGGTATGTATATTTTGTTAAAACATCAATATAACGCACACATATTGTCCACAGTCTTTTAGTCAAAGAAAGCTTTACTTAATTTATGTTCTTAATTTCCTTTACGAAGTTTCGATATTAATATTGTCCAGGAGCTGACACCGTCTTTCTCAACTCTCGTTTCCTTTCAGACACTAATCGCTCTTATCCTTTCTTTTTCTTTTCCTATCAACTTCATTACGCTTATTTACATTGCAATAGGACGTAATATTGAGGTCTTAAATTTTCAGTAATAATAATAATAATAATAATTAATAATGGTATTACAATTTTTAAAGTTGCCCTAAAATTAGGCAAAACTTACAGATAAATCGGGATTTCGGGAGGGTGTCTGGACCTCCAGGACACACCTCTGCAACTACCAAAATTTTAAACCAAAGCGTCATGTAGAAAGTATTCTGCTGTACGTTTTGAGGAAAATAACTGTAATAAAAATAACTGAATATCACTGAACAGTAAGACATAAAATAAACTAACTTTTAGGATATGCAGAAATAATTATAAAAGCTTTGCTTTAAAAAAAATAAATAAAAATAACAATCCTTCTGTATATACTAACAATATGAGTCTCTCTTAGGATCTGCTTCTGTTTTCTTCATATAATTTTTAACTATATTTGTAATAATTTGGTTGGGAATACATGAATTTCCGTCTGTAAGTAAATTTTGTTAACGGCTATTTGTCGCCACGCTCTGAACGGTTTATTATTACATTCTTCTTTTTGAGTCCATTGAATCCATGAAACAAAATTCGCAATAGGAGCTATTGGCATATCGGAACAGCCCATAAGTAAATTTGGATTATTAAACCAATATTTTTCATTTCATTGCACAATTCCAAGTTTATATGTGACACAATGTAAACTGAATTACCAAGCATGGTTATATATATTTGCCCGAGCATCGTATTCGCCTGTTTATTTCAAAAGTGACATAACTCAAAAATCGCCCTTATTGACTTATGGACAGAAAATGAAAACTAATCTTGATGTCTATCTCTGGTAAAACTTTGACAGATGTGCTTCCTAAACTGTGCGCTAGAGAGCACTTTGTGTTGTTCTTGTGCCCATTTGTTTTAAGTGCATTTCGAAACTTTCAAACACTTCTCCTGAAAAGTTAGGAATTCTGAGTTATGTCACTCTTGAAATAAACAGGCGAAGATATATATATATATTTATACAAGCTGCTCGGGTGAATATAACGGTAAGCTCCATTCCGATGAAATTGAGTAATTAGGTATAATGGGTTAGGAGTGTAGATAATTTAATTTCTGAAATGTACCTGCAGATGGCAGGAACAGCTTGTTTGGTATGTACCATTGTATTGAATTACATGGGAATGTTGCACCTTCCTTTTCAGTTCACTCGAAAGTTAGAAAATTTGACATGCCATTGTTTCCCGAGCCGCTCATATTTGTTATAATGTAATATTGTTTTGTTTATTTTACAGAGAGTGCAGAGTGCTGAGATGATTTCCTGTCCAATCTGTTTGTACCCTCCTGTAGCTGCAAAAATGACGCGGTGTGGCCATGTATATTGTTGGTCGTGTATTCTACATTACTTAGCTCTCTCCGACAAACCTTGGCGCAAATGTCCCATCTGTTATGAGGCCATTCATAAGCAGGATCTTAAGAGGTAAGTAAATCTGTTTAATAGATCTATCGTTTTCCCTGTGTGTTTTGGTATCTTAGGTTTCCATATCTGCAAAAACAGAAGTTGGTTTTGAAGTGTAAGAAAGGTTGAACACCAACTGAAATCTCTTTTAGAATGACATTATTGTACTGCTTTACGTTTGTGGAATAAGATTAAATTTTCAACGTGTGTACTTGCTAATGCAACGACACAAGAAGTGATTTGTAAGTTCCCATTAATTCACACAAAGGAGAGTAGGGAAGTTTTGCAATACGATTTTGTAAAATACAGTTTTACAAAATAATTTCCACCACCATTATGCACTTCTCAATCCTTCGAAACCAGTCTTCAAACCAACCTTGTCAATGTCGAGACATTTGGACATACTCATCTTCCCATATCCGTAGGTCATCATCGCTCGTAAAACCTCCCTTTCAGTCTCGTCTTCACCTGGAGAGCAGCACCAATATGGAGCAAGGTCAGGACTGTCAGGAGGATATTTTACTAGTTTTATTTCAGTGCTTTCAGATACCTTGAGCAAACTTCAGAACAATGCACTGGACCGTCTCGTGATGAAGAAACCATGTGTGTCCTTCCATGGTACACTGAAGTTTTGTCACCTGTGACAATATTTTTCACACAAAGAGGTTATCCATTTCAAACTTCCAGCATTTTACTACATCGTGAAACACGTCGTACCTTCTAATCGTCGATCAAGTTACGCGACCTTCAAACAGTGTTGCCAACAACCTCTGAAGAAAACAGGCTAGATTGGCCTCCAGAAATAAGCTTTTTTAACGCAAAAAATGGCTAGATTTTGAACTGCTAACCTATAACCCACATTGTAGATTTTAAACCCCTTTTTTGTGTGTAAGAATAGTAAAATTATAAGTAGTAAGTTATAGTAAAATTTGAAATGTTGAATTTTATTCGGTGAAGACGAACAAGCAACGTAAATGACTTAAATTGCAATAAAACCCATCAACAATCATCTGATTTGTAAAAGTCAACAGCTATATTATCAGTTGAATTGAAATAAGTCATTATCGATGACGTCGCAGCTAGCCGAGGCTCTGGAACTGGATGCACCATCGTTGGATTGTGGATTGATTGTGTTTGTGTAGAGTGTCATTGTCCCAGTTTTCAGTCCTTACAAACACTTCTTATTTCTCCATACACCCACATGAATCACCATAATTGCATTGAGAGTTTTCAAGCTAATTAGATATTCTATATGTTTCATTTAATAAACAAAAACAACCTCTGAGCTTGAAGAAGCGAACAGCTTACTAAATTTGTATTAGAAAACTTTCATTCTTCTAATGAAATGCGAAAATTAAAATAAATAAAAAGTTGCAAACCGGGTCGTTACGGGAGCGACATTAAAATTCTTTCTGAATCAGTAAGTATTATTAAGTAGTTGTAAATCTGTAGGTGGGGAGAGAAAAGAAGAAGAAAAAACAAGTGTTTGTTGCGTAATAAAACACCCTCTGACTAGGGAAATCAATCAATACGATAATATAATGACAATAAATTTTAAAAATTACACTTTATTTTCAAAGAAGTACTTTTAGAATTAATTTAACGGCTAATAAAATAAAGCCAAAAATGGTAAAAGAAATGAAATGAAATCTTGAGTTTTACGCCCCACAATTATGCCGGTTAGGCTAAAGGAGACTGTGATGATGAGTAATGTATGAAATGGTGAAATGAAGAAAGTGGGAGGAAACGGGAGAACCCCGAGAAAACCCACGCACACGGTGTTTGTCCACCACAAAGTTCACTTGGCGGGGGCTGGGATCGAACCCGGGACCCCAAGTAGCAGAGGTGAGCGCTCTACCACTCAGCCACCGCGGCCCCCAATGGTAAAAGAGTTTCATAAAATAAGCTATATTTAAGGCTATAAGCATTTCGTAATTTATATGGCTAAATGCCTCTCCAAATAGGCTAGATTTAGCCTAAAATAGGCTAAATTTGCATCACTGCCTTCAAAAGGTACAAGGCTTTCTAACTTGAAAGCATTCTCGCAGAATGGCACAAACTACTGGTGCGTTAATGCTCAATTACTCCTTTATTTCGTGGTAGGCAACACATCTGTCTGTTCCAAGCATTTGTCGTAGGCAGCATTGTTTCACTCAATCATAGATGATCGTGCAAAATTGCCCAGTATTTGGTGTTCGACACTACTACCTCTTTTGACTAGCACAGTTAACCAACTAATACTGAGACTGATTACAGCAGCTACATGCAGGTTGGGACCCTGTAAATGCTCGCTAACTTTTGTAACCGTAACCTATAGTACTTCTGATCATAGGTTCCATCCGAACTAGCTATCTGCATTGATTTTCAAATTGTTATTTTGGGTTTTGGGTGCCTAAGTTGAAATTTGCAGGCAATACTATGTTGAACATAAAAGCAGTAAAACCACATTTTTGTTTTGATTAAAAGCCCGCTTGTATTGTGTTCTCAGTTTGAGCAACATTTTTCTATGAAATTCAGTTTGATCCGAATGGGAGTTACGTTACGTTACGATTACAAAATTAAAGAAAAGAACTGAGAATGTTCTAAGCCTTGCACTGTAATAGGTCTTCTGTATAGATAATCCTTATTCCTTTACTGTTACGTCGTGTCAGTATGTGTGTGGGAACAACTTAAAATAAATTTATTAAAATTTAGAGCTCTGTAAATAAGTCAGAAATGTTGGTAATGTCTATTCTCCGAAGCAAATTATAAATTGAGACTTTAGCTACTATCATACGTCTCTGGCAGAAAGTTTAGTTTATACTTACCAATGAAGTGCTATGGAACGAAATGTAAACATTGCATGTTCAGCACAGCTATTACTGATGCTAGTAACCCTTTTACTCAAATATTTTTCTCTTTGAACTTTGCTATAATAGTAGCTTTGGAGAACTCACCGTGTCCCACGATTTGTCAAGTTTTCTTTTCGATAGAATGACTAGCTTGCTTTGATCTCGAAAATTTTTCATTTTCTTCAAAATGTAATATTTTTTATATAATAATGGTAAAAGAGGCACGAAACAGACATTTTTTTTTTTCCATTTTAAGAAATTAAGTGGCGCGTGACGTAGATATTAACTCGAAATAATCTTTGCATGTGTCTTATCGTTTAATAATTGCCAAAATTTTCAAGGGGAACTCCCGTCTTCCTGAACGGTGTTTTCTTAAAATCGACTGCTAGTTTTAACTCGTAGCTTCTGGTATCAGTCGTTAAGGTATAGAAGTATCAAAGCAAAATCTTTGTTGAAAAACGAAACTTGCATACTACAAACTACCTGTTTCATACTTCTATATGAGTGATGCCATAAGATGTGAGTTGAACTTTGCAGTTCAAAAAAAAAAAAAAAAAACTTGATAGACATATGCCATACTTAATTTTTTTTTTTATTTTTTTTATTGACTTTGTTTTAATGCTGAAAATCAAGCATAACACCATAGACAAAGCTTTAAAAAAAAGTTTTTTCATACGCTTGCGTGTGTTTTCAGTAGTTCAGCCGTATAATTGTGTAAACGAAGGAAATTCCCATTTAAGAAATAATATAAATTGTATGATAGTTTTGTTATATGATAACTTTTGTTTGCAGTGTTGAGGCCCTTCAACATGTGCAGCATAGCGTCGGTAGAGAAATCACAATGCGTCTGATGAAGCGAGAGCGAGGTTCTATGGTAGTAATGCCAGTCAACCAGCACACAATGCAGCATATAGAGAAACCTCTTTCACTCTCACAAAGAGATGTTGATACAGTCTACTCCAAACTTCTGATTGCAACCCCTCAAGATGTAAGTAGAACAACAAAGGTACAAACTTTATTTTTTATTTTATTAGTATTATTATTTTACAAAAAAAAAAAAAAAAACTTATCCACTTCCCTGTAAAACACCCTGTACTCTATTCTGTGAGTGAAAGCAAACCAAAGAAATGGGGAAATCTTTTTTTTTTTTTTTTTTTTTTTTTTAGGGCAACGAACTCAGTGTGGGATCTAGTCAGAGGAAAGATGCATGATCGTATTCACCAGATAAGAATAGCATTGCCCTGTCAACCAAGCGTCGGGGGGACACTTGGGAAGTACTTGAAAGGAAGAAATGAACTCCGGTCTAAAAAGCCAGTATCAATGGCAAAGGGGAGCCTTGTTGTTCATCACACACCGCCCTAAAGACATGAGTGCCAAAAGTAGACTTGTAAGATCTGGCCTTCTAACGGGCTGTTGCGCCTAGAGATTTCTAGCTCCCGGCGTAAGCTTACGGTAGCTTATAGTTTCACTCTATTCACTTCCGTCCACCATTTTGCTTTTATTGGTATCTTATAAAAATGAATGTGTATGTGTTATACATAGCCACAGTAATTTTTTTATCAAAGACCTACTTTATGGTTCGTATCCTAAGGGCGAGGAGAGGGCCTCAGGGAGGAAGAGGTGTTTTAAAATTTATATATATATAATCATGAATTTCTTAGGTTACGAAGATAACACTTGAAATGTAACCTAATTTCTAAAACAAATTGACATACATATGACTTGCAATCTGGAAAAAAAAAAAAAAAAAAAAAAATACTGTTAGTGTAAGACATTGCTAGGGGGTTGGAAGGGGTGATATGTAAAAATAATCGAGAACGATCGATATTAGCGTTCAATCCATAGTTTTCGGGATCGCAGAGATGTACAGTAGCACTTGCGATGCCCTTAGTTCAAGTTAGCCCCCATGGGGGTGAGGAATGAGAAAACGTCGAAATGACCGGGATTAGTGTCGAATCCATAGTTTTAGGGTTCGCTAAGCTGATTGATGTTCAGTCAAGAACGTCCGTATCAACTGGCTCGTGAATTGACAAGAGCAACGCCGAAGGCTTTGCTTGTCATAATTCTTAGTTCCTTAGTTTCTGAGCGCATGTCAGTTGGACAGGAATTGGCAGGAAACGTTGGTTGCTCGCAAAATATCACAAATTGAAAAATTCGCAAAATATCATCTCTCTATGACTTACGGTTCTCGAGATATGGCTCCTTCAATCTCCCGAAGTCCGAACTCTTTTGGTCAATATCTGAGAAACGGTGGCCAGTTGGCTAGTGGCCACCAGTTACTATTTGGTACCAAAATGTTCACCATCCTATTAGGTATTGATCAATATCGTATGATCTCTCTATGATTTATTGTTCCCGAAATATGGCTTCTTAAATCTCCGAAATCGGAACTTTTTGGCCAATATTTCGCGAAGGTAAGAGTGACGCGAAAAATTCCATCACTTCTTTCAGATAGTTTTTGATACTCTATCGAATGGAGGGCTTAAAATTGAAAAATTCGCAAATAACAGACACATACAGACATAGAGAATTCAATAACGAACTTTTTAATTTCGTTGAAAATAAATAAATAAATATATAAAATAAAAAAGAAAGAATGAAAATTGTGTACTATCGTCGTAAATTACATTTGCAGAAATGCCAATTACTGTCATCAATGTTATGAATGTTCAATAAAAACGCGAATTTTTGCTTCTTTAACAACGGATAATTGGTGCGACATCTTTTCTAGAGGTTGATTAATTTGTATTATTTATATTGATTTATTATTTATTATTAATTTATATAATATTTACATCGTCATTACTATTACTATGATAAGGATCGTGTATACTCTCGATATTAGTCAATTGAGAACACTCCTCTTTCGATTCTTAACATGGAAATTATTTTCAGTTTCCGCGCCAGTAAAGGATCCGCACTACTTCTAGAATTCATTTTGGCTCCCGTGATAAATCTCCTTTACCATGACAACAACTTAAGAGTTTTTCGGCCAGTTTAGGGTCAAGCAGTGCATGACTTTACGTTTTGGTGTAAGCATCGCGCTAGAAAAAAAAAATGACACTTCAGCTCTGCTTCATTAAATTCCTAAGATATCGCCCTCCCGTTGCATGGTTCCAATGCTTTCGGAAATATAAATATATCAACATGAAGGTGCCAAATTCAGAAATATTTTATTTCGTGTGGAACAATGAAGAGGCTAACATAAAGTTGATATTTGTTTCAAATAGTATTGATATACTGTAGTGCATAATAAAGTACCTTGATCGTATAATAAGCACTGCTAGCATATTCTTGTTTCTCGATAAATGAGTAACAAAATGAACCGCAGTGCGACAGAAAACTGCTCATGCAGGCATGTCTCTAGTCTAATTGTACTAGGGATTGGAGTTAAAGTGGGCCACAAAATTTAATAATAATAATAATAATAATAATAATATATCTATTATATTATTATTATTATTATTGTATAGTATGCTAGTGCAGTGGTTCTTAACCGATGTGTCGCGACACACTAGAGTGTCACGCAGTCCTCTAAGATGTGTTGCGAAATTTTAGATTTTTAAAAATCATGAAAAATTTACTAATAATTGGTTAAAATTGTGACAGAATGTACCAGTCAATACTTCCAACGGTAGCAATGATGCTCAGTGCTATATGGAGTCATTATAAAAAACTAATTGTTTTCACTATTATAGTAAATATTATTATCTTTATTTATAATAAAAATATCAATTAAATGTGTCGTGATGTCCTGAACGTTCAGTAAAATGGTGCCGTCAGTCAAAAAAGGTTGAGAACCAATGTGCTAGTGTGTGTAATATATGATATAATAATTGATACTAGGATGACTCACGCAGACCTTACTTTTAGAAGGCAAGAATGCGATGGGCTATAAATGTGATTGCATCTCTGCATTGAGTTCTGCTTATTGATTCTTGAATGTGTCGAACATCTTCGTTATATGATAGTTATAGACAAATACACTATGGAGAACCTAATTAGGCATTTTTGAGGTTTCGAGGTAAGAAGTAACTGTCTTGACACTATATAGTAGAAAAAGAGGAGCCATTTGTACTGGTTAGCTATGTTTGTATGACGGCGTATAAAGTTCGTACTTAACAAGCTAAAAAACAGCTTAATCTTGGTTACATCCATGTAATTTAGGACCGCATATGGAGACAATGTTCGTATACTTTTTTTTTTTTTTTTAAAGAAGAGTTAAAAAAAAATATTAGTGATGTTTTTTCTCTTCTTCGTAGATGCAAATATGAATCCCGATTATCCACTCAAGGGTGTCTATCCTTGCCTGCTTGCAATCCCGCAGTAGATACAAGGGCTGTCGCAGTGACGGTCTGCGACAGATTTTTACCTAGCTGGCCAACATTGCCTATGGCCTCTGCACTAGTCTCGTCCTGTAGAATGACGTTCTGTATTCGTAACAAGTTATCACATGTTTCTATATCATGTTAGTGAACGATCCTTGGTTCGATTCCAGCTCGCGCCAAGTGAACTTTGTGGTGGACAAACACCGTGAGTTCTCGGGGTTCTCCCGTTTCCTCCCACTTTCTTTATTCTACCATTTCACTTACGTTTCTCTCTTCAGGTTTCTGTGTATAAGATCACTTTTCGCGATGAGTATTCAACATGAACAGCGACATGCCATTATATTTTGTTGGCGTGTAGGGGGAAATGCTGTGGAAATACATGCAATATTTCAATAGGGGTATGCCGATCAAGACAAACTGAGTAGAACCACAGTGTACTGATAGCACAAGTTGCTCAAAGATAGGCACGAATCAGGCTCCTTGCTTCCGCATCCTGGATAAAAACAGTCCGAGATCAACGACATGCAAGTGGATATTGTTGCAGCAGTTATTCGTAATGATAGGCATTTGTCTGTGAGAGCAATAAGTGCACATTTGGACATATCGAAGGACACCGTCCACCGAATTTTGCGTGATCATTTGAAAATGAAGGTTTGCTTCGTATGGTACTGCATTTTCTTGCATCAGAACAGATGCAGCAGCATGTGGCTGTTTGTACTCAGTGGAAGAAACACATAGATGATGATCCCCTCATTCTGGATCCATGACTTTGACCCGTTTACAAAACAAGAAAGCAGCACATGAAAGTTGGCACAGTCACATTCAAGAAGAAAGTGGGGCAACAAGAGCGCAGGTTAGGTGATGTTATATATATACCACATTGACTTGACACCTACTCTTCCGCTCCAAGCGCTGCTATCGGCTGAAGGAACTCCACTCCCTTTGGCGTAGACGGCTGTAAGGCTCTCTCGCTTAGGAACAGCTGAACCCTTATTGGTTCAACGCGTGGGTGTGTCGAGGGTGTGAGCTTTAGTTCGCATTTTTGCCACGGCTCAAGACATTTTGGCAGTACTATAGTCGCATTTTGGCATCGAACAGGCATTGTGTGTTAACATATTGTCGCTCCCGGGGAAACTGTGAATGCAGTGTTCTACCTAGGAGTCATCGAGAGACTGCACCAGCACGTAACAAAAAAGAGGCTGCATTTGAAGAACCCCTTCATATTGCACCACGATAACGCGCGCCCGTATACCAGGCTGGCTTTTCAGGATGACAGGACGAGGAGAAAAATATACATTTTCCTGCATCCAGCATACATCCCAGACCTTGCACCCTGGACTTTTGGCTATTTCCATTTTTTAAAGGCCGCTTTACGAGATCGTCAATTTCATGACGGACAAAAAAAAAAAAAAAAAAAAAAAAAAAAAACCGCCGCAGTACAAGTTCTTCGGTTCGCTGCCTGATTATGAATTTTCAAAGATACAGTGACAGAAGAGTGTGGATGGCTTCTTTAGGTGTTAATGGTGCATAGTTTGAAAAAGATGTACATCTCCTTGATGTGGCTGTTTCTGAATGAAAATGTTTTGGTTTGTAAGTTTTTCGTTTCATTTTAATGATTCTTGGAGGGGTCCATGAGCATGCTTGTCTTTTAACTGCTACGCAGTCACTTCCGTTTGACCTATTGCGCTCAGTTTGGTCTCAGTCGGAAGCTAATGAACCAAACTTTCACTCAAACACATTCGCTAGCCAATGGAGGTCGTTGTTTTCCTATACAGGAATTACTCATCTTCTCTGCGACAACCTTTGTAGTTATATCTTTTCGCTGTCTCCCTTAGTTCATTTCAGGAAGAATGTACAAAATCAGGCTAACAAAAACTGAAAACAGTATAAACGTTACATGAAAACTGAGCTACGCATGATGTTCACACATGTCAAACCCACTACGTTTCGTATTGCATGACGTGTCATCACGTCACAATCTCTTGAATGGTTCAATAGAGCTTATAGAAATATTTTATACGAACACAACCTAGCGGTGAATAGAATAAACAAAACAGAACTTGTATTTTACTTATTTCTAATATTGTCTTACATAAATGTCTAGTTTTTTTTGAAAGATGTCGAAATTCATCAACTGCATTAATTCTTAACCTTAATCTCACTTAAATATGATTTATTTTACTAGGTGATGGGCATTCTTCTCCGTGAGAAACTACAATTACAGAATCAACTGAAAGAAGACCAGGGCTCTCCTGAAGTTTGCTTCACTGAGCAGGCTTTAGAGTTGTTGGCAGAAAGAGAAAA
Source organism: Thermobia domestica (assembly GCF_964235325.1). Lineage (NCBI taxonomy): Eukaryota > Metazoa > Arthropoda > Insecta > Zygentoma > Lepismatidae > Thermobia > Thermobia domestica. The sequence continues at coordinate 8,801,687 of NC_137462.1, forward strand.
TGTGCTTTTCAAGAAGGTAATAATTTTAGTGAACTTCATAATTCTTATTCATGTTACTATACGCTACAATGAATGTTTCCAAAGTTCTAGGAATTGCTGTGTTAATACCGAGCCCTTAACTAATACTCCATGTTCAAACAAGTCATGACATATTCGTCAAACTATACTGGTTAGCGTCAATCCGTGATTTAATCTTCCACAAAGTACAGTTATGTTTCTTGGTGTTAATTTTGGAAAGAGGTTGATTCTCAAAGAAGTATAATTTTTCTTCTGTAAAAAGAGGACGTTAAAACATCTTGAATTGACTATTGGAAATGTTCGGCGAATATGCAGAATCTGACAGTATGATTGATCGATTTGAAGTTGCCAGACCTAGACGATGATTCTTGTAATGGAGTGCAAATATAGCTCTAAATGACAGTAACTTTATTGCTACAGGAAATCTCATGCAGAAAGACATAAACAATTTGTTCGTTAGCCTGGGGCAAGTAAAGGCGTTAGCACGTACTCAGGGATTCTTGAAGAAAGTTATTGAATACATGGCAGCTTCATTTGGAAGCCAACAAGGTTTCAGCTAGCTGGGTATCTCTCCGTCGGGTGCGAAACAGAAACCTAACTGCGTTAATCATAATTCATGGTTGTGTTTACATGTGTTTTAAAAATAAATATTCGAATTTTAGAAAATATTTTTAAATGGAAAATGAGAAATAGCCTTACTTTTTTTTTTTTCTTTCTTTCTTCAGTATTCCACCTGCGGATCAATATTAACAGACGAAACTCACATTCACGAAGAAAGTAAATGTCGACTAAAAGCAGGGAATTCGTGTTACTATTCGGTTCAAAATCTGTTGTCGCGAATTCTGTCGAGGAATTTGAAGCTTAAAACGATAATCATGCCTGTTGTTCTGTATGGTTGCGAAACATGGTCGCTTACTCTGCGGAAAGAACATACACTGAAAGTATTTGAGAACAAGATCCTGAGACGAATATTCGGACCCAAGAGGAACGGGAATGGGGAATGGCGGAAACTTCATAACGAGGAACTACATAATTTATACGGTTTACCCAACATTGTTAGGGTCGTAAAGTCTAGGAGGCTTAGATGGGTAGGTCATGTAGCTAGAATGGAAGAAAGTAGAAACGCTTTCAAAGTCTTGACTGGAAGACCAATCGGAAAACGACCATTAGGAAGACCTAGGCGCAGATGGGAGGACAATATTCAGATGGATCTCGCAGAGATTGGAATACAAAGTAGAAACTGGATGCATTTATCTAAGGATGGAAGTCAGTGGACAGCTTTTGTGAACGCGGCATTGAACCTTCGGGTTTCATAGGCCATAGAGTTAGTTAGTTAATTCCACCTGCGGCAACGCCCGTGATAAAACTTAGTATGCCATCATCAAAAATAATAGGAAATGCTTCAACGTTATTTGTTATTTTCATTCGATTGAAAGGTTCTGAGTATAATAAATTCTAACGCCGTTAATCATTTTGAATATATGCATGATAGATATCTGGAAGTTGTACAGCGGGGGACACTTCTAAATGGTACAGCCATATGGAGATTTACGGCTAAGGTGTACCATTTAGAAGTGTCCCCCGCTGTACCAGAATGCTTCTTTTATGGAAACCTTTTAAATGTTAGATTTAGTTGGCACATAGCGTTAGTCCTTCAAAAATGGCAATACACGTATTCCGATGGAATTCTAAATATTAGTTTCACTAATTGCAAATAAAAGGGGCGTAAAGTCGTAGGCCCTATAAGAACAGTCTCGTATCTTGAATTTTTGTGATTTTCATATTATTTCAGTGTTGTTTGACATTTTTTTCCCCCCATTGATGTCTAAAGATTAGCTAAATTGAACGCATTGTTAAGGTTCTTACTTTCTTATGGAATTTACCTGAAAGACAGAGAAGAGGAAGTAAATAACGTTACTCCTTAAACACTCTGGAAGCAATGTTTTTTTGAAAAGCGTGTTGTGCAATTAATGGTGTTTATCACGAGATTTAGATCTTTCCTGGTATAAGTGAACGGACGAACACAGTACCTTCCTGCGGCAGACGTATACCAAGGTTGTCCAAGTGAATATTTGTAGTCCTGCGTTAGTTTAGTTCGTAACAAACTAGGTATACGATGAATGCTAGAACATTCATCGTTCTTCGATCTTCTGTTTCACAGGCAACTCAAATGTTTTCTGCTGCTAATGAATAAACATCCTTTAAAAAAACGTCGTTCTTGTCGCATACGCTTCATAGGAGACGAAAGAAAGGAGGTTGGTGCCTGCATATATCATACTGGTAACAAGAAATGCTTCGTGTTCATTTGGCATTAATATGTTTGGAGAGAATTGTCAGGGTCTGCTAAGGGAAGAAAATATGCTAACGTGAACAGTATTACTGTACTATAATGAATCAATAAATGAAGTGATACTAAATATTAACGCAAGAAAGAAAAAAAAAATCAGACTTCCCATAAATATACCACGAATAACATGAAATCTGGGAAACCAGTGCAGTATTATCTAACAATCCTGAAACTTGTACAACTTATACCACGTGTGTGTTCTAGTAGTAATTAAAATTTTCTTCACGTAAAAGGTTGTCATAATTGTGAATCCATTACTACTACAGGTAAGATGTATAGTGCTTTTAGTATTAATAGCGTAATATATCTATATTTTGTACATCAGGTCGAACAAACAGTTGAAGAACCTCCACAACCAGCCGATCAACCACAAGTTGAGGAAGCAGGAGCTGCTTTTCAGAAGTTGAATATTAACGAGAACTGTAGCAAAGAGGTAAGTATTATATATATAATTTATATTTTCAATGAAACCTAACTCTAACGAAATAGAATCCTGTTCGCAAAGTAAATAAAATACCATGTTATTACAAGAAGACTGACAAATTCTAAAATGCGCATGGCTAAAAAAAAAATAAACTGAATTTTACAATCGTCAAAGAATTACGTTGAGAATATGTGGAAGGAGAATTATCTACGGAATATCGAACCATCTTTTAGCCTATTCTCCCATTTTTAATACTTAAATATACATACGATTAGAATAAAAAGAGGTAATATATATATATAGGATGTTTCAAAACAACGACGTATAGGAGGTGATTCCTGACACCAAGATAAGTCAAAAAGTATAAACCAACATGGGTGCACAAATGCTTCCTTTCGGAGTTACAGGCTGCCGAAAACATGAAAAAATGAATTTTAAAGGTACACTCATGTCCAAAATTATTGTCGCATATCTATAAATATGTTGTTGTAGAAATATAATATGATGACGAAATCGCCCGGTATTTCTTATAATGTTAGTATGTGTATAATTGAGAAAGACATGAATGTGGCAAATTTTATGTCAAAAGAGCAGTAAATAAGAACAATAAAACGAAAATAAAACTTCTTGTTCATTTAGCAACATTTTATTTTACTCATTCTAATCTTCGTATTTATAATTCTTTTCCTATGAAATTTACCACAAATATATTTCGCGATTATACACACAGTATCAGTATTAAAAGTACCCTGCAAGATCATTATCAAATTATATTCTTACAAGAAGACAGTTATAGATATGCGACAATTCTTTTGGACATGAGTGTACATAGCTCCAAAATTATGGGATCTATCGTTGACGCGTTATAACAGCACTTAAGAACTACTATGTGCCCTATCCAAATACCCAAGATTCAGAATCCTGCGGTACTTCCGCAACAATTTTTATAGAGGTAGTTGGTGAGTACTTTAAATTATATGCCTGTGCCTTACTCCCTCTATAAAAATTGTTGCATGAATATTGCAGGATCCTGAAACATGTATTTTTGGATAGCGCATATATTAGTTCCTAAGTGAAGTGTTGACCCGACTACGGTAGATCCCATAGTTTTAAAGCTATGTACCTTTAAAATTCATTTCTTCATGTTTTCGGCAGCCTATAACTCCGAAAGCAAGCATTTGTGTAATCCAGCTTGGTCTATACTTTCTGTCTTATCTTAGTGTCAGGAATCATATATATCCCTCTTTTTACTCTAACCGATATATCCTTTTATATATCTTAACCGATTCTACCGATATATCTACTTACTTGTGCTTTCCAGGTCAGCAATCATTTGATTAGTTTTGACACAGCTTTCCATTCTCCCCTGTCCTGAGTCAGACTTTCATCATTTTATTTTAGTTTTTCTTCCTTACATCTTGTGTTATTTGGTTCTTATAATTTAATCGGTGCCTTCCTTTAGATATTTTTCCTTCTACCTTTCTCTCCATATCTAATAGCATGATTCCTCTCTGTCTCAAAATGTGTCCAATTATCCTGTCTGTTCTTTTTTGGTATCATTTCCAGTACTCTTCCTTTCATACCGTATTCTCCTATCTGGTTTTCAACATTCTTCAATCGTACTGCATTTCAAGGGCTTCCATTTTCTGTTTTTTCTCTTCTCCAAAAGTCCATGCCTCATATTCCGTTCATAGGATTTCATCAGCCATTACTTACCTAACGTATAATAATTGTTAATTTGAAATTCTAAGAAATCTGTTTATTTTTGAACTTTACATCCCACACTGTCTTTTAGGTTAAAGGACACTATGGGAAATGAATGGTAAACGAACAATATGTACCATCCCTAAACTGAATAAGATTCGAACTCGCGATAGAACAGATTTTATGGTCGCCAGCTAATTACCTTAGATAACTAGACCATGTCACCTGGCTGTAAGAAATCTATATTTGAACCTGTTTAATTTGATTGTTTCAGACATTTGTCTATAAATCAGCATTCGATGATGAGCCTATGGTAATAGAAGGAGCAACTACTGCACATGCAGATGCTGTTTTGGGTGAGATGTCAGATGAGGCTTCGCACAGTGACAAGGAAGATGATGCTGCACCGAAGAACATGCAGGACGAAACAAGTGGCAGGTATGTCGAACTTATATTGCTTGTGAGGTGACTTCGTTACAAATTTTCTTAGAAACAGTCATAATATAGGATGTCTTAAGGATCAGAAAATACGTCGGAATTCCTTAAGTTAGAATTTGGCCTTCAGTAGGAAGTTAATGTTCCGTTGTTAGTTATAAATGTTGTCAAAAACCGTATGAAAAACCTGAAAAAGCAAGACCACAATATATTATAAGAGTTTAATCGAACTCATCTGATTAGAATCAAATTTGACAAAATGGTAGACTGTGACCTGCTATATAACCCTGTTAAATACAGGGTTCCTACAACCTGGAAAGTCAGAGAAATTGAGCAACTGTTTTTTTTTTTTTTGGGGGGGGGGGGATGGAAAAATCTTGAAAAACACTTTGTGCTTGATGATGTGTAGAATTTTCTTTTGAATCATTCAAATGCATCTGATAAGAAATTTTCCTTAGAAAAATGTGTATTTCCATATTTTGATTCTCAGTTGATACCAAGCTTTCATAGTGAAGGAGAAACGTTTCCTCTCCTCCAAGTGGTGCACAATGCCAACATCATTGATGATGTTAGTAGCTGAAAATGCCAGGAAACAATACTCTTTATTCTGTAATCTGGGAGTAGAGAAGCTTGAGGAAATCTTTGTCTGGGGTGAAAAAGGTTGAATATTTCCTTCAGTAACTTTCTCATGGACAAGGAGAATTTCAAACAGTTGTGGCATGTTGTCAAGATCTGCATGATTTTCTCCCACTTCGAAGGTGAAAGGAGCTGAAAAAGAAGAAAGCTTGACTGTATTGAAAACAATGGTGCTAATCAGGGTTGGCAAAAACCATGGTTTTTTATTGAAAAAACAAAAAACTTTTTTTTTTTTTTTTTTTAATAATTTGCCGTATTTATATTACATATGGACAGAAATAAGTTTGTTTCGCCTTGGTGTTATTATGCAACAACAGGGTTATGCTGGAAGGGGTCACACAAGCTTAAAACGGAATCAAAACCACTTCTCGGCTTACATCCGAGAGAAACTGTCCTCTCCATTTGGACTCGAAACCGGGACTAATCGGCCACAAATGCGATAAATCTGCCGACTCACTCACGAAGGACTCCTGATGAAAATACGTTATACTGATCCTTACATACTTGTTAATATAATTGTCAAGAGTCATTTCAGAAGGACAAAAAGATGAAGTTACACAAATGAAAACACTATACATAATTATATGTAAATCGGGAATCTCCCGCCTTAGCCACTGGGAAAATCCTGTTATTTTAATGCAAATTATCCCGTTATTGCTTTGCATGTAAAATTTTAAGGTCAACGTATCATAATCAGTACGCTAAAACAGGTATTACATTACAAATTTAGTATGTAGATATCATTCAATAAAATTTTATAAAAAAAAATCCAATCCAAGCTAATGCTGGAAGCTACGTAGGCAGCCGATAAATTTTGCCAATTTCTATCAATATATTTAAACAACCTTGGCTTCTTTATAAAACAGGCATTCAGGTAAGCAGAAATATACAATTTGGTTTCGTTTCGTATGTTTATGCTTAACGTCCTTACATAATACCGAGCTTGTCAAGAAAACTCGCGTAAAGTGACATTCGAACCGCTATTGATTTACACTTGACAGAAGTGTTGTGGTTCGACCGATAATTGAACATGGGACGCCTTGATTAAAAAGTGAAAAGGAGATAAAACTAATGCTGACGGTCCGATATGTGGAAACGTCACCATGAAGTTCAGTGAAGATAGTGAACACGATTGTGGTAAACATTTATTCTTTCTTGCATAGTTATGGTATTGTGATTTTTGTCATTATTATAATCAAAATTTAATTGGTGGAGTATATAATGAATATGTATAACAATAGTTGTCAATCATCATAAGAAAGGAAAATTAAAACGTTGGTGAGGAACGATCGATTGCAGAGAGAGGAGGAGGCCGATTTCATAGAAATTTTCTGATATATATATATATACCTGATGGAACTCTGAAATATTATGCGTAGGCTTTTTTCCAGAATTATGGGCGATAAGTTTGATTCATTTTCAGAGAACGGAAAGAAAAAACAAGTCATCCACTAGAAACCATATGTGAAATTTTCGAAAGCAAACCCGTGTATCGAACTCATCCAATCAGATCAAAGTTGGCATTGTGGTAGATCTTGACCTGCTGTAGAAGTATGTGAAATGTTATGGTATGCAAGCTTCTGGTTCCTAAATTACCCACAATCAAAATTATAAATAAATTCATGGGTCATAATAAAAAACGTAATATGTACTATTTAAATAGCAGTTAGAGGTCATATTTGAACAGAAAAAAGAATTTAAAAAAAGAATGAAACCATTTTTTTTTTTTTTTTTTTTTTTTTTTTTTTTTTTTTTTTTTTTTTTTTAACGCCGTACAATTATTTACACGGAAGAATAAACTAGTAAAATTCCTGAATGTAATGCGCTCTTTAAAAGGGAGGCTGATGTTCGAATCCTGGTCACTCTATATGTGGATTATGTTGTAGGGTAGTTCGTATCAGGCCGGTTATTCATCCATCATGTTTGTTTGATTGATTGATTGATTGGAGTGTTCATGGTTACGTCAGCGGCTAGGTTATTTAAATCGCCAATGGCCGACACATGCTGACCATAATATGACTGCTAAAATAAAGAGAGTTATCGAGGATATAATTTTTTATAAATCTATAAATGGAATGTAAGCTCAAGGAAATAGAATTAAAAGTATATCTAAGAGGTAGTGAGAAAGCTAAAAGAAAAAAATAAAATAATAAACGTATAACGAGAGAAGTAACTCAAACAACAGTAGTAATAAAACATGTGAAAACTAAAAAGAAAAGCCTTAAAGAACGTTAACTATTTCAATCGCATGAATAAAAGCTAGAATACTGACGCCAAAAACAGCTTATCTCCTAAATCCCGTAGCGAACCTTCTACAAGGATATGCCAACTAATTAAGTGCCTTCATTGTGTCTATGCCGTATTCGAGTATGTTTCATCTCTTGTTGCATAATTGCCTAACTACAAAGGATAACAAGACTGCCCTTTCTATTCTGCAGATGCCACTAGCTTTGTTGATTTAGAACAAATGGAAGGGTGACATATACTTTTCAATTATCTTCCAAGACTTGTTCTTTACCATAGAACACAACTAATAGTATATTATTATTACCGAGTCCCATGTTTGTGCTCCAAAGCTGAGGGAAACAGTGATGATGAGATGGATAATAATGGTGAAACGTAGAGAAGTGGGGAAAAAACTGGAAAAGTGACGTACACTTGAGTTATTTAACCGCTAAAGTGTCTTAATCATAAGAGCGCATTTATCTGTGTACTATATACACTGATGAGTAGATTTTCTTGGGGTTCTCCCGTTTCCTCCCATTTTCTTCATTCCAGAATTTCATTCATCATCATCATCATAATCATCTGTCTCCCGTAGCTTCGGCGCATAATTATGAGACGTGAAACTCAAGAATAATAATACGTGCACCCAGGGTTGGCTGGTTTAAACCAAGGTTTAAACCAGCTGGTTTTTTCAAAAAGAACAACTGGTTTAAACCAAAAAACAAAAAATGTTCGTAAAAGTGTAAGTGTTTGTAAAATCTTGATGAACACACATTTGTGGGTTATCACGTTTCACTCCCGTATATTATTCGTATTATATTCAGACCTAAATTCCCCATTCATTACTCAAAAAGATTATACTACAAAAGGAACTTTTTTTTAAATAAGTTTATAAATGTTTATTTTGTGATTTTTTGTAGTTATTATTGTTATGTAATTGCAATCGAAGAAAAATTCTAAATATTGTTGCGATTCAATGTTTACTATTGATAAAATACATCGAAAATGCCGTACTTTTTGTGTGTGGGGGGGGGGGAGGGTCATACAGACTCCACGAGAGGCATTTAGTGAAATAAGTATCTTTGGTATCTATTTATGTATAAATGAGTCTGAGCCAAAATGGACTCAAATAATTCGTATCTTTATTCACTTTTCCTATTGATATGCAGATTAAGTCGTTGTATTTCTTTAATTTGGACCAATAAAAGTCGTTGTTAACTAAGTTGAACTAAATTAGTTCTTCGGTACTCCGTAGTACTTTGAAATTGTTCATATGCAATTCTGTGTAATGGTTTCACTTGTGCAACTGTTTATCTTTTTGTCCTTCTGAAATGACTCTTGACAGGTATATTAAGAAGCATGTAAAGATCAGTACAACGTATCTTTTTATCAGGATTCCTTCGTGAGTGAGTCGGCAGACGTATCGCATTTGTGGCCAATTAGTCCTGGTTCCTAGTTCTAATGGAGGACAATTTCTCTCGGATGTAACTCGAGAAGCGGTTTTTATTCCGCTTTAAGCTTATGTGACCCCTTCCAGCATAACCCGGTTGTTGCATAATAATATCAAGGCGAAACAAACTTATTTCTGTCCATATATGATATGAATATATAGAGCAAATTATTTAAACCATAAAAACCTGGTTTAAACCAAAAAAACCTGGTTTAAACCAAAAAAAAACGTTTTTTATGTTCTTTTAAATAAAAACCATGGTTTTTGCCAACCCTGCGTGCACCTCTTTGGTCATGGAAGTTTATACATTTAGGCTGTTTTTGTACAATTCATTTATGAAGCCCGCTTTAATAGTATATTTTTTCTCTGCCCTACCTTCGTACTCTCACGAAGAATCTAATCTGTCAGTCATATGAATACTTTCCACAGAAGATAATAGGGAAATAAAAGAAAGGGTTTCGTAGATGGACTCGATAAAAAAAGTTAAATTCCTATGGAACATTGGTACAAAATGTCATGATTGTACCAGTGCCATACTGTTGGTAACATATATCTTTTATAGCTCATATATTGTGTTTTCTTCGTATCAATGACGAGAATAATTGTGCATGTAGATTTCGATAAGTCAACTGTCAACCATGTTTGTAAATAATATGTTTAAAGAGTTTCGTGTCGTGATTTGTTTCTGTTATTGCTTGTTTTAGATCTCGCTATGAAAGTGTGAGCAGCGAAGGATTCTGCAGTGATGACGGTACGACTACTATAACAGCCGAAGATTTAGAAATACCAGCTGCCACTTCCAAGAAAACCAATGGCCAAAACATCACAAGACCTTTCTATTTCTATCAGGGTAAGTAGTTCTTATTTTTATATCGTGCCATTCTCTTCTCATAACTAAGGAAGTCAGGTTCGAATTTTCCTTTTCTCTAGTTGATGAGTTTTGCCATGTTTTCCTTGTTTTTACCAATCTAATGCTGTAAAAGCTGTTCCATATACGACTCCGAGATTGAATCGAGTGCAGTTTTTGTTTGTATGTTTGTTTTCGGAGGTGGTAGGCATGTTCTTATCATTATTGTTATCTAATGTTACTTCGATTAACGCACCTACATTTGGTTTGACTTGTTTGTTGTGTATTCAGTTATGAAGCATTATACCCCTGAGCAACATGCACTTACTGTGAAGACATTTTAACTGTCTGTCTGGCAAGGTGACATGTGTACTCCAACAAACCACACTTTTTTTAAGTATGCGTGATTGGATGCATTGTAACAAATACCCGAAGAGGGCTAGCAGTAATCTTGCGGAGCGTATAAATGCAAGAAGACTCAGCGGGGATGGACGTACGTAAATGGGAGATGTTACTGATTGCATATAACCATTTTTCATGAAGTTTTCCGGGTTTTTCCCTCCTAAATTCGACGTCCAATATTCAACTTACCCTACAGTTTTACACACATGCACACACACACACACACACACATATATATATATATATATATATATAGGGTGATTGGTAATTCTATGCATTTCTTGGAAGGGGACATTCTACAAGTACTTTGGAATATTTTCATCTATATGAACCGGGGGTCGCAAATCAATAGTTTCTAAGTAATTTGTATGTGTGTGATTTCTTTGAAATTGGCCGGCTTATGAGAGGTGCACGAGAAAATTTTACCCTAACTCCCTTTCCATGTCGTAGAGGGATGAAAGTTTACAAGTGTAATACTGCATGCCTATGTAGGTCATGTAGTAACGTACAGCTCGTAACTCTGCACCGTTGCTATGTTATAGGTCCGAACGTGAAGTAAGGTATAGTGGTCCAAAATCCATTACTGCACCTCAGAAAGCAGCGTGGTAACATCGCAGAAGTACTTGCGGAGATAATAGAATGAAGAAAGTGTGCGGTCAAGAGAAAACGCGAACTATGACGGATTTCATAGTCAGGGTCGTGCATCTGTCTGGCCAAGATTCGGGCAGTGAACGGATGCGTGGTTTTCCAGAAGGCGGACACTTTTATCAGCATGCTACGCTTTGGGATTTCACAAAATTCTGCAACGCACGCAGCAGTGAGGCATAGTTTATCCTGGTAATTGTGGTACCCTTTGCCTCACGTCGCAGATAAAGAACCATAGATTAGATCTATCACATCAAATAATTGCATCGATTCTTGTCAGACAACAGTTAAAGTCAATAGACGTTGACGCTAGCACCACATATTAGTGTAACAATAGATGTAACTGTTTGATAGATTTGTAGAATAATGCTAATGGTTCCAAGTTAACATGTAATGTTGCCACATAGTGAAATTTTGATTCCCCATAGCGGTGAAAAAGGCCCCGGAGGACATTCCATCATATAACATTTTCGCTTTATTTTGACCTGTAGAATAGTGCCATTTTTAGAACGCTCGATATATATATGGGTGATTCCACGAAAAAGGGAAATTTTCACTTGGAAAATTTTTGTTCCGTTGATGGTCGCCTATTTCAATAAAAATATCACATGCACTTACTACTACAAAGTACATGTTAATTAGGTGTTCAGCAGAGCTGAATCGTTATTGGTGTAGTAAATAAAAAATAATAAACTTTTCAGCACCCACGGAGTTGAGACCATAGGTCACGGAGTTGAGATTAGTTAACACGGAGTTGAAAATTGCTGTGGAGTTGAGAAACGTGATACATCTGGGTGATAAATTTTGGTTTATAAGTGATTAAGCTTATAATTTACATAAAAATTGAAATAATTTTCCAATAGTTTTTGTAAGTTAGAATTATTCTCCTTATGTTGAATAAAATTCTAACAAACTAGATGACACGTAATTTGTTATACAAAAATACTCCAGAAAATACTGCAAGCATATGAAAATGTATCTAATGAAGGTTCCAAAATTGAGTGTATATATATATATATATATATATATATATATATATATATATATATATATATATATATATATATATATATATATATATATATATATATATATGAATATGAATATGTGACGTAAATAAGAAAAAAAGAAATACACATACACTTATCGAATATTGAAAAATTATTGCGCTTTCAATATGTTGACTATCATATGGAGAGGACAAACTTTTTACATAAGCTTACGAAACAGACGAAGTAGTCACTAAACCTGTCTATTGTCTACTTCATTTGTTTTCTGAGCTTATGTAAACCGTTTGTCTTCTCTGTGTGATGAAGTCCACACGTCGAAAGTGCAATACTTTTTCAATATTTGGTAAGTGTATTTGTACCGTATATTTGGTATATATACAAGGTGTTTCAAAACAATACACACATCGTTTGGGAGCTGATTTCTGACACCAAGATAAGACGAAAAGTATAGACAACTGGGTGCACAAATGCTTCCTTTCGGAGTTATAGGCTGCCGAAAACATGAAAAAAATGGACTTTAAAGGTCCATAGCTCCAAAACTATGAGATCTGCCGTAGTCGGGTCACGACTTCACTTAGGAACTAATATGTGCACTATCCAAAAATATGTTTCAGAATCCTGAGGTACTCACGAAGCAATTTTTATAGAGGGAGTTTGGTTACGGGCGTATAATCTGAAGTACTCACCAACTACTTCTATAAAAGTTGTGGAAGTACCGCAAGATTCTGAAACATGGATATTTGGGTAGCGCACATACTAATTCCTAAGTGAAGTTTGACCCGACTACGGTAGGTCCCATAGTTTTATGCGATGGACCTTTACCTTCAAAGTTAATTTTTTTCATGTTTTCGGCAGCCTATAACTGCGAAAGGAAGCATTTGTGCACCCAGATTGGTCTATACTTTTATCTTATCTTGGTGTTAGGAATCACCTCCCAAACGTTGTCGGTATTGTTTGAAACGCCCTGTATAATGCACACTAAATGACAGTGTAAGGCACTCATCATTTCTGTTTTCTTTGGATAATTCGATGTTCTTTGTTAAGTAGCCCTCATTTTCCACTCCAATGAAGGAAATGTCTTGAGGAAACAGGGAAGGGCTGTTCTAGTCTACACAGAATGACAACTGCCAACGCCTTTTAAACGTCAGGTTTAGTAGGCCAGGAGAAATTCCTCCCGATCCGCGTCATAAAATTGACTGTCCGCATATTGCCCTCAGACTCTTCGACAATCTCTGAAAAGAAAACAATTAGTTGATCATAAGATTCAGACGTCAATAGGTTAAAAACAGATACCATCCATCTTGACTTGACTGAAGTTTTACCTCCGGCTACCTGACAGCCCCAAATCTGAACTTCCGCGAAACACTCCTTAAGTCTCTTCATCCCGGCGAAATTAAAATACCGCTAATTTTACAGTAATTATGTGATATCTTCAAATAGATAAAAGATAATTGAAATATGGAACAAGAGCGCCATAGACAATATTATTTTGCGTGAGGTACCGTTATCACAAGTCACCTAGTGGCTTTCCGTTTTCAACTGTTTAGAAACGCGAAAATAAATGCCGATTTTCAAAATGGCTCGAAATCGAAAGCAGATAAGTGAGTCGTGATAACGGTTTCTCATGTAAAATAATATTGTCTAGGGCGCTCTTGTTCCACATTTCGATTATCTTTTATCTATTTGAAGATATCACATAATTACTCTAAAATTAGCGGTATTTTAATTTCGCCGGGATGAAGACTCTTAAATGGGCTAGGACCCTCCAGCCGTCTTTGAGTGTGAATGACACGTGGTCAGCGTGTCGGCTCCTACGACCGTTGCGATGGTCTGCGCGATCAGGTTTCAGTACATCTCTACTCAAATGAGTTTTTTAATTGCCTTACTGTGCGAAGTAAACACCATTAATTTTTGAGCTTCCACTGGGAAACAAACCCAGAACCACGCACGAAAGGCGAGCATACCAGTCACTAGACCATAAACGAGCTTTATTTCTATCAATATATTGAAAGAACAAATATTTGGAAGAGCATGAGCATAACAAACACTACAGGATTATCAACTCCGTGAACCTGTCTCAATACCGTGGATTCCTTAGTTTTCAGATGGACATGGAGTTGAGAACCATGGAGTTGAGAAAATCGAATATAATTTATTTTTACCGGCCCACTTTTTAACGAGTACATGTGAGTAATTGTGTACGAATTTTCTACGCTAAGGCGTAGGTTCCTCAAGGGAAAGAAGGTATATACCATACAAATACAAGTAAGTTTGTAAGTTTTTTTTTTACGTCTCACGGATATGCCGGTTAGGCTAAAGGAGACGGTGATAATGAGAGATGAGTGAAATGATGGAATGAAGAAAGTGGGAGGAAACGGGAGTACCCCGAGAAAACCCACGAGCACGGTGTTTGTCCATCACAAAGTTCACTTGGCGGGGGCTGGGATCGAACCCGGGACCCCAAGCACCAGAGGTGAACGCTCTACCACTGAGCCACCGCGCCCCCCCACCATACAAATACATTCAGTAATAAATACCATGGTGTTGAGAATCAATTAATATACGCACCTGCTTTCCACACACAAAAATATTTTTCCTATAGCTTTTAACACATGCACACAACTTTTTCTGTTCTTCAGTCAAACATGTCTGCCTTGTCTTCTTGTGGGTGTTGCCAATGTGGACGACCATGCTATCTGTTGAGAGCAATGATAATTTTTTCTATTGCCATGGAGTTGAGACGAAATAGAGGTGACAGAAACGAAGCATAGTCAAGCTTTCCAAAATAATCGTTATAAAGATTTACTTTCCACAAAACCGAAACATTGAAGTGTTCTCTTCCATTTAATTACCATTAAATGATGTTTGATTTGCGACTTCAGTTGTAATTTATTGATTAAAATCAGTCAACTGTAGTCTGTGACAGCCCACGGTGTTGAGAAATTGGGTAATAATTAATTTTTTACGTATGTTTCGTGTTATATTTGCAAACTGTTATACATGGCATACCTACTTTGTGACGGTTACTACCAAACAAAATAAAAATGAGGTGATTCTTTCTAGTAGTAGTTTGAAGAAATGCCCGTGACAGAAAATTTCCCTTTTTCGTGGAATCACCCATATATATATATATATATATATATATATATATATATATATATATAGATAGATAGATAGATATCTTTAGCAATGGTTTAGAGTACGCGTCTTTGGCGTGGGAGACCTGGGTTCGATTCCCGGCTGGAGCTGATGTTCGAATTCCACGTTAAGCTGTAAGTCCACGTCTCATATAGCCTTGCTACTGAATGGAATGCTAAACTGAAAATCAGTTCAAATATTTAGCAGATTTCCTTTCAAAAGATTGCTTTCTAACTCTCGTTGTTACGTGATATATGAATATTCTGAAACGTCGTCGTGGGCGTGAGACATTTGTGCTTAGAATATAACTACCGGGTTCACGCCTCGCTTTTTGGTTAACAGTGTTTCAATGTCTACATCTTTATTTTTTTAGCCTGATGATTTATTTATTTAATGGAAGGGATTTCATTGTGATTGTTAACTTATTTCTTGTTCAACTCTAGTTAAGTGTGTCTTGCTTTTTGAAAATGAGTTTGCATTGTATATAAATTTAACTTTCACGATGTTACAGACATAAATCATTTGCGAAAGAAATCATTAAAATAAAAACATTAAAATTCCAGTTTATTTCAAAGAAAATAGAAACATATTTCCTTGTATAAATTAACGTGTTAATGATGTGTGAACGAATATATTTTAATTTTGTTAATTGTTGGAACAAACACTAAGTATGTATTCTGTACAGCTTCAGATGGCCAACATATCTACATGCACGCCCTGAATGTGCGAATGCTGGAGCATATGTATGGTTCGTTGGAACATTGTCCAGAAGTAGTGCGAGGAAAGATCATAGAGAAGGAAGCTGGATCAATGACCGAGGACCTTCGTCATCGTCTTCGTTACCTCCAACATCTTCCGGTCACCTGCCAGTTCGAGGTGGTTGAACTAAACCTTCTGCCTCCGGTTGTTAGCAAGGAAACTGTGGATCAATTCAAAGGTATGACATCAATTTGATTTCTTATATATGGTGTTTGGCGTGAAGAGCACATTATAAGAGCTATGAATCTGTCGATAAGTATTTGTAATTTCATGGTGTAATAATTTTGTAAATATATTTTTTAAAAACATTTATTATTTGATACAATATAACACAAAATTCTGCTATATAAGTTTGAGGAATGTAGCTATTTAGGTAACATAAAATATACTGTCCAAAATTGGAAACTTTCGAAGTGAATGCCACAAGGAACGGTCCTAGGGCCAATTACATTTTAAATATTTTAAATATATGAAACTGATTGATTCTTCGTCTAGTAGCAATTGCGAGAGTTTGGTGAGAGGAGAGTGATTACAAAAGGAAGATTTCGTCCAAAGCTTTTCCCGGGGGGAGAGTTCCTAGCATCGCTGCTACGTCCTCTTTGCACAGCCATACTTATTCTTTGTATAAGTTTTTTTAATAAAGAACTATACTCTTAGTAAGTTCGCGTTATGCGCATCACCTAATAAATTAAAGAATATGCCCTGTAAAATGTAAGGACAATTTCGGCTACTTGAGTGTTGTCTTCAGTAGACATTCTGTGGTGATGGCTTCTGTCGAAGCTTTTGGGAACAAGACAAAAAATGAGGTTAAAGGAGATTGGTTGTTTGTTCGTGTAAATTTGTTGTAAGTGATCATTTATTTCAGTTCTCTTTAATTTAGTGGGTACAAAATCTTCAGTATGAACAGAAACTACATGTAGTTAAAATTAGGGCATAAAATCAAGATTATATATTAAAGATAACTGTTTCTAGGAAAATGTGGTAAGCATTTTAGACACAGCCAGCATCTAGGGATTAGCAACAAGCACCAAGTAGCCTTTTTTTTTTTTTAATGAAGATAAAGAAAGCTGAGCATACATTTTCCTTCATTCATTTCAACTATATTCGTTGTATTCATTAAATTGTATTTCAGATCAGATCGACATGCGTCGCCGCCGACGTCAGCGTCGTGCCCGGGATGAAAGACGAAGGGAAAAACGAATCATGGAAGAAGAAAATAGACGCTGGGGGCGTTATCCTTCTCCAAGAATTCGTATTGAATCCCAGTATCATTTTCCCGAATGTGGCACTGATACTTTACCACCTAAGTAAGTTGTGCTGATAGTGAACGGTGTTTTTCTTTTTCTAATCAGTAATATCTGCACTAACAAGTTAACTGATTGACACATTTTACTTCAGTGTAGGAAATATTTCCGTATGTTTATTCAAAGTGGAAAAAAATGTAAGCGAGCTGAACTTTTATTTTTTGTTTTGAATTTTCATTGAATTTACACTTGTTGAAGGATGTAATGTAAGGAAAAATTGGATAATTGTTTTTCCATTTCCCGTATAATGCACTTGTCCATTTCAGATCTAGGGTCGTTTATTGGTGCTGATATTGGACTTGTTCATTCTAATTACTTTATTACGAGTGCTGTCCAGAAAGTAACAGACGTTTTGAGATTAAAAAAAAAAGAAAAGTAACTG
Organism: Thermobia domestica; assembly: GCF_964235325.1. Classification (NCBI taxonomy): domain Eukaryota; kingdom Metazoa; phylum Arthropoda; class Insecta; order Zygentoma; family Lepismatidae; genus Thermobia; species Thermobia domestica. Next base: position 8,819,414 of record NC_137462.1, read on the forward strand.
AAAAAAAACAAATTGTATTATGTACATTTGAAAGGTACACTCTTAAGCTATATGTCCATATAATCGCTATTCAAAGTAAGGCACATATACCGTGGCACAAGTTTACGGTACAAATCTGCCGCCTACGATTTCAACCACTGGTTTACACCGGCATGCAGTTCGATATCAGTACCAAAGCGTTGTGTAGCGAGCCATGTTTTGGAGGGAAAATGTTGAGCAAGTTCCGGAATCGTGAAACTAGGATTTGCACGAATTTTGTCGTCGATTTGCCTCACCAGTTCATCAGACAGAAGGGTAGAGCTACCACTGCGGTCCTCATCGTGAACATTGAAACGACCATTTTTAAAATCAGTGCAACATTGCACCAGTCAGCCTTCACCCATTATTCCATGTCCGTACACTTCAGACAGTTGGTGATGGATTTCAACTGGCTTAAAAAAAAATAAATAAAAAAATAAAAAATAAAATAAAAAAAACAGCACACCTCACAAGAGGCGGGATTTTCTATTGGAGCGCACATCGTGACATGTCGCAGAAAGCACAGTAAGAGTGTCAAGTCCTCACGCTACTACAGCTGGATGTGTACTGAGTGTAGCAACGTTCCGACAGCAAGATGGCGACTCTAGCCACGCCCACTGCCGCGGTAGGCCAAAACGTCTGGTACTTCCTGGACAACTTTCGTATTTAGACTAACAAAAGAAACACAAATCCTGTCTGTTTTAATTGCATATGATTTGAATATTGGTTAATACAAATCCTGTTTGTTATTTTTTGTTTACTCTGTTGCTGTTTTTCATGTATAAAAGCGTAGTTTCTCAACTCGTCTCTAAAGAAAATAAAACTCTTGCTTTCGGTACGTTGTGTGTCATGGATTAGGGCCTATATTGAATTTAACGTGCTATTATGCTTTTGTGTATATATGTTCCAAAGGTGTTGAAGTTTATTTACATTACTTAAAACAGTTTCTTTCTTTCAGGTCAGAAAGTGTGTCTCCCAATGACTCTAGCAAAGACAGCAGTCGAAGTCCATCTGTAAGCTCTATGACTAATCTTGCTACGATGGCGTCTGTAGCAGAGGGGCTTAGCGTGGATTCGTTAACTTCCCAGCCAAGTGAGGAAAGTGTCTGCTTCCAGTCTTCTCCGTCGGAAAGCAGCGGACCATCATTTGCTCAAGTGAGTGAGTTTTCTAGTTTTAAAGTTGACACATTAAGATTTCAGTGAAAGTACACTAGTGTCCAATTATCAGAAGTAGTTAGATATTACCACAAATAAGGGAAAGTTTGAGACTTCTAGGGAAAAGTAACGAGCATAAATAAGGTGATCAGTTTATGTGGCATGGCTTTACGTTAAATGTACTGAATGGATTAAGAAGCCTTAAGGTGGTTAAAGGGGCAAGTTTTGCCGATAGATGTTACTACAGTCTTCGTATCTCTCATGTATTTTTTTACCTTTCACGAAAATTCACGATTTCTCTTACAAATTTCAACCTAGCGACTTCAAAGTTTTAGAGAAGGAACTTAATAAGCTATGGAAGGCAACAATCCGTGCCGATTTTTTTTTTATTTATAATTTTCTTCATTGTTGAAGTGGCTTGATTGTTGAAATGGATATCCAAACTTTTAGCAATGGAACTGTTTCAACAATGAAGAAAATTCTAAATAAAAATTCGGCATGGGTTGTTGCCTTCGATAGGTTATGAAGTTCCTTCTCTAAAAATTTGAAGTCTCTAGATTGAGATTTGTAAGAGAAATTGTAAATTTTCGTAAAAGGTAAAAAATGAGAGAGACGAAGACTGTAGTGACATATATCGGCGAAACTTGTCCCTTTACACCGACCTTAAAGATTATCGCAGCTAGTGCCAAGCCAAACCTGACAGAATTTATTATTATTACTTACCTCCGTAAGATCCTGCTTGGTACTTACCCACCCGCTGTCTTGGTTTACCCAAATATATATTTTCCACAGGCTTCACTACTAGAAAGTGAGGATTGATCAGAAAGTAAGGTTACCAGGCCTACAATCAAACATGTATATATTATTTCATACAACCTATACAGCCAACAGATAGTACAGACATTAGGTTGTTTTTCGACATAGTCTACATATCGGTTGAGGTACCTATCACATCGTGGGATCAGTTTGAAGATTCCCTGCTGGTAAAATCCTGTTTTCTCGTGTTCAGCCACGTTGTCAAGAAGTGTTTCACCTCCTCGTCTGAAACGAAGCGACGGCCTCCTACGTGCTCCTTCAAGCGCGAGAGCAGGTGAAAGTAATCCTCCTGTTGTCCTAGATCAGCTCCTCCACTCGAGCTGTGTTCAAATCTGTTGATGCCGTCCTGGGTCGGCCGCTGCGCTCCTTGTCGATGACGTTTTCTGTACCAGTCACAAACGTTCGACACCATTATGCGACATGCTGACGAGACATCACAGTCTTTCTGTAAGCCTCTACCAGCTGCCGGTGAATTTCAGCCACGATTACGTGTTTCGCCCACAGAAATCGAATAACTGAGCGGACTTCTTCGCGAGATCAATTTTCCAAATGAGTTGCTATTTATGTTTACCTACAACTAGTGCCGAAGGTGGCGGGTGAGTGAAACTCTTAAACATTTGCCAACTTCGTGTATTAGAATTACCGCACACTCTTCATTCCTCATTGTGCGAAGGTTATTCTATGGTATACAGTGAGTAATGCCTCTGTAATAGCTCCCTATTTTATTGGGAACGAGATGAGACGGCTTGATCTAAGGAACATATGGACTAGTCATACTTCAGTATGTGTCATTGTCAGGCTTTTGACAACGCTTCCGGGACACTATACATCTCCAGATTCGGTTATATCCACTGGCCACCCAAATCCCTCGAGCTAACTCCACCGAATCTGTGGGGTTATCTAAAGGAGAAAGTGTACACCACAAAGCCCATTACCATCAATGAACTGAAGGACAAATTCGAAGGGAGATAGCAGCAATTCCTGTGCTCAACATGATTGTTAGGGCTTAGGTCTCGTCAAGATGATGCCCACCTAAGGGATGTAATCTTCAAATACTGAACACAGTTGAAAACTTCTGTTCTTCGGCATTATATTTCACATAGTTGGTAATAACTCTTGTTCAACATGCTTCACAAATGCATTTTAAATGTCTCATCAATATGGCCTATTCTGTATTATCCTTATGATTTTGCGGTGTTCATTTAATATATTGTGTAATAATATCAACCAAAGTGGAGAGCAAACTAGATTTTTATCTTATTTTGTGACAGACATTTTTCATTAGAAAATAAGTATAAAATAATCAAAACCTGAATGTGCGAAAGACTTGGTTTGTATATGTGATATGACAAATTATCTTTGTTGCAGATGCTTCGAGAGGGAAAGAGCAAGCTACCAACCAACTGGCCCAAAGCTTCGCCCGTTGAGAAGGCACCGACGCCTACTGCTGGCTGTGGAAAACGCGTTAGCCATCACTCTGATAGTGAGCCAGAACCAGAAGGTTATGTTCCTGCACCGAAATTCAGTGACAGTTTTGGTGATGCAATTGCAGTGGCACTTGAGAAAGCTGCTTCAGGCAAAGATGAATATGCAGGTGAGGTTATATTTCATGTAGCTTTACACAATGGAGCTTCCCCAATGGTCAAGTGTTTTTGTTTGGTTCTTGGTGGAGCACTGTAGATAACTTACGGTACATCTTTAATAGTCTTGACTTCGAAAAGGGACGTTGCGTGATGAAAGATTAAAAGACTTGATAAATTTCACATTTGCTTAAGTTCTGATTTGGAGGGAAATTCCTGCATTTTAACCGAAAGTTTTCCCGAACATGGTATGAAGATTTATTGATAATGTCGAACGTAGAGCACTTTGAGGAGGCTTGATACACCATATCATAATTGGGTAACTGAGTGTGAAGTTTTTCTTTTAGTTCGTATATACACATATTGAGCAAATTTTCCCTGTTACAAGTCGTTCGGAGATGATTTTATAGGGATGAAGGGGGAGTTTAAATACTACAATATTCAGTGCCATAAAAACACACGTATTTTATCAATCTTGTATTGGTAATGGATTGAAACTCTACATAGAAATGAATAGTTTGACACAGAAATATGTTTAATATTTGAGTTTAATAATCTTTCATTGAACATTTAAGGAATGTAGTGTTTACTGTAGTATAGTGAATTTGTATATGCAAGGAACATATTTCTCTTTCACTAACCTGCTGTTGATGTATCCGCTGGATTCACCACTTATCCAGTGCGATTTAGAATGAGGATAGATTCTAATTGAGAGTGTTACTTGTCACTGAATAGGTTAAGATCAGAGTGAGAGTTGCGGACTCGGCTGTTTATCTTTGAAAGATTAAGATGTTGATCTGCTAGTTACGGGTGACTATATTAGAGACCGAATCGAATGAAACTAGGAAGTCCTCGGTTTATATACCACGCAAGAGAGAGTACTCAAACGTGGAAAAGTATTAACCTGTGGTATCAAAATCTCGATATGTGCAGAAAAATGTGTTTGAGAGAAATACGATCATCAGTATAAGTAACTTGGTAGTTCTTACACTTCGTTACATACACAGTTCTACACAGGCCTGTAGCCAGCCCAAAAATGTTTGGGGGGGGGGCTGAAGTTAGGGAGGGGGCCGATGCAACCAAATTATAGTTCATTTGCCAGTCTACCGTGAAAACTTTAGGGGGGTGGCCTTCTAGAACCCCCTGGATACGGGCCTGGCTTCTACATGACACGGAAGTTATGGAGACAAATAACATAATTCACATATGTAGACATTCTTTTCCTACTTCTCTGAACAATTTAACAAGCGGATAATTCCATTTTGACATTCCAAGTCCACAGTAGTAATTGAATTGAAATTCACAACAGGTTCCAAATGTGTTGTAACATTAACTTACTGCTGATAGTTGTGAATACAAGGGTGAGGACTGAAAGTGCCTCATAACATTGAAAATTGCTTTGAACTTAAAAAAAAAAAAAAAAAAAAAAAAAAAGTAACTGTTGATGGGAATTTTAAAATAAATGTTTAAATTTGTAAATAAAATCCCAATTCCACATAAGTATCAACATTGTTCACGAACTTCTACAAGTATTCGGGACTAGCCTTCAGCTAGCCGGCGACTTTTCCCCCGTGACTCCACGTTTACTTGGCCTACGGCCTCGCACCTCATATTTCAGCCTTTGCTTCCTTTCTTCGCACGACAAGAATACTTTTATGGGATTATTCTTTGCTCAAAATTTAAATCTCTTTTCCCCGTAGAATACATTTCAATCAAAATTAAATCATAAAACCCGTTTCGAGCCAAGTGCTTTGTTCAAAAATTTATTTCAAATGGTCTTCCTCGAATGATGAGACACATTCTCGAAGTCATTTTTATATATTGAGAAAGACGAGAAATTGCACTCTTCTCTCGTTAAAAGCGGAATTTCTATAAGTGCTGTGCCGAACGGTAATTGCGGCATATGCCCATCTGTTTTGAATAAAAAGTTCTTATACCAAATTTTATATCCTAATATGTCTCGAATCTTACGGGATTTTGAGATATTGTCATCCAATATGTCCTGTAATAAGAATTGTAACCGTGCCGTTTTATTTTCTTCCCTTCTAGGGGAAGTGGCAAAAAACTGTGAAATATGTGTCTCATCATTATATCAAACGGACAGTCAATATACCCAACTTCATATGTCTGTCTTTCACAGATTCGAAGAATAAACATTTTACTATTATAATTGCCACCCCTATTTCCCCCCTTCCCCGTCGAATTTCCAGAAATCCGTCCTTAGTAATACCTTACATCACAAATCATATGCACTTTACAAATTTTAAGGTTCTAGCTTAAGCGGTTTGGCCTGGTGGTGATCAGTCACTCAAGATTTCTATATATAAAGAGATTAGCCGTTACTGATTTACACAGGAAGTCTGACCGTGCCGAATGCTAAGTGCAGTTACTTCTGGATCCTCTCGTGCCCAGTAATAACAATGGTGGTGAATTACCCCCACTTCTGTTTAACCTACCTCGTCTAATCAACTGATGTTCTCGAGTAACCGTGGCCAGTCTATCTACCCAATGTGATCTCGTGTTCCATTCGTGTAAGTTATAGTCTTTACAGTAATGCGGCTTCCATAGACAAAACTTTCAGCTTTATTGTAGACCAATCCGGATTTTGGTAGGACTTGCTATTAACGTCTGTACCAATCTGACGTTTTCCTCTGACCTTGATGTAGAGGGACGACTATTGCTAAGAGAATCCGTTAAGGAGACCGTTATGATGAGTTTGGAATTGAAATTTCTAATTGAGTGCACTATAATACATAGACCTTTCACAGTTCGTCACTATATGTCTTCGTGTATCATTGAGTGGTACAAGAGAGCGAGGCCAGTTAAGCTCACGGAATATTAAACGTTGCAGTTTTCACCTCTCTTCTGCCACTAGGAAGATAAACATAATACTGTCGGTGGATTCGTAGCACTAAGAATGAAAATACCTCTGTTTCATGAAAATTTATTTGTATTTATAAAAGTTAATTTTAAGTAGACATTTTTGCTTATTTTGCAGTTAAAACAAAGGAGTGTAAATATAGATAGGGTCATTCCATATCAAATCATCCACAGAAACAGGCATTCTGCACCCGACCATCTCAGAATTAAATGAAAATTGGTAGACTGATAGATTGTTGGATCCTGATTCCAACGAGTCCAACGGTTTTGAAATCCGTCCACTGGTTCAAAAGTTATTAGCTTTTGAAATTTAAGCTTAAACTGCAAAAAAGTAGTCACGAATCGCATTTTTTGCTTCAAGGTCATAGAGGAAAATGGGTATAACTTCCTTTGTAATAAAGATAGAGCCATGATTTTTTTTTTTTTTTAAATTTTGAACTCATGTAATTTACTTTCAGGTAAAAAAAAAAAAAAAAAAAAAAAAAAAAAAAAGATTGAGGTGTAATTCCTTCAATGGAATTTATTATGAGTGCTAATGCACAAAAAAAAGGAGATTTGAAAAAGACTAACGTTTTTTAATCTTTAAGTTCCCATAACTCATGAGCCCCACTTCCAATTTTTATGAATTTTTTTTAAAAGATAGCTGACAACATGTACAATAATCTCAATGAAAAAAATTGATGGGATCTCTAAAGGAACACACAGAAAAAAATAAAAACTGAAAATTCCTTATTTTTTTATAATGAGATGAATATAGGCCTAGTTAATTAACGTAAAATAGGCCTAAATACCACATTGCTTGTTAATAATGCATTAAAAATAGTACTAAATGTTCTTAGCAATGTCCACTACTTACACATCACACTGCAAGAAACTTGTAACAGAAACACATAAATATTGCTAAAAAAAAAAAATGTTCAAAGTGTAGGCTACTTACACTCTAATGCCTTTGCACATATTCTGCCTTTTTTTTTTTTTTTTTCTCACTAATTTACTGAAAGTATCTGACAACTTATATGTTCTTCCTATAATGGTAGTGATATCCACAGGTGTTAATATGTTGGTGAAAGGTACAGGCCATGAGTCCGAATTTGACGGCCAGTAAAAAGAAGGAGATGGCCCATGAGGGTGCATGAACAGGACATCAGCATCTCCATCATCTTCCTGAACTTTTGTTATGATTCCAATAAACCAATTACCCATATAAACACATGCGCAATAGCTATTCACTGACACTGTTGGCATAGGAAGGTCTACTGACAATGTAAAACTGGATGTAACACTGAAATTCTCATCACTGCTTAACATTTTAGCACCTATCTTCATCTCTGAAATGTGTTGAAAATAGTGCAGACTTCTAGTGCCAAGAATTGTTCTTGCTGCCGTGAATCTCTTCTTCAGTTTTTCTCGAATGGGAGGCATATCTTCTTTTGCTACGTAATAAAACAGAACACCTTTTATGTGATCTCGACAGTATTCATACATGGCTGTTGTATTCATGATATGTCCACTTACAGTCCTTTGTAGACTTGCTTTTGTGACAGAGCGCTTGATAGTTCCTCCAATGCCATCGCAAGGCGATTTGCCATGGCTTGTTGCGAAGAATGACCACTTTGCTTTCAAATTAAAGTCTTCCTCATGATGGCACAGATTCAAGAACGATTTGCAGTTCTTATACTGACCCGCACAACCGTCTGTAAAATACCGGTACTCAACTTCCACCACTTTGGGAAGTTCATTTCTGATATACACTGAGAGTAGCCGTTGTGTCTCGAAGACCATTGGAACATCATGTTCCAAATTATCGCTGAGAATGGAGATATTCTTGTGTTTGAGAGTTCCGTCTTCTTTGTAATAAGTAACGCATGTGTGTAGAGTGTGTAGAGTAATATGGGATAAAAATAAATGTTAGAAAGAGAAAAACCATGGTTATTGGAACAAAGGGGTCTGTGTCAAATATAAAAGTAGGAGGGGAGAAAATAGAACAAGTGAATAGTTTTCGATATCTGGGTAGTATTCTTAGTAATAACATGAAGTGCGAACGTGAAATAAAAACAAGGATAGGAATGGCGAAAGAAGCCTTTAGTAGGAAGAAAAGTCTGTTTTGTGGGACCTTGAATAAAAAGTTGAGAAAAAGACTCATAAAGTGCTTCGTGTGGAGTGTTGTACTGTATGGGGCGGAAACGTGGACATTACGTAAAGGTGACGAAAATCGACTGGAAGCCTTCGAAATGTGGGTGTGGAGAAGAATGGAAAGAATTAGTTGGGTCGAGCGGAAAACCAATGAGAGAGTGTTAGAAGTGGTGGGTGAGAAAAGAACACTTTTAGATAGTATTAGGAAGAGGAAGAGAAACTGGTTGGGACATTGCCAAAGAAGAGATTGTATCATGAGGGACGTCCTAGAAGGTATGGTGGCGGGAAAGAGAGGGAGGGGGCGAAGAAGACTACAATTAATGGATGATATTAAAACAAAGATCATACGCGAAGACGAAGAGGTTAGCGGAGGACCGTGGAGCATGGAAGTTTCACAGCTGCGGCAAGTGACCTGCCAATAAAGGCAGAATACCTATGATGATGATGATGAATTTACTGAATATGAATTTTTAAAATAGTTGTGCTTTAAATAATGAATTAATAATACTGGTGGTCTAGCATTGATTTACATCCCATAAGCTTAATTTCTAACACCATATTTCTTTATTTGGGATCTATTCCTGGAGAACAGTTCTCCTAATGGAACCTCTTTAAGACATGTTCTAACATTTTCTTCACACACATTGCAAACATGCTGTTTTGGTAGCAAAAATTGTAAGGATTTTGTATGCTATTGGCTTTTCTCTGATTGGAATTCTGAATTTAGAGAATTTTATTTTTTTCTGTGTGTTCCTTTAGAGATCCCATCAAAAAATGGGCAGAATATGTGCAAAGGCATTAGAGTGTAAGTAGCCTACACTTTAAACTCTTTTTTTTTTTTTTTTTTTTTTTTTTTTGCAACATTTATGTGTTTTTGTTACAAGTTTCTTGCAGTGTGATGTGTAAGTAGTGGACATTGCTAAGAACATTTAGTACTATTTTTAATGCATTATTAACAAGCAATGTGGTATTTAGGCCTATTTTACGTTAATTAACTAGGCCTATATTCATCTCATTATAAAAAAATAAGGAATTTTCAGTTTTTATTTTTTTGTGTGTGTTCCTTTAGAGATCCCATCAATTTTTTTCATTGAGATTATTGTACATGTCAGCTATCTTTTAAAAAAAATTCATAAAAAGTGGAAGTGGGCTCATGAGTTATGGGAACTTAAAGATTAAAAAACGTTAGTCTTTTTCAAATCTCCTTTTTTTGTGCATTAGCACTCATAATAAATTCCATTGAAGGAATTACACCTCAATCTTTTTTTTACCTGAAAGTAAATTACATGAGTTCAAAATTTAAAAAAAAAAAATCATGGCTCTATCTTTATTACAAAGGAAATTACACCCATTTTCCTCTATGACCTTGAAGCAAAAAACGCGATTCGCGGCTGCTTTTTTGCAGTTGAAGCTTAAATTTCAAAAGCTAATAACTTTTGAACCAGTGGACGGATTTCAAAACCGTTGGGCTCGTTGGAATCAGGATCCAACAATCTATCAGTCTACCAATTTTCATTTAATTCTGAGATGGTCGGGTGCAGGGGTGTGGATGAGGTGATGTGGAATGACCCGATATTTAGAACACAAATGGGCTAAAGCAATGGCGGTTCTTGAGAGAAGTTTTTTTTTTTTTTTTTTTTTTTTCAATACAGCTATAGAATTACAAATCAGAATTTCCTGTATACAAGAATTAATGCTTGGGTAAGTTTTCACTTTGTAGCGATAAAAAATATAAGATTAATCGATGTGACTTCCTGAGAGTCTTACCGCTGTGACTGAAGAAACCAAATTGACGCTTTGCTTCTGAAGGTTCATCAACGAGATGCAGAGAGAAGAGAAATGAATTCTAAAGAGAAACAAAGAGATGTATTCGATCCTGTCATTGTCTAGTTATTTTAAATATTAGAACGGAAAAGGATGTAGGCAGATCAATGTGAAAATAGAGCTAGTTTCAACGGGGAGAATAAAACAATATGAATATACAGCGTGTCTATAAAAATACTATCATATTTTAAAGTGATATAACATCGCTTTGGATAATCGTATTTAAATGAAATTGGTCACATTTGAAAGAAAAACTCAAAAATATTGTTGTGCATGTCAACAATGGACAACAGTGTCAATAATGGACGGAGATCAAACAGAGAAAAAGTAAATTTGCTCGGTGTTTTTTTGTGCTCACTAATTGGTTATTTCCACAATTGGAATAAGAAGCAGGCAGTGACTTTATTTTCCAACAAGATGGAGCATCTCCTCACTGGCATTTACGTGTTCGAGAACATCTAAATGAGCGGCTTCCATGAAGATGGATTGGACGTGCCGCAAATTATGATAATATCTTCTACAAGTGGCCGCCGAGGTCGCTTGATTTGAAGGGCTGTAATTTCTTTTTATGGTGTTACGTAAAGGATTGTGTCTGTGTACCCTCATTGCCTCAAAAGTTGCAAGAAGTGCAAGTTCGTATCAGTTCGACCATCCAATCAATTTCATTAGAAATATTGGAGCGTGTGTAGCGTAAATGGAAATATCGTCTTGATGTCTTCGTCGCCACTCGTGGGGCCCACATCAATGTCTATGAGGTATAGCCAAAAAACATTTAAGGTTTTCTTTCAAATGCAAAAAATTTCATTTAAATACAATTATCCAAAGTGACGTAATACCAATTTAAAGTATGATAGTATTTTTATGGACACTCTGTATATACCATATATAACACTAGTTAACAAAGATTTTGTTACATAAAAGGAAATACCTGTTCTTAAAGGAACTTTTTGCGCTGAATTCGAATATGCACTCGGTTTTTCTCTATCACGTACGATTTTCCCGTAACAGAGGGATTTTCGTGAAAATCCCTCAAAAATTTCCCTTTTCGTTTATTTTACACCCCAAGATCTTGTCTCCTTGCATATACTAACATAGAAATTATACCTAAGTATACTTTGATTCATATTTAACAAACCCTCCAAGTTTCGTAATAATCGCTTTATTCTTTCTAGAGAAATAAATATGTTTGTATGTATACTGTGTGTACTGTTTATTGCACCTTATAGTAATGCTTTCAGATCTCTTAAGTTGAGGTAAAACGTTTTGCTTTATTACCACAAACACATATATAAAATATAATACAATATAATTTACAAGTGTGACAATTTACAATAAACAATAATACAAATGTACCAAAAGGTCATGAAAAGACAATCAAAACTTTCACAATATATGAAACTTCCATTGGGTTACAAAAACGTACACTACTTCCTTCTTTTGTAAGAAATGTTGCATTCTCTAACAAGACCCCAACAATAGTCCCCCATCATTGAAGGATCCCATCGTCCCTGGTACCTTTTCTCCATTGCCATTATATCTTGGTGGAATCTTTCCCCCTGTTCGTCGCTGAGAGCACCTAGGTTAGCAGGAAAGAAGCTGAGGTGGGAGTGCAAAAAGTGGATTTTTAAAGACATCCTATAACCCAACTCTTTGTATTTCTGTATCATGTCCTGTACGATTTCTGTGTAACTCTCAGCTTTGTTATTGCCCAGAAAGTTGCGCACAACACACTTAAATGCTGTCCAGGCAGCTAGCTCAGCACTGTTTAACTTGCTGTCAAAGCTATCATCAAGCATTAATTTCCTAATTTGGGGACCAATAAACACTCCCGCTGAAATCTTAGCATCACTCAGGTTAGGGAACTTATCTCGCAAATACTTGAAACCTTCACCAGATGTGTCCATGGCTTTGACAAAGTTTTTCATAAGTCCTAACTTGATATGAAATGGCGGTAGTAATATCTTATTAGGATCTACCAAAGGAGCGTATTTGACGTTGCATTCTCCAGGTACGTAATTCACTCTAGGTTCCCATTCCTTCACTTCATAATGTTTGTCATCAGCTCGGCTATCCCATAAACATAAAAAACATTGGTACTTCGTGTAACCGCACTGCAGTCCTAATAAAATACCAACTACCTTGAGATCACAACATATTTGCCAACAATGGTCCTTGTAATTTATAAGATTTAGCAAAGTTGACATGGTGTCATAGGATTCCTTAATCTTCACTGAGTGCGCAAGTGGTATAGAAGGTTTTTTATTTCCATTATGTAAAAGGACAGCTTTAAGGCTGACCTTTGACGCGTCGATAAATAACCTCCATTCTTCTGGAACGTAAGGAATTCCTAGCTCCGCCATCAACCCATTTATATCCGTACATACGCACACATTATCTTGCATTGAGAAATAGCTTGAAAATTGAACATGCCTTTTTCTGTACACTGATATGTTCGTTTCTGCATCCAATAAGTTCCACTGCTGGAGCCTTGATCCCAGAAGTTTCGCCTCTTGTTTTGTCAGGTGCAAATCACGGACTAGGTCATTAAGTTCACATTGCCGGATGAAATGTGGCTCGCGAACACAGTCAGGGATGAACGTTGGATCCTTGGATGTACGTGTTGATGTCGATGGTTCATCAAGGTCATGATCATCATCAGAGTCTTTTGGCCATATCTCTTCCCAGTTGGTAGGGGGCTCGGGAAGTGGAAGTTCATCCCCGTGCGGAATAGGTCTAATTGCGGATTTAACGTTGGGATAACTTATTGTGTATTTGCTTTTTTTAGAATGTCCCTTAACTACTGTGAGACAAAAATAACAATCATCCAGATGGTTGGTGGGTTCTCTCCACACCATTGGTACAGAAAATTTCATGAACCTCCGTTTCCCTTTGGCCCATGCAAGTAAAGTGACGTAGCACGACGCACAAATTATGTTGGGTGCCCAAGTTTTGTCCTGATCTCCCACACGACATCCGAAATATATATATAATATGCTAGTTTCACCGATGGCGTAATGGGTCTACACTGTCCTTTAACTACAAACTGGCCACACACATAACAAAAACTATTTGGTGAGTTAACACACGAACGCCGTCCTCTTGACGACATTGTACTGATCACAAACTAAACTTCTGGTCTTAGTTGGGTATAATGCCGTTAAGATCAAACATGAAAGCACTCTTAGCAGCAAAGACAACTTTGAAAGTGAAGTAGTGTTAAACCACACGTCAATATAAAAATGTACAAAACTCCCTCACCAGGTGTCGAGAACACAAGAAAGAAAGAAATACGCGGGGGGAGGGGGGAAACGATACCGTAGTGGAAAATTCAGACTGCATTAGTTCATTGTTGTCAACAATGAGTCTGTATTCCATTCTTTCTTTCTTTTGCATTCTGTTACATTTGATAACAAATATTGATAACCATTTCATGAACAAAACGAAAAAACTTGGAGAATTGTATATATATGTATTAAGATATACATATACTGTACGTTTAAAAAAAATATACGTTGGAAGTACATTCTATTTTTATACACGTTTCTAATTTACCGAGAGCAATAAAAGTGTGTTGTTGACTATTGTAAATATTCATTTTTATGTCTGTGTTTGTAGTAATAAAGCAAATCGTTTTTACCCCAACTCAGGAGATCTGAAAGCATTACTATCAGGTGCAATAAACAGTGCACACAGTATACATACAAATATATTTATTTCTCTAGAAAGAACAAAGCGATTTTTACGAAACTTTTAGGGTTTATTAAATATAAATCAAGGTATAAGGAGTGCGATTTAAGTTAAGGGAACTTTGAATTTTTGTAATAACTTTTTTATTTCTTGAGAAATCACAACACATTTTAATATAATAAACAAATGATATCTGAAAAAAGAAGTAGTTTACTATTTGACGCTGTAGACACCCTTGCGGCCGATTTCTCGAAGCTAGAACCGGAACTTCTGGAAAAGCGCTTGTCCACTACTTTTTGCCACTTCTTTTGATACTTCCGACCACTTTGTTTTGCATCTCTCTCACATCCTTGATGCAAGTAAGCTTTTTAGCCATTTCGTGTTTAACTAGAGCCCAAAATTGCTCAATGTTTCTATCCTGAGGAAGTTCTGGCGCGCTCTCGTTTTTACCGACAAACCCAATACCAGCATCAGTAAGCGCGTCTCGCACTTTTTTCACATAATGAGAGTATGCCATATCAAGCTAAAACACAATGTCATGTCCGGTGAACTATTTTTGTATCCATATAAACAAAACCTTTTCAATGTATTCTAAATACTGGTCACCGTTGATTGTCCCACTTCGAACAAGAGCAGATGAAATTTTACCGTTTGCCGCGATCGCTTGCCAGGTCAAAAACTTTTTCGCATACCTGTCTTTAGGTTTCACGAACTTGCTAGGATTAACTTGACGTTTACCAATGTACCATACATACTTGGGAACAGGTGTGAACGCTAAGTTTTGGTAACAGTAAATTTCATCATCCATGATCACAATCTTGTTCGCGAACTTCTTGTCGGAGAGTTTGCGGCAATTGATCTTAGCGCGCTTCTTCTGTTCGTCTGTATAAAATGGTGAACTTTTACATGTTTTAACCTTGAATCCGTATTCTTTCTTGATCTTCCTTGCACTGAATTCAGAAATTTGATATTTTCATCCTAAAAAACGATTTGACAAGTTAGGGTTCTTCAAGAGTTCTCGTCTAATCGAACTTCTCACTTTTTGTTTACATTTTGAAATTGAGCGACCAGATTTCTTCTTTCGTGATGCTTCACAAGTCTCCACATAATTTGTCAACATTCTATGTACTCACACTTAAAATGGTTTAAAGCAGCCGTAAAATCACATGTGAACTGGTTCTCGTAGCATTGGATAAGCCGCTCGCAGACAGCCTTGCCCTGTTCGGCTGTAATTCGCTTCCCGTTTATGTTTAAGTGCTCACACTTAGCATACACTCGTGACATACTATGACAAGCAAAGGGTGAAACTTTCATTGAGATCGAACGAGTGGTTTTTGTTTTATGCGTGCTTTTTGCCAGTAACCTTAACTTAAATCGCACTCCTTACTTAGGTATAATTTCTATGTTACTATATGTAAGGGGACAGGAGCTAGGGGAATAAAATATCTGAAAAAGGGAAATTTTTGAGGGAATTTCCCGAAAATCCCTCTGTTACGGGAAAACTGTAAGTGATGGAGAGAAACCGAGTGCATATTCGAATTCAGCGCAAAAAGTTCCTTTAAGATCAGGTGATTTTTCTCATGTAACAAACAAAAAGTTTAAATTTGTTAACTAGTGTAATATGCTGTTATATAAATAAGATATTAACTTCTTGTTCGTGGGGGCGCGGTGGCTCAGTGGTAGAGCGTTCACATCTTATGCGTGGGGTCCCTTGTTCGATTCCAGCTCGCGCCAAGTATACTTTGTGGTGGGCAAACACCGTGTGCGTGAGTTTTCTCAGGGTTCTCCGGCTTTTTACCTTCTTCATTACACCATTTCATTCATTTCTCATTATCGTCTCCTTTAGCCTAGACGGCATAGCCGTGAGACGTAAAACTCAAGATTTCATTTAATTTCAAAGCTTCTGGTTCGTGTAACAAGTTCTTCTATTGCTATTATGGTACTTCCGAAATATGCCACTGAATGTATACGAATTCATGAAAATACTTTATTCAGCTACTTTTACGCTTAGTCACAAAGATTCTCTTATACTTTCTTTAATTACTTTTTATCTCACTTCCATAAATCTACTAAGGACAATTCCTCCGAACTTAGCTGAAGTAAAATTTCTTATCTGTATTTGATAAACAGACTAATGATATAAACCTTGCAACTTTTATTCAAAAAGTGTGCGCTCCAATTCTTAACATTTTCTGATGTAACCATTAACTGCTCCCAACAATACATTACATTTTATGTTTTTATTTTTTTCGCTCACTATTTTTTTACCGACCCAGTTTCGAGATTTTTCTGTATACACTACTTTTTTTTACTTAACATTACATTAGCTATTTCAGTTCAGCTTTACTTAATATCTATCATCCACCAGCTGTATTTGTAGAAGATTTCTTGGTCCTCTTTTAATTTTCTTTTCTGTTGTAACCCTATTCCGATATAGATCTGATTATGCTTTCTCGTGTGATAATGTTCAAAATGATTAAGAGTAACACAAGATTGAACCTTTCTCTCATCCTGTGTACGTTCTGAGGACGAGTCGACGTTTGAGAGCTAAGTAATCTATTTTTAATAACTTCAATGACCCTTGTGTTCTATGCAGTTATGGCGTATATATGTTAAGAGGATCTTTGTTCCAGATGAGGGCACGGTGGCTCAGTGGTAGAGCGTTTTCCCCTGGTTCGATCCCTGGCCAAGTAAGTTTGTGGTGGACAACATCGTGCTCGCGAGTTTCCTCTCGGTACTCCCGTTTCCTCCCATTTTCTCATACCGCCAATTGTTCCATTATCATTCATTTGCATCAATCATAGTCTCCCTTACCCTAATACCTCTGGTGCACGGAGTCCTTGGTTCGATCCCAGCTTGCGCCAAGTGAGCTTTGTGGTGAACAAACACCGTGTGTGTGGATTTTCTCGGGGTTGTTCCGTTTCTTTCCACTTTCTTCATTCCACCATTTCATTCATTTCTCATCATCACCGTTTCCTTTAGCCTAGCCGGCATAACTGTGGGACGTTAAACTCAAAATATTTCTGCTTTTGTTCCAGATATCGCACCTGTTCCTGGAAAGAAGAAGAAGAAACAAAAACAGAAGGTACTGCTTTTCCAAACGGCAATGGCTTGCACAGGAAAATAAGACGTTGAAGATTTTTTTTTTGATTAAAGACATAAAAATGTCTGGTTTAATTGTTAAAAACAACAAAACAGGGAAATAGGTAAATTATCTGATGTTGGCAATGTCTTAATTTTGATCCAATAAATAAGGAAATTATGCTATTATGTTGCATAACTTTTCATTATTGCTAAAAGTAGTGGGTTGTTCTTTAATATTATCAGTTCATTTAATTTTTTTTCTCTTACTACAAGTTTTCACATTTACTGAGAATTCTTGATTTTTTTTAATGAAAAAAAAAAAAAAAGTTTTTGATTTGTCTGAAGTAATTTAATAAGCTTTACAAAAGTGTCGAAGGTAATCATGTGTATACCTTATAACCAACTTTTAGATGTTCATATTTCATCAAAATAAAAATACTAAAAATGAGAAAAAGAAGAAAAAAGACAAAAAAAAAAGGCTAGGAGTGTAGTGATATTTTGTTCCGATTGAAATATTTAAAATATTATATAATAAAGGATGATACTGCGACTGGATTCGAGTAGGGAAAATATTTGACTCTTAAAAAAAACTCTACTAAAATCTTGTTACTTACATATTGGATAATCCTCGTACATATTACAGATAAATATACTGTATTGCGATTTTTTTTTTTCGTACTTCGTATTCCTATTTCGATATATCAATACAAAACGCAAGCTGATGTGTTTTTGTTTCCTAATTTGTGAATCATCAGTAAGCGTAACTGAATGATTTGAACTGCTTCTTTGATGATGGTAATATCACAAATAATACATAATTACCATGGGTTGTGATGGAAACGAATATGCAGAAACTTTATCCTCCCTATGCAGCAACAATAAAGAGAATTATTGAACTTTATTTGTGTAAATATATATAAATATTTATGAAATAAATAAATAAAGAAAGAAAAAAACAAAAAAATGTCTGTGATATTTATGTAAGCATTCTAACTTGTAATTATAGTTTTTTTTTTTTTTTTTGGTAGCCGTACTACTACCAGGCCAATTAAAAAAAAAAGTGAACGTAGTTAAAGTAGTACCTTCTTATCAAGGATGAAATCTTTGGTGCTATTTTCTTTTTCTTTCTTTCTTTTTTTTTTTAATTCTATTTTCTGTTTTGCTTTGAGCACGATTTGTCGCCTTAAAACAGTGACAAAAATGAAAAACAAATTCTTTTGCACATATTCTTTTTTGCTTTTTAAAATTATAAAGTTTTATTATTATTATTATTATTTTTAATTTAAAAGTTTCAATATTTCTTTTTTTGTGACTGATAATTGGTTTAAAAAAATTCTCTTGCTACGTGTTTCATAACTTTGCACTTTTTCGTGCTTCATTATCTAGTCCTGTTTAATGAATAGATTGACCGTAGATTTTTTTTTCTGTTTTCTGAAAACAATGGCGTTTCTTGGGAGATAGTTAAATGTATACAAATAACTATTTCAGAATAAACATTGTATTTTAAGAAAAAAAAAAATAAGAGATTGTGTATGCAAACACTTTTGAAAAGGTATTTTCTGGGAAAGCCTCGGACCCAGAAAGAACACTGCATACATTTAATTGTTTTCAAACTATTAGGCAATTGATGGAAGGTCAAGGATTTATTGAAGTACGTGTAATATATTTTTTTTTTCCTTTCTTTTTAATTGGAGGGAGCTTGTACAGGGATTGTAAAATTTACATTTAATAAACAGTTGAAAACATCTAATGTCTTTTATTTTTAAGTTCATTTGTTAGTGTTAACAGCAGCTTAATGTGTTCCCCCGAAAGTAAATCAGAAAATTTATAAATATTACAGTACTAGATAAAATTTCGTAATAAAAAAGAATTTGAGAAGTTTGATATTGTAATTTTGGTATAAAGTACAGTATTGTTTAGAAGTAATTGCCCAGCCATCTTTGTTTGAACGGTCATAGAGAGAGGTTTGCGTTGATTAAATATCACTTCCACAAATATATAGAAGCTTATTTGTTGCAGAACAATTCTGTTGTCAGAATAGGAGCAGTGGTCGAAGTGATACGGTATGCGGTGGTATGCCATACCACTTTTTTTTTTCCATGATGAAGGCATACAACCTCTGTTTTTTCAGTGAACAAGATATACCGCCACTGGAGAGTAGATGCTAGATACCTTTAATAAGCCCATTTTTATACACAGCAATTAACGAATAGCTTTGCACGTAAAAAGATTTTATTTCTTAAGTAGAACTAATTTCTAGATTAACATCGACATTTTTATCTTTCCTACTTTTTGTTTTAAAATGAGGTGTCTTCAAAGAAGTTAATCTAGTTTATAGTTTGATATTTCTTATGTATGTGTGTGTCTTCTTGCCTTAATGCATATGAATGTTGTGTTTTGAGCATGGGCGGATCTTTCGGGGGTTTGCAATACCTCTCAGTCGAGTGGGGAGTCCGGCAATTTTTCCGCAGGAAATTGTTAATATAAAAACTCGGTTTTTGAGCGTTCTCGTGAATAATTCTCTATAATGCAACATAAGGGGATATTTTTTTTTTCTTCAGAGAGTTGTTGAGGAGGATAAAACCTCTACGAGTCCTTTCCTCCCGTAACTACAGAGAAACTTTCCAATGGTGTTTAGTAATTATGTAAATTGAAATGCAATCTTTTAGACAACATACCTTCACTGTATTTCAACATTTAAATAACTGGTATGTCGAGTCAAAATCGAAATAAAACATACCACTTCTGCTTTTCCCCCTACTTCGAACACTGGATAGGGGGACATGGTGGCTCAGTAGTAGAGCGCTTACCTTTGGTGCGTGGGGTCCCTGATTCGACCCCCAGCCAGATAAGTTTGTGATAGACAACATCGTGTCCTTGGGTTTTCTCGGAGTACTCGCGTTTCCTTCTACATTCTCATTCTACCTATTCTCCCATCATCATTCACTTACCTTAATCATCCGTCTTTCTTAGCTTAAATGACAAACGTGGGACGTTGCACTGAAAGATTTCATTTCTGTACCCAGAAATACATTCTACAGTAATAATTGTAACTTCACCCTTTGTAGTTTTGTGAAACCTATGATACAATCTAACACTTATATTACAAGGAATAAATAATTAATAGTCCTTCGAAGAATAACCAGGAAAAAAAATAATCTTATTTTTCTACAACCATCCGCAAGGTTTTTTTTTTAAGAGATATTGGCCAAGCTACAGTGATGTGGATATCCGCATATATTTTGTCTGGCATCTCAAATAGGTGAAGTTGCAGTGTGGTGATTGTACAAAACAAGCGGAAGCTTAAACTGAAACATGCACAAAGCACTGACTAATGATGTTGGAATGGTCATGAAATATGCGTACTATTGATTCATCATCAGTGAAATAAGTAGCCAACAACTGGCATTGTTATGCCAGGCATGTTCGACAGGGTCTGGTGTGCGATTTCTTATTGTCAGGATGTGTCGTGCTGTGAATAATACACACAGAAACACTGACATGCAAACGCATTTTACCATTTTTTGTGTGTGTCACAATATAGTGAATTCTGGTAGCACTGTATTTATTTTTGTACTGAATAAATTGAGTTGCCAAACAAAACGATCATTCGACCACCCAAGGACCATAGCTACTGCACAACAGCCCCACAAAACCCCACCATTCTTTCTCATATTTGAGCTCTCATGTCACTATATTAGTAGCGTACGCACCTTTCATTAGGGGGACCCGGTGGGAGCCCATATGAAGTAGGTTAATGTCTTATATAGCCACGATGCTGAAAGATAGCTATACTCCAACCCATGTAATGCTGTATTTGCAAATTAACGGAAAACATAACAATTGAAAGAAAGCTCCGTATGAAGTGTATTTCTTTATAACCCATTGGAAATAAATAGTGTCGAAAGTACGTCGTTCATGTTTCACCTATTTGTTTATGAGTCAATTCAGTAGGTAAGAAAACCTATCTACAAAGAAAAAAGTAAAATACTGATTTTTGCTTTCTTTATATAGCAATAAGTTTATTTGAAGACATAAATATAGTTTGGAATTGTACAATTCCGTAACAGCGGAAGTTACGAAATTACTTGATTCATCCTTAACAATTCTCATTGACCTTATAGCCTGATGGCACTAAAAATATTCCAGAAAATTATTGCAATCTGTTGTTACCTTTCTTAAATATAGATAGTATTGCTAGTTCCTTTCATTTCTTAAGAATTTATATTTTTACTATGTTAGCATGCGTAAGTATGTAAAGTGTTGTTCAACGCCTATCTCCGTTCACCTATCGAAAGGTAACCATGCAAAAACGGTAAGACTTAGCGAAATTATATGCACACTCGAGGCACATGTCAGAAAAGGGCCGATAATATTTTGTTCGTGTTTGGCAACTGGTTAAAAATCCCTTAATATCGTGTATTTGCAACAGAGAATCGTGCGAGTAGGAATAAGGTGAAACGTCTGCCATATAAAATTCCGTTCAATTGTGAAATGAGGTCCGTCATACGATTTCTGAACGCCAAAGAAGATAATGCAGCTAATATCCATTGGGATTTGTCTGCCATATACGGACCGCGGCGGAGTGAAGTGAAGATCATGTAATGCTGCAGGGACTTTTGGGAAGCGTGTTCAAATTTTCATAACGATAACCGTAGCGGATGGCCTATTGTTCAGAGAGACGATCTGGTAGAACGCGTTAACCAGAAAATGCGATCCAGTCGCCGATTACCAAAGAGTTTCCGTAAGTGTACGTAAACAGTGCATCGAATTATGACTGACAAGCAGGGTTGTCACAAACTGTGCGAGGTGGGTGTCAAAAATTCTGATACACTCTCACAAAGAGTAAAGAATGACAGCTACACGTGATGTTTTGGCACGCTGGGAGAGGGTGGAAATGACCTTTTCTCACACAGTGACTGGGGATGAATCCTGGATTACAGCAGATCTATATTGGCAAACGGTGAATAATGTGCGACGTACCATCCAAAACTTATGGAGTGGAATGCTACGCTCTGGAATTCTTCTGAACCATGACACCCTCATCCCAAATAGAGCTAGCTGCTCGTACTGTCGAGACAATTCAAAGATTTCATTTGAACTATTCAATTCCCCTTGCAGTCCTGATCTTGCCCCCAGCCTGTCTTTTTATATCTTCACCTGAAAATGTGGCTTGGATCGAGGTGTTTCAACGACAGTGAAGTACTCAAGACATCAGTTCTGGACTGACTGACCACTCTCAGAATCTTTTTTTGACATGCGCCTTATAATATGGATTGAGGATCTCAAACGTAAAGGCCGTGGAGTGACGTGGTCTTCATTTTCCCTACAGAGGTCACTCATATCTATATGACCAGCGTACATGTCTTCGGTGCGGAAGACGGGTTCAATTCCCGACCTGAGCTCATGTCAATCGGATCCCATCGTTAAGCTGTAGGTCCACGTTTCATGTAGCCTCGCTGCTGAACGAAACTCGAAATCCCAAATTAACCATCTTCCCTACGACAACCATTCAGTTTTGAACGTCCTTTTCTGTTCGCCTGGTGTTGCTTTCACTTGAAAAATCAATGTCTGTGAACATAAATTTTGAAGATGTCATTAAAGAATTTGAGGCTCATGCTTCCATTCAATAAAAGAATGTAGTTTATATCGTGAAACACTTACTAGTTTTACACATTTAGATTTTCTGACTGACTTTATTGAATACACCCATAGTTTACAGATTTATGTATCCATGTATGGAATTCCTTTCAATGTACTTATTACGTTTTTGCTCTGTCCAATCCGTCCCTAACCTACACCTACTTTACCGTTACAGACCTCTTTTCTCATATCACTATACTGAAACGGGAACTGGTTGAAATCAACTACAAATATTGATCCACGTGGAGCAAAAGCATTAAATTGCATATTATTTAAAAATGAATTTATTGTCGCGAAGAGTCCCTCTACTGAAACGTGAAGTTGTACAAATGTGTTGCTTCCGGTCCTAACATTCGTTTTTCACAGTGAAGAAAGAAAGAAAAAGAAAAAAAAAAACTAAATGGCGAGATTTCTTTTTTATGTAGGTTTAACATCCGAACAGTAGGTTCTATCTCTCTCTTATCAGCTTATTGAAACTTGTTCGTTTTGCATATACAGGGTCGCCCAAAAGTAGGTATACAGTCCCGTCCCGTATTTTATATCATTTCTTATTGTTATCAAACAGGTAGACCTAGTTTCTTTACTATTTGCTTTTAATGTCTTTTTACTTATAACTTAAGTCCGGAACAGTCGAAGCAAATAAATCCATAAACTAGAATGTTATACTTGATCGATGCAGGGGTGTACACCTAATTTCGGGCCACCCTGTATATTTCTCTTAAGTGTAGTAAAAGTCGCCACAAACATTTGCAAGACAATAAAACTCAGTCACAAATACTTGACAGGAATCTGCTACTGACGATAGTATTGACACCCATTGTAGTGTTACTGTACTAGAATTGGTATACAGATGGCTAATGTTATCTCTTGTACTAAATACGTTACGTATCCGATCGCTACACAGTCGGACAAAAATTTTAACTCATTAAAATATTGCTACTATAACGAGATGATAGACTTTCGATAATAATTGGGAACGTGAAAGTCATTAAAGGGGGAACATTTTGTTAGGGGAAAAAAAAAAAAAACGAGATCGTAGATCGTGAACGAATACTGAGGATTTTTAAAAGGCAACCCCATGTTTGAAATGATTGTCGCATATCTATAATTGTCTTCTTGTAAGAATATAATTTGATAACGATTTTGCAGGGTACTTTTATTACTAATACTAAGTATATAATCATGAAACGTATATTTGTGGTACATTTCATAGGAACATAATTATAAATGCGAAAATTAGAATGAGTAAAACAATGTTGATAAATGGACAAGAAAGTTTTATTTTCGTTTTATTGTTCTTATTTACTGCTCTTTGACATGAAATTTGCCATATTCATGTCTTTGCCGATTATACACATACTAACATTATAAGAAATACCGGGCGAATAAGTTATCAAATTATATTCCTACAACAACATATTTATATAGAGCTGCTCCGTGGCTAAGCGGTTAGCGTACGCGCCTTTGGCGTGGGACACCCTGGTTCGATTCCCGGCGAGAGCTCATGTGGTTCGGATTCCACGTCTCATATAGCCTCGCTGCTGAACGGGACGTTCAACTCAAAATCAACTCAACTGAACATATTTATAGTCATGCGACAATAATGTTGGATATGAGTGTACATAAATGCTAGTAAATTGTTGTAAATGGGTTAAAGCGTTTATTTTTCTCAGTGTGCGTACTGAAGGGGAGATGCTATAGATTTCCCTCAAATAAAAATGTACGCCCCCCTTGAAGAAGAAAATGTTCATTCTTAACACTGATATTTTTTCCCCACTAGAATTTTTTCGAATCTTTATGAGGACAGAAACAGGAAGCAACTTTTATTTTGTAGATGAAAGTAGGCTATCACAATTAGGAACAAACTTTATAAAGAAGATTGCTTCACCAAAACTCCGCTATACATTTATCCTGTCCGTGTGTCCGCAAGACGAAAACATCTTAAGAGTCTTCATCCCGTCGAAATTAAAATACCGCTAATTTTACAGTAATTATGTGATATCTTCAAATAGATAAAAGATAATCGAAATGTGGAACAAGAGCGCCCTAGACAATATTATTTTTGCGTGTAGTACCGTTATCACAAGTCACCTAGTGGCTTTCCGTTTTCAGCTGTTTAGAAACGCGAAAATAAATGCCGATTTACAAAACTCGAAATAGAAAGCAGATAAGTGAGTCGTGATAACGGTTTCTCATGTAAAATAATATTGTCTAGGGCGCTCTTGTTTCACATTTCGATTATCTTTTATCTATTTGAAGATATCACATAATTACTATAAAATTAGCGGTATTTTAATTTCGCCGGGATGAAGACTCTTATGGCCTTATGCAGAGTCGTTCAGATGTGTGATTAGTTCCATACTAAAGAGTTCGATTAGCATATGTTTCCTGCAGTAGTCAGGCTTTTAGTGTGTCGTTAATCAAAAGTCAAAACGACTCTGCATAAGGCCTTTAATGATTACTTGCTAGACCACCACCAAATTTGTTCAGTATGTAGATTGTCAAACGTTAGGAGTCGATTTAATTAGAGAGTCAACATTCAAACTGATACTAATAGAAATAAGCAATTATCGGCTTTTACATTGATCACTATTGAGCAAAAACGGTAACATGTTGGGTGCTTGAATTAATTCTCGCTGTTGATGAACAGAAGGCAGTAGTTGTACTATTGCAGCACAACCGACTGTGACTGGATACCTATTTGGAAGTGCTATCTTTGGGCTATCAGGGCATTATTTGACCTTCGAGTGAAGTGAAAAGATCATTTGTTTTCAGTGTCTTGAACATAGCGGGCTTTATGCCTAAAAAACATTTGCGGGAAGCGCTACTCTTCTGCTTCCATCTTAAGAAATCTGCTGCAGAAAGTTATCGTTTGCTAGTAGAGGCGTATGGAGAGCATGCTCTATCGGAAACAAGGTGTAGAGAGTGGTTTCGACTATTCAAGAACAATGATTTTGACGTAAGCGACAAAGTGCGCCCTGGTCAGCCGAAAAAGTTTGAAGATGGAGACTTAGAGGCACTACTGAAAGAAGATTCATCTCAGACGCTTAAACTGTTGTCTAAAACTCTAAATGTTGATGAATCAACTGTTAGTAAGCGTTTAAAATCCATCTGAATGATCCAGGAATTGGGAAACTGGGTTCTACGTGAATTGACGGAAAGAGATATTGCGAAACGTTTAACCATTTGTAAAGTGCTGCATAAAGACAGAAACAAAAGTCTTTTTTTGCATTGCATTGTAACCGGCGATGAAAAATAGATTCGTTACAACAATCCCAAGCGCAGAAAATGATGGGTGAGGTCCGGAGAACCATCAACATCAACGCCAAAACCGGACATTCATGGAAAGAAAATCATGGTGTGCATTTGGTGGGATCAAGTCGGTGTGGTTTATTATGAGCTGCTTCCATTGGGTCAAAAATGGATGAATGCTGATCGTTACCGAATACAATTACTGCATCTGAATCAAGCACTTCAAGAAAAATAACCGGAGTATGCCCAGAGACACGGCAAAGTAATTCTGCTCCACGACAATGCCAGACCACATGTTGCAAATGTAGGAAAGAAACCTTAGAGGGATTGCGATGGGATCTTACCCCACCCCCCATATTCACCAGACGTGGTCCCTTCCGGCTAACATTTGTTTCGAACCATGCAGCATGACCGTTCTGATCAACACTTCAGAACTGTCGAAGGTATCCAAAACTGGCTCGATGAGTGAATTGCCTCACAGGAACCCGCATTTTTCTATCGCGGAATACATTTGTTACCCGAAAAATGGGAAAAGGTTGTAGCTGCCGAGGGACAGTACTTTTAGTAGAAGATAGTGTTGTGTTCTTGTGGAATTACAATTTATCATTGGTATTATTATTAAAAAAAAAAAAAAAAAAAAAAAAAAGATGGAATTAATTCAAGCACCCAATATGTATATAAAGAAACGGTTTTCTGTAATCGATTAAGCATCCCAACAGTACATTTTATTTATATTCTATACTCTTTATTAAAACCGGAAGTAGCAGAAGCCCACTACAACTTTCGGTTTCAGTATTGGATCTACACAAACCAAAAATGATAAGAGATAACGAGGAGAATTTTATTCTTAAACATCGATTTAGCGTTCTAACAATAGGAAATATCTTCTGTATTAACCCCTATTCAAACTAGAATTTTCATATATAAACCGCTTTCAGGATTTGATCGCCATAGAATAAAAAAAACCGTAATAGATAGCGAAAACCTGTTTCGGATGGCAGCAAATCTACCATTTCCGATTTTAGAAGCAATCGCTATAGAGTTGAGTTGATTTTAGTTTAGCGTCCCTTTCAGCAGCGAGGCTATATGAGACGTGGACCTACTGATTAACGTGGAATCCGAACCACATGAGCTCCCGCCGGGAATTTAACCCGGGTCTCCCACGCCAAATCAATCGCTATAGAGTAAAAATGGCCGTAGATAGCAATAAGTTGTTTTCTACAATCAATTAAGCATCCTAAGAATATATTCCATCTCCACTCTAATCTCTCTACTACAACCGGAAGTGGTAGAAATGTACTACCATTTCCGGTTTCAATATTAATTGAGAAGATATCACGCCACTAAAACCATTTATTTCACATGGTGTATACGTGTCACTATACATAGCCCGAAGAGGTAAGTATATGTTTGCCCGTCAAACTCAGTACAACCATACATTAAAAAGTAGTAGTGACACGTGTACACCACGTGAGGGAGTGGTTTGTGATGGCGTATATACATAATATGTCATGGCTAATCGTACCGTATATGAATGAATTCATTCTCTCTGGGAAAATATTCAATTTGCATCCTGATTCTTCATTTTTATACACTCGGAAGTCATGCCAAACAGTTAAACTTGCAGTACAGTGCAGTAATTCTTGACTTACAGCAGTGATGGCAAACTGTGACCTGCGAGCCAGATGCTGCCCCCTGAAAGGGCGTATTCTGCTCGCGATATAATTCTTAAGAGGCCTCATCCCTATGAAATTAAAATACTGCTAATTTTACAGTAATTATGTGATATCTTCAAATAGATAAAAGATAATCGAAATGTGGAACAAAAGCGCCCTAGACAATATTATTTTGCGTGAGGTACCGCTATCACAAATCACCTAGTGACTTTCCGTTTTCAGCCGTTTAGAAACGCGAAAATAAATGCCGATTTTCAAAATGACTCGAAATCGAAAGCAGATAAGTGAGTCGTGATAACGGTATCTCATGTAAAATGATATTGTCTAGGGCGCTCTTGTTCCACATTTCAACTATCTTTTATCTATTTTAAGATATCACATAATTACTGTAAAATTAGCGGTATTTTAATTTCGCCAGAATGAGGCCTCTTAATCTACAAATGAAAAAAAAAAAGAACAGAGTTATTTCAAAACAGTTGTATTAGATACAAACTGACAGATGAGTACTTAACTTTAGTTCTGATAATCAGTATATTCCAGTTCGAATTAGAAGCTTTTTGCACGTTTCGTATCCCATTACTTAATGGAGGAGCGGAAACTCAACAGGGTGCATTATTCCATTTGTGAGATTTGAGCCCATAACAGTGTTGGTCCCATACTCGCATACTTGCCAGATCTATCCCTCTGCGATTGCTTTCCTTTCTTAAATTAAAAACAACAACTGTTTTTGACAATATTTTGCTCCATCCAGAAAACAGTGACAACCATCTTGAACACCATTAGGGTGCAGTATTTTCAGAAGTTATTCCATGACTTACAACAGTGAAGGGCAAACTATGGCATGCGGGCCAGATGCAATCCCCTGAAAGGTTATATCCTGTCCGCGACATGATTCCTAATCTGACGATTGGAAACAAGAACAGGGTTACTACAAAAGAGTTACCGGTATATCAGAGACAGATGAACTATTTACTTCACTTCTAGTGTTACCCACGAAACGAGACGGGACAAGAAATAAAGTTTTCTCGTAATTTTTTTAGAAGTTTCATCTCGTCTCAATTCTCGGAAGTTTCTTTGTTGTCGTGTCTCGATACTCGAAAAGCTTTTCATTCTCGTCTCATTTTGCAAATCGTGTAAAACATTTGACCTGTTATTTGAGCTTAATTTCATTTAGACGTTATCAAAATCCTCTCGTGTCTCGAGAGGTCCCCAGAGAATGTGATATAACATTTAAATTATATTTAGAGGGCACGAGTTTTTCGCAATGTGCGATAAAACGAAATGGGTCAGAATTAAGTAATTTGTAGTTTCTTGACGTTTTATGATATTCTGTGTGTATTTTCATTGGTTTACGTTGCACGATAAAACGCGAAATTGGCAGTTTTGCTCGAAATTTCTAACAATACGCGATATAACGCGAAATTTTAGAAATATGTTTTCATTACCTTAAAAACGCTAGTTTCCCGCTGACGGAATGGTAGAACGTGGCATGAACTGCGCATTTTGGTGATTCGGACACAGCTATAGGGAACATATTACCCGTTAGCTATCACCATCGCAACTGGATAGGCAGTTCCGAAGTAATGATTGTTTGAAGTTTGTTGTAAATGCACTTACATATGTGTGGCTTCCCACAAGCAATGCCAATTGTGAGAGGGTTTTTCTTTTTCTTTTTTTCAAGTATGGGCTGATGATAAGTGACATACGTACAACAATGAAGGAGGAAAATGTGGAAACATGCAACATGCTTATGTTTAATGCGTAAATGCAACTTGTGCCTATGTGTTTTCAGAGAACAAAACTTTCCTACTCATAGTAAGTTTAGTTACTGATTTTCCTCAGGTTTGATATGAAAAAATATAATTTTCTATAAATTGACAGTCAAGTGAAATGTTTAGTACATTTTATTTTTAGGTAATTAATTGTTTATTTATATAGTGATCTATGGATAAAAGGAACAATTGGTCAGGGAATTTATTTCCACAAGAGCTACAAAATGCGAAACTTTATTTGGAAAATGCGACAAAACGCGAAATATGAAAAACGAAACGCGAAATTTTCAAATTTTTAGTGCGAAAAACTCGTGCCTCTAACTATATTTATTATTGAAGTATATTGTGTAATGACTTGTATATCGTTAAATATTATTAAATATTGTTCAGTATGTTCGCATAATCAATTTATCAGTTTATAGTTTTCATACTATGAATCATCGAACATTAAAACAGTGTTTTCAGATCTAAGACTTGGGTAAATTAATGTTGCTCCCAAGACTCAAGAAATGTATCGTCTCGTCTCGAACTTATAAAAGGTATTTCTCGTCTCGACTCTTATCTCTTTTTCGAGACGAGACATTTCTCGTCTCTTGAGGAACATTATTCACTGCTTAGAATCAGTGTATCCCAGTTCAAACCATAAGCTGTGTGCACGTTTCGTACCCCATTACTTAACAGAGCAGAAACTAGAAAGATTGCATGATTGCATTCGGAGTTTCGGGTCCTCAAAAGTGTTTGCCAGACCTATCCCTTTGTGATTGTTTTCCTTTTCTTTCCCCAAGTTACAAGCATCACTAAGGGTTTGCTCTTTTGACAATTTTACCGTCATCGAGTAAACAGGAACAACATCTTGAACACCGTTATAGTTCAGGATTTCCAGAAGTCATTCAGTGCATTACTGCAGTGATGAGCAGCTTCAATCAATTATGAGAAATTTCAGTCATTAACCCTTTCCAGATTCCGGCTTTTTTGGGCTATTTTTTAGGCTTTCAGTCAAGCAGCTACTGCATCGTCTCTATTTATCCTAGGATCATGGTTCATACCTCATTCTCTTCAGAATAGAGCTGGCTTTCAAATGGTACCACTTGCATGCTCATACCATATACCTGGAGCGGGAAAATTATGTCAAAGGGAAAATTTCGAAGGAAATTTTTTCTCGCACTTTGCCCTCCCTCCTGGAGCGGCCCTGTGTGAACGTAGCCATCTAAAAAAAAAATCTGATAAATAGTACTTGGTATACTGAATGTGTGTGCCAAATTTCAAGTTTTATATCTTGAACAGTAAGGGCGGGAGAAATTTTATGAAGATTTCCCACAATGCCCCAAATTATCACAAAACACTATGATCTCAGGGAAAAAAATCCTGAGACATCCCGAATTACCCTAGGGTCATGTTTCGCCCATCATTCTCTTCAGAATAGAACTGCCTTTCAGACGGTACCATTCACATGTCTCCATCATGTATCTAAGGCGGGAAATTCCGGAAAAAAGGGATTTTTTGTCTAAATATCCCTTTTTTCAACTTTTAGCCCCTCTGGACCCCCTTGTTTTAACGCATAAATCCGGAAAAAATCTGTTAAATACTACTCGGTGGACTGAATGTTTGTGCACAATTTCAATCTTCTAGGTGCAAAAATAAGCCCGCCATAAAATATATATACCGACCTTGCCCCATATTCCCCTATACAGAAGTATATTTTAATAAAAATTCCCTGACACATCCCTAATTACCCTAGGGTCATGTTTCGCACATCATTCTCTTCAGAATAAAATTGCCTTTCAGACGGTATGATCCACGTGTCTCCATCATGTATATGAGGCGGGAAAATCCCGAAGAAAGGGATTTTGGGGGTAAAAATATATCTTTTTTCAACCTTTTGTCCCTCTGGTTCCCCCCTTGTTTTAACTCACAAATCTGAAAAAAAAAAATCTGGTAAATACTACTCGGTAGACTGAATGTTTGTGCAAAATTTCAATCTTCTACGTGCAAAAATAAGCGCGCCAAAAAAATATTGAACATAGGCTTAATAAATGAAAAAATATATATTTTAGACTTATGACGTCATCACCTCCTATGTCTGGACGCAGGAAGGTGTGAAACCATACGTAATGTCTTCTACAATGCCTCTGGACTTGAGAAAAAAAACGGACGAAAAAGCTCAAATAGGAGAGTTATACGCAATGTACCATGAAAAACGCGTATGATGCAAATTGTACTATAGAATCCCCAAAAGGTTAATAAAACTTAGTATTATAAGAATTTTGAGGGCCGCGGTGGTTCAGTGGTATAGCGTTCACCTCTGGTGCATGAGGTCCCTGGTTAGATTTCCGCTCACGCCAAGTGAACTTTGTGGGAACAAACACCATGGGCGTTGTTTTTCTTATGGTGTTCACGTTTCATCCTACTTTTTTCATTCCATCATTTCATTCACTTCTTATTACCGCCTTCTGTAGCCTAAGTCGGCTTAACTAATAATTTTCAAAGAAGTACTGTTGTTTTTAATGAATGCTATTAGCCCACCTAAAGTTTATTATTATTATTATTATTATTATTATTACTATTATTATTATTATTATTATTATTATTATTATTATTATTATTATTATAGTCTTTGATTTGAAAAATCTGACCATCGCTGACTTACTGGGTTGTACAAAGCAGTGTGTAGACAAAGGAATTTCGTCCTTTACGTAATCCGAGCTAACGTGACTCCGGTTGTAATTAATTTTTTTTTTTTTTTTTTTTTACAGGATCAATTTCGTTTCCTAATTGCCGCACTATGTGTGAGCAGAGGATATACACTCATGTCTAAAATGATTGTCGCATATTATAATGGCCTTTTTGTAAGAATATAATTTGATAATGATTTTGCAGGGTACTTTTAATACTGATACTATGTGTATAATCGAGAAATATATATTTGTGGTAAATTTCATAGGAAAGGAATTATAAATACGAAAATTAGAATGAATAAAACAAATATTGCTAAATGGACAACAAGAAAGTTTTATTTTCGTTTTATTGTTCTTATTTACTGCTCCTTTGTCATTAAATTTGCCAAACACATGTCTGTGCCGATTATACACATACTAACACTGTAAGAAATACCAGGCGAATTCGTTTTCAATTCCTACAACAACATATTTATAGACATGCGACAATAATTTTGGACATGAGTGTACATTTGATAAGTGAGAATACAGAGTCACTACAAGAAAATGTGAACACCGTTGTTTCAGCGTGTAATAAATCGGTTTCTAATCGAGTGTAGATAAATTGAACTACATTGGAGAACGTCGAGTCGAGATTGTATGAGCGAAAATATCGTAAACAATAGTAATAGCGTAGAAAACTTTAGCGCTGTAATAACAAACAAGAACTAAGTCAAGGATGAAAAAAAAAAAAAAAAATGACGGAAAGTGCGTGTTACAGTTTCGTGTCTAACATCGAAGAAATTAAAAAGTAAAAATCTATAAAAGCACAATTCTCTTGTATTATTATGGACGTGAAAGTTCATGGTGACTTGCAAAGAATAAAGATCGGCAGCGGCGTCTGCAAAGGGGTTTACTGGGTTTTATTCCCCTTTACAAAAATGAAATGAAATGAAAGCTTTCAGTTTTACGTCCCACGTTTATGCCAAAGGAGACCGTGATAATGAGAAATGAACGAAATAGTGGAACCAAGAAAGTGGGAGGAAACGTGAGAACCGCGAGAAAATCCACGGACAAAGTCCACATGGAGATATTCAAAGTAGCGAACCTGACACTCGGAGTCGACCTCTATAATTGAGCTAGACGCAGGACCAGCCCTAGGCAATTTGCCACCAGTGCCAGATCTATAAACCGCAAGACCCCGCGGTGCGGGGAGCGAACCCTAAAGGGCCCAAGAGCTTTCAAAAATTCCCTATACCTTGCCTGTAAATACTAATTTTTAAAATACTTGAAAGAGAATGACATTTTCACAATAGTTTTAATTACTTGAATCAAGTTAATGAGCTACCACGACTGACAACGACGCACGAGATGTCTCTTACTTTCACTAATCAGTCTACCCAAAGGCCAGATTACGTCATCCATTGCCTGTCTTCAAACTTAGAAACTAATTTGTTGAAGGAAATTAAAAGAGTGTCATTTTTCTCATTAATCATTGATACGACTCAAGATTTATCAAAGAAAGATCAAATGAGTTTCATTATTCACTATGTAAATTTTACAGAAGTAAACGATAGCTTAGAAAACGAGCTTTCTACACGGGTCGAGGTTGAAGACGTGCTTTAGGATTTTTACATGTAAGAAATCCAACTGCATCTACACGTAGACTTGCAACTCTAGTGTTAAGTCATTTGGAGAAATTGGAATTGTCTATGAAAAATGCAGAGGGCAGGGATATGATGGCGCTACTGTGCTTACTCAGGTTTTTAGAAGAGACTTCAAGAAATTGAGGAACGAGCTATATATATTCACTGCACGGTACATAACGTAAACCTTATCGTTAATGATACCGTCAAAGGTATAAAAGAAGTTGCCAACTATTTCACAACGCTCCAGGATTTGTATATATTTTTTGGCCAAAGTATAAATAGGTGAGATATTGTCATCATTGACAGGAGAATTAGATGTCATTTTGCAAAAGCTCAGTTCAATCAGATGGGCCTCACGGTATTAGTCGATTGTAGCTATCAGGTTGAGGTATGTTGTAAGGAAAACTCTCCGAAAACTCTCGCTGACAAGTAAGAAGGCTAACAAGGTAGCAGAAACAGAGCGATTGGCAAAAGTCATGGATTCCTTTGATTTTGTATTTCTGGCTGTGATAGTGTCAAAAATATTTTCACAACTGAACATAGCATCGTAACTTCTCCAAACTAAACAAATTGTCCTTGAGAAAGCTTTACCCACTCTCGATGAGAGCCGAGAGGAATTGAAGAAAATGAGAGAATACCATCAAATAAAACAAGAGGCCACAGTTGTTGCTGCGAAGTGGAAAATCAGCACTGTGTTCTTAGAAAATGAAATGAAATCTTTGTTTTACGTCCCACGGTTATGCCGGTTAGGGTAAAGGAGACGGTGATGATGATTAATGAATGAAATGGTGGAATGAATAAAGTGAGAGGAAACGGGAGAACCCCGAGGAAACCCACGCACACGGTGTTTGTCCACCACAAAGTTCACTTGGCGGGGGATGAGATCGAACCCGGGACCCCAAGCACCAGAGGTGAACGCTCTACCACTGAGCCCTCCTGTGTTCTTAGAAAAAAGGCAATCTAAAGTGAAAAAAAACACCGATGAACTGGTAGAAGATCATCGGTTTTCGGACACAGAGGCTTCCTTCAGGGTTAATGTTTACAATAGACTTCCAGATATCGCATCCAACAAAATAAAGAACCGTTTTATATCGTTAGCGGCAATTCTTGATGAATTTTAAATCATATTCCCGAAACTACTTGTGAACCTTTCAGACGAATACATTTTAGTTAAGGCTGAAAAACTGATAAAAAAAAAAAAAGTACCAGTAAGACATTGGACTGTCGCTACCATTGGAATTAATTTCCCCTCACGCTGGACTTAAGAAACAGATTTCAAAGATCAGAATTGGCGGTTTGACCACTCTTGCTTTATGCCTGACTTTACCCGTGACTGTGGCTTCCGCTGAAAGGTCATTCTCAGTCTTAAAGAGGACCAAGAGCTATTTAAGGTGTTCAATGTAGAGACCTGCACGGGCCGAATGTTTCGGCCCAAGCCCAATCCAGCCCGAGTGCAGGGGTCTACCTAGGCCCGACTCAGCCCGGGCCTGAAAAGTTTTAAAGATTTTCGGCCCGAGCCCGGCCCGGCTCGATAAGTTTTTAAAAATTCATGGCCCGAGCACGGTCCAAGCCCGATAAATTTTTAAAGTTTTTGACCCGACCCCGGCCCGATATATATATATATTTTTTTAATTCAGCTCGAGACCCAATCTTTCTCAAAATTTAGTATTAAACTTGACCTAACCCTCAGAAACATTTTCTAAACTCTGGTTCACAACCTGACACTTGCCTCCCGAATGGTACCATTGCCTCCTAGAACTGCCTATCATCGAGAGAACAAAAACTCCATTTCCTGCAACAAAAATCTAACTTAATTGATTTTCAGCATAAAGTGAAGATGGCAATACTGTTTAGCGACAGGCAAAACTTTCCCACCCCTTTTTGTCATATTTTGCGTTCAGTGAAGGTCAAGGTCAGGGTTCAATTTACCGCGCAATGCCTGCAATCCTCTATAGTGAAAGTGGAGCTGCTAAGCAACACAAACTGTAAATAGTTAGTGCATTCTTTGTAACATTTTTCATGGGCACACTTCTTCAACGTTTGACTTTATTCCAATTATCATTTAAAGTCAATCGAAAGTCAATAATTATTAAAGAATTGTAATTGATCGGCCCCAGCCCGGCCCGACGTGAAGAGAAATCAGTGTCGGCCCGCCCAAGCCCGGCCCGGCCCAAAGAAATAAGAGAGTCAGCCTGCCCAAGCCCGGCCCGTGCAGGTCTCTTAATATCTTATACGGGAGTCTGCGGGAATAAAGTCAAGGAAGGAGGATTTCTTCTAAAACATAAGTATTGAATCTCTGTTCCGCAGCAAATAGAACACTAGGAATATTTCATTAAAACGTACTATTAGAAAAGTGTTGAATACAGAGGGATTCTTCAAAATATTCTTGCGGGGGGAACGAAATTTCTAGATCCGGTACTGTTTGCCGCCCCGTGCAATGGCATCATTTTCAGCCCCTTCTCCTTTCTCCAGAAAGAATAAATCTTAAAAGCCAAGATTTTAAGTATGCTACCTCACCATAAACAACGAAGGGGAAGGAAAGAGCTCTCACACTCAAAAAGACCAAAACACCACAAATACAAGCTCGTTGTGTCTGTTGTTTTCTTTAAATAACAATCTATTATGTTAGTGAAAGATAAAGGAAATACACCTGCAGAGGAAAGATGGTAATCCTTTTTATAGAATTCAGTATCGAGCTTCAATCTCAATATATCAGTTTGTAATTCTAGTAAAACGAACTCTTTTATCTTTATTGCTTGATTTTCCTTCTACATCTCTTAAAAAATATAAAACAAATTTTTAAAAAAACTTGCTTACAGCTTCAATGATAAGGAACTTGTTTGTGACAAAGACAAGACTAGTTTTCATATCAAAACTGTGATAACTAACTAAATGGAACAGGTGTTTGCTACTGTTCAAGAATTGAGTTCTTGTATTTGACAACAATCAAGCAATTCATGCTAGGATTTGTTTGATCATTCGCCTATCATGTCCATGTAATCTTAAACTAATGCGACCTAAAATATGATTTATGAAGTAGTATTCAAATAGAAAGCCAGCTTAGTAAATTTAACTAGCATTTTTATGAAGTTTGTTTTCAACAAGAAATGTTTATTTTAAATAATATAGTTATGACAGATTTTGCAGCCCCGTACAAATGTACTTGTTACACATATGGTAGAGCTGCTCTGGTGGGACCCCTATAAGTGGAGAGACAACCCGAACTTGAGAATTAACCTGTGCGAAACTCGACAGAGTCTGAGGTACTTCAAGTCTCATTGAGAAGTGTGTCTAATTCTAAGCCCACGCAGACCCTGATTACTCTGGCCCAGAGATGTTCACCCTCGCGAGGGTGGCCCTCTCGAGGGCATCCTCACCCTGAAGTTCCCTCGCCCACACTGCCGTGTCATGACAAAACGCTGTAACTTTGGCGGAGCAGTTTTGCGAAAATGAGCCGTAAAGTTTCATCCGAAAATGTAATCTGTATCGTGTAGAACAAGTGTAACTGGGCAATAATGGTCAACCAATCAATTTTCAGCAAATTTAATCACACAACATGCATTTACGTAACATTACATGTAACCACGTGGTTTTAAAGTCAAGATACACTGGTTCTACATGATACAGATCACATTTACAGATGAAAACATTACGGCTGTTTTTCGCAAAACTGCTCCGTCAAAGTTACAGCATTTTGTCACGACACGGCAGCACAGTGACGCGAGGGCGAGGGAGCGCGAGGGCGAGGACGAGTTTTGGCCGCGAGAGCGAGGGTGCGCGAGGGCGAGGACAAGTTTTGGCCGCGAGGGCGAGGGTGCGCGAGGGCGAGGACAAGCTTCGACGAAGAGGGTGAGGGTGCGCGAGGGTGAGGACAAGTTTCGGCAGCGAGGGCGAGGACAAGCTTCGATGGCGAGGGTGAGGGTGCGTGAGGGCGAGGAAAAGCTTCGACGAAGAGGGTGAGGGTGCGCGAGGGCGAGGACAAGTTTCGGCAGCAAGGGTGAGGATGCGCGAGGGCGAGGACAAGCTTCGATGGCGGGGGTGAGGGTGCGCGAGGGCGAGGAAAAGCTTCGACGAAGAGGGCGAGGGTGAACGAGGATGAGGGCCAAGTGTTATTGCGGGAGCGAGGGTGCGCGATGGCTAGAGACAACTTCCTTCAGGAGAACGAGGGCACGCGAGGGAGGAGGACAAGCTTCCTTAAAAGCAACTGTTTTGGAGTTTGCTGTTTGACCTCTTTTAGAGAGAGGCAAAATTTAAAATATCATCTGCCATGTCCCCTAGATGAAAAGTTAGTGTCTTAGCAAGGTTATACATTAATCGTATTTTTCCTTTCAATTAACTGCAGTAGACAATTTCTCGTGTGTACGTACATAATTATTAAAAATAATAATGCAAATAAGAATATTTGATTTTTCCCATGAAAGTTTCCGGGTAGAAATAGCGCTACATTAAGAAGTAAGTGTGCCTCATTGTTGCCCTCCCTGTGCTGGAGACGTTTTAGATAAGAAGTGTCTACTACACTGTCATGTTTAGAGTGTTGGTAGACAGACAGACAGTCACTCACATCATTCAGCAGTAAATGACAAGAGCGCTGATATCTGAACAAACACAATCAATGAGAGAACCATCAGAATGCAATAGATCAGATGGAAAAAGACTTGATGGAATGACTTTGGTTTATAGATGGTCATTTTGCTCTGGACTCTCTCGGACTCGGGCTCATTTTTTCAACTGGGCTCTCGCTCATTTATTCCTTTGGAAATCGTGCTCGGGCTCACTTCCCTCAGTTGGACTCGCGCTGACTTATTTCATTGGCGCTCGGGGTAGCGCTTAATTATTGAACCCGAGAACGGTTGAGCGCGAATGCCGAGCTAGCGAGCGTTGGGCTCGTGAGTTTGGATGCCCATGAAATGGGCTGATTAATAGCATACATCCTCCTCCAATGTCCACCACTGATGAACTTGTTACAATTAATCGGAATTTTTAACTTTTCATAGTTTTGTGACAGCCCATATCTGAATCGATATTTGTTAAAATAATGTCAGTCACTATTGTATCGATTTTCATTGTTTCTGCTTTTATAATCTACGTGGGTAGAGCTATCATTTAGTTACAAAATAAATAATATTTTTTTCTTGTCCTTAAATAGAAATATCTGACACGTTAATACTGAAATTTTGTTAAAAGAGCTGCTTTAACAAAATAAATTTAATAAGTTCCACAAGACATAAGGTGTTTATGCAGCCGAAATTTGCAACTGTTGACTGATTGCTGTTTAGCGTCCTCTTTCGTCGGCGAGGCTATATGAGAAGTGGACCTATAGGTTTAACGCGGAATTCGATCCACTGTCGTTCAATGTTCTCCCACTCGGAATTGTCCCCAGGACCCCATGCACCAAAGGTTCGCGTGCAAGCCAGTGAGATAGGGTTTGTATGTTGTGTTGTTCAATGATTTTTATTAGGAATAAAATACGTTACAGGATGATATACTGATTGTAAATATTATAGTGCAAGTATTGAACGATTGTGTGGTAAAAGGAGAAATATAAATTTGGACAAATTAAAAAAAAAGGCCTTAAAAAAACTGTAGGATATATGAAACATATAAAACTTAGGAAAAGCCACTTCAGCAAAACGAGCAGGATTTTGTTGTGGGTAAACAGTTTAATCATATTATTATTAATTTCGCACAAATGTGCCACACATCATAGCATGGGCGGCGATTAGGGGGGAAAAGGGGGACAGTTACCCCGCCACTCTTTTGAAATGACCCATTAATGTCGCTATATAGTTTCATTTGGAAATATAAAGTTTTTGTATGTATTAAGGTTCATAGAATGAAAATGGTGCCATAAAATATTTGCCGTTCCGTGAGTACGTATTAGTTGTCTTCCCGTGCAGTTAAGAAAGCTACAGGAGTTCCGTTTTAATTGCCACGAAAAATGGCTCAAAAATTAACCTATCCGAGTGTACTTTCATATTCATTTCTTCTTACAAGGGCTCGATATGTTAGTCAGCCGCTTTGGAACTAATTGAGATAACATTTCGCAGAAAAAGAAGTCCTTCATAAGCAGTGTTTCTTTCAGAAACAATGTTCTGGGGGGGGGGGGGAGTATACTTAATATCCCGGGGCGGCACTGCAGGTACTATTCTATTCATTATTATATTATAGACGTATTATTTTGGTCTCCTTCGGGGGGAGGCTCTCAGAGCTTCGGGGGGCAGTACCCCCCCAAAAAAAAACATGTCTGGAAGAAACACTCTTCACAACTTATTCTGTAATTGCACAAAAATCGACAGTTCCTGAAATGTCTTTTCTTCTTTCTAATAGTAAGGAATATTTGATTTGATTTTTTTTAAATATCCCTTCAGCAGTGAGACTATATGAGACGTGAACCTACCGATTAACGTAGAATACGAACCACATGAGCTCCCACCAGGAATCGAACCCGGGTCTCCCACGTCAAAGTTGCAGCATTGTTTTGCAGTGTAATATACGAGTTCAGGGGTGTACATATACAATTTTGTATATACAATTAAATTTAGTGAATTCAACATAATTCTAGGTTTTAGGATTATTTGGGATAACTGAAGTGTGGAGTGATTCTAAGTATTGTTGAAATGAAATGAAATGAAATCTTTAAGTTTAACGTCCCATGGTTATGCCGGTTAGGCTAAAGGAGACGGTGATAATAAGAAATGAGTGAAATGGTGGAATGAATAAAGTGGGAGGAAACGGGAGAACCCCGAGAAAACCCACGAGCACGGCGTTAGTCACTCTACCGCCACTCATCAAACCTTGATTTCAGCCTCACCCTCATGAGAGCCGCCCTTGTGTGACTGAATACTTATGTTTGCATCGTAGTTCAAGGAACATTTTGAAGTAAAGGCATGGATACTGTTGATAAATGATGTAAACGTCACTATCGACCGAGATCTCCATTGTAACAGTTGTTCCATTTTAGGTGTTCCACAGTAATTTATACGATATGTTTAGTTTCCTTTCTTTAGGACGTATGTTAAGCAAGGGCGGATCCAGAACGGACTTCTGGTGGGGGTAATGGGTTGTAATACTGCTACTTAGAGCTACTTTTAAGAGCTCCAAACTCTGAGATGCGTTTTATTTGTATATATAAAATAAAGAAGTTTCCTCTTCTTGGCGGGAGCGATTGGCCCGATCGCTCCCCCCCGGATCCGCCACTGACGATAAGGAAATAATTCAACAAATAGGTTGAATAATTGATGCTCTGATCCTCACGAAGGAGGCCCTCTCGAGGCCTCCTCACCCTCAATTACCCTCGCGCGAGGGCGAGGAAAAGTTTTGAGCACGAAGGCGAGGGCGAGCGAGGATAATGGACAACTCCTATCGCGAGGGCGAGGGTGCGCGAGGGCGAGGAAAAGTTTTGAGCACGAAGGCGAGGAGAAGCTTCGACAGCGAGGGTGAGGGTGCGCGAGGGCGAGGACAAGCTTCGATGGCGAGGGTGAGGGTGTGAGAGGGCGAGGAAAAGCTTCGGCAGCGAGGGCGAGGGTACGCGAGGACGAGGACAAGCTTCGATGGCGAGGGTGAGGGTGCGCGAGGGCGAGGACAAGTTTTGGCCGCGAGGGCGAGGGTGCGCGAGGGCGATGACAAGCTTCGACGGTGAGAGCGAGGGTGTGCGAGGGCGAGGACAAGTTTCGACAGCGAGGGTGAGGGCGCGCGAGGGCGATGGACAATTCCATTCGCGAGGGCGAGGGTGAACGAGGGCGAGGGCCAACTGCTACTGCGAGGGCTAGGGTAAGTGAGGTCGAAGTAAAATGAACATCTATGCTCTGGCCTAGTACGACTTGGACACGTTACGCTTGTGGGAAACAGGAGTGGAATCCTCGTTGCAGAGCCACCCATAGATTTCATGGACCCCATCGTTGTCGACTCCTTTTTTATGAAAATTTTTATGAAAGTAACAACTAAAAAGTCGCTAAATTCCTCTATTATCAATAGATTAAACAAGATTGTAGTTCCCAAAGGACGTATGCTTAGTCTTCGGCACGGGAGATCCGAGTTCCATTCCCAGTTAGAGCTCTTGTGGTTCGGATCCTCCTTAAACTTTAGGCCCACTTCTCATCTATACTCGATACTGAAACGGACGTTAAATCTCAAATTCAATGTAAATTAAATCTTTTAGCTTAACCAGAGCGGTTTGAAGAAGCGCTATGGTTTAACGTCCCACGATTTTGGCATTTAGGCCAAGGGAAACGGATAATTAAGGCAAGTAAATGATGATGGAAGAATTGGTGGAATGAGAATATGGAAGGAAAAGCCAGTACCCGAGAAAATCCATGATCACGATGTTGTCCACCATCAACTTACTTGGCCAGTAATTGAACTAGGACCCCACGCACCAGAAGCACCACTAAGCCACCGTGCCCCTTCAATTTAAATCCAAAGGGAATTTAGAAAATAAGTAAACCACATTTAAAAAAAAAATAATTTAATTTAATTTAATCTCTAGAAAAATTATGATTATTTTGTCTTTGTGGAGAATTTTTAAC
This sequence comes from Thermobia domestica, assembly GCF_964235325.1. Taxonomy (NCBI): domain Eukaryota; kingdom Metazoa; phylum Arthropoda; class Insecta; order Zygentoma; family Lepismatidae; genus Thermobia; species Thermobia domestica. The sequence goes on from NC_137462.1 coordinate 8,861,761, forward strand.
TTGAAAAAATCATAATTCAATAATAATAATAATAATAATAATAATAATAATAATAATAATAATAATAATAATAATAATAATAATAATAATAATAATAATAATAATAACTTTTGAGGATGTATCTTTTTACTACCTTCTCAAACGTCCTGGTTCCTCCCCTTATCATTTGTCTGGGTCGCTCCCTGCCCTAGGCGACCCTGCTCTGGGTAAGATTATGGGTAAAAGAGTATAGTATGGAGCAGGATCTGAGTAAGGTAGGCAAGGACGCCCATGTTGTGGTTTGCAAGGGGGGGCAAGTATAAGCGACATTTCAAATGTAGTTTCAAATTTTGCTGTAACTAATGTGAAAATCCTATTGTGTTTTCGATATTTCCAAGTACAATTTTCTCTAAGGAGAGGCAAGCGCCCCACCTTGCCCCCCTGATGGGCGCCCTTGAAGGTAGGTATAATAAGAATTAAGACTGGATAGGTACAGTATAAAATATAATCCAATATAAATATTTTGTTTCTCTGGCGATGAACTTTTGGGTTTCTTAAATGGCCTTGATTGGTTGTTCAATTATACAGCAGACACGGTGTACTCTTCGTAAAAACTTTATTTCTTATTTCAGTTTCCACTTTCGTAGAAAATGCGCAAAGAATAATCCTTCCTTACACCTGTAAATCAGAGGTTCCATAGATGGTTCACATAGTTTCTTTTCTTTTTCTTTTTTTGCTTGAAAAAACAATAGTTTAATTTTTGAATTCCCTATAAATCACATCCTACATACAGCTCATCATTGTGATAATTATTCCATCATTCAACGTTAATTATTATTTTTATCTTGTCCGACCTGATGCCGCAAAACATATTATGAAACATTCTTAGATTCTGTTGAAGGTGACAAAATCTCCCCCCACCCCTCCCCGTCAAACAAGTTAAATAAAAATAAATAAATCCCTCACTGGACATTTCCCTGTTCAGCAAACTTAATAACTTCCTTTGTTGGTTGGCAACACTAGCGCGATGACGTAAACACATATTTACGAAAGATGGCAGCATTATCGATAAACGTAATTCGCGTCAGAATCAGTAGCAGTGTGTGAGTTCGAAGCAGGAGGAACATAGTGCAAACTTTTATTACTTGTGTTTACATTTCGTGAATTGTGTATTTTTTGAAGTATTATACCACTTTCAAATGCGAAAAGTTCTAGTTAACACGAAATTCTAAAAGTTGTGTTACACCTGGCGAAATCAACATTACGAAGTCGAGTTGCTTTTGCAGTATATCGCTCCTAATTAACATAAACAAGAGAGTTACGATATTCTAATACAGACAGCCACCAGTGTTCGGTTGTAAAAGGTACATTAGTAAACTTGCATACTAGGAATATCTAGTGTAGGTGGTTGTAACCCCTGTGCCAGTTGTGTTTACATTCTGTGCAATAACAAATAACACGCTTGTTACTAGTTCTAGTGCAGTGTTCAAGTGTTATTCGTTGATTGATAAAAGAGTGCAGAGTCACGCGAATTTTGTGTAATGCCATGGCTGAAAACAAAAGTGATTATTTAACTCAGTATAAGCAATTTTTTGAGCATTTTGCCGAAACCGTGAATCCCGCTGATCCGTTGCCTGTGTCCGTAGCTGGTTATAATCTCAGTGATGCAGAACTTCGTGGCGAGATAGTGGATTGGACTTTCCAATATCTCAATCAAAAGTAAGTACCTTCAATTTATTATTAGTCAATCAGGTATTTGGACATTAAATTTTGTGGTGTTTCATTGACGAGTGTGCTTAATTCTGGCACACTTGCACAGTGCTTTCTGCAAGGACCAAGGAAGCCTTCCTGCGTCAAATAATTATGGTAATGTCAGAAGATCGTGATTATCGCTGTATAAAACCTACACAGCCTGTATTATTAATTTATTTAAGGAAAGCAACTAGTATATTATAATTCTTGATTTTGGCTTACATCGTAATGAACTGCAAAAAGTGTGAATAAACGGAGGACATGGGTGCTTTCTTTATTTTTCAAATTTCAGAACTACATTTTTAAACTTTGTTACAATTTGGACAGGAACACTTAAAAAAAAAAAAAAAAAAAAAAAAAACTATTATGGGTAATAGTAGAGATATCTTGAAAGAATGATTAATAATAATAATAATAATAATAAAGTTATTAGCGTTCTTGCTTTGCAGTCGGGAGGTTCTCGAGCAGCAACGTGACTTTAACATTTTCCTGGCCGGAGACAAGTATTAAATCTTGGGCCTCCATAGAAAAATGTGAAATGCAGTAGCGTAGCCAGGATTTGTTTTGGGGGGGGGAGTGTTGTTATAGGTACATATAGAAAAATTACAAATAAAAAAATATATAAACATAAAAATATATAAAAATTACAAACATCGAAGTACCAAAGTACATTGTCGGACCTCTTTGGGGAGGGGGCCGGCTCCTCTGAGCCACCCCTTCCCTACACCACTGGTGAAAATGTATAATCTGAGTCCGCGTAGAACCTCTAGGAACACTGGTTGGCGTTTGACTAAATGAAGGCCCACCCAGATTGCATTTAAGCTTCATTGCAAAGATACGTATTTTGGGCAAGAGTTTACTTTGTGCCGAACAGCCTTTAATTTGCCCATTTTATGTCGAGAACAGAACCCAGCGAACCCCTGTGGGGCTTCTAAGCCGTTCCTACCGCTACTGCTACTACTTATACATGGGTACCGGTTCCAGTTACTGTTCGGCACAAAGAAATCTCTTCTTTTACCCATATTTACACTGAGGGAACCATATTTGACAATGGGGCTCTAATAGTTGACATTTTTAAAAAATGAGGCAATGTCATATATTTTTATTGTTTTTCTTTCATTTATATACATTCATATTCCTTTCGTGTTGAGTAAGAAAGTTTGTTAAGAGAGTGCACTTTGAGCAGAACAAGTTATTTTGGGTATCTTTTAGTTTCTCCCCCAATCTTGCAAATATAGTATATCTAATGTTATTTATTTCACAAAACATAGCTGAGCGAGTGAAGGGGGTTAGGAGCCCCACAGGGCTCGTATTAGCATTGGTTAGAATGAATATCCTGCTCAAAGTGCACTTTTGCCGAAAGTTTTATCCTAAAATGGTTGTTACTCGAACGGGAGAGAGCTTAATGTGGGGCATTTGTGCAACTTCTCCCAAGTTAGGGTGCTGTTCCTGCTTTCGAATCCAGAGGCTGGCCATTTTGATAGATTTTTCCTATTTCCCAGGCGTATTCGAGGAAGTTACCATTAAATATGGGTCCTAGTCACTTCCATTTTGTAGTTGTTGCTTGATTTGTTAATTATTCCAGAGTAGATTGGCTAATGCACAGGCTGTATCTGGATGTTTGTCAATAATCAAATAAATAACGAAATAGTACAAAGAAATTCAGTGGCATATTCTTAATCACAACAAGTTCACGTGCCCTGAAATTGATCGGGTTAGTTGTTGTATAAATACCTCTGGGTCAGTGTGTAAATCGCACGCCATTGGAGTATATATTCTTATAACTTGAGAGAAGCTACTTGTTTTAGTATCGTCAGTTATGTAACAATTTACTATGCTTCTCAGCACTTTCTTATTTTCACGGATGAGGACAATAATAATAATAATAATAAATTGTAGAATGTATCTGCAAAATGCAATAGTGCTAATATTTTGTAATCAGTGGAACACCTCCTGAATGTTTGCAGTGGCGTTATTTGGAAAAGGCAGAGGAGCATTTGCCTCAATATTGTGGTAATATACTACTGGAAAACGTTATACTCTTGCCTCCTCCTTGCACTCTAGCCGCAAATCAAATTCTGAAATACCGCTGCTGAATGCTTGTCCTTTCAAGAACTCAGGGTTTTTATTCCTTTTGTACTTCTCGGAAATAATTTCTCTTGTTGCCTTACCCGGCTGTTTGGAAGGGGATATTTTACAACATGAATTAGTTTGTTTTACGGAACTTCTTTACCTATGCACTCAGTCGGATTTCCATGTTTTGCGCCCATGGGCCCTAGCGAAATTGCCGCCCCCTAATCACGCTAATCGCATCGCTCTCCACAACTTCCATTCTCCCGGATCCATTTCTTAAAATATTACTTTTACGTTTGCTGCTAAATTATAGTTATTACTATTACTCATTATTATTAGTAGTTATTATTATTCTTATTTTTTATTACTCATTTTATGTATTATATTTTAATTCCTATATCTGTCCAGCACTTGGAGTAGATTCATTAAAACTTAACTGGCTTCTGCCTAACCTATTCAACATTACATGGTGTAAAAGACGGCAAAATATAAAACAATCTTAAATGATGTAAAGAGTTATATAGGGTGTCCAATGTATAATGCAACCCGGAGTTTGGGATAGTAGAACTTTTGAACCGGAAGCGGTACACAAATAATGGTTATACCAAAATGAAGCCTTGTTCATGTATATATTTTTAAACTAGGAAGCAACGATTGAAGTACACTAAGGACTGTACAGTATTGCCAGATTGAAATCAATTTTCTTACAAGTCACGTAAATTGACTCATAACTCATACATATGGATGTTCTGTCGTTAATTTTCAGTTTGTATAGTTGCAGTAGCTTGGAAACTATGGAATGAATGAAGAATTTTTCATTTCCACCGATAACTAATCGGATGAGGTCTCTATAAGGGGTTACCAGGGAAAACGTGGTTTTCATAAATTAACGTTCTGAATTGGCAACAGTGCTGATGTTTCAGTGCATCAAAAGATGTGTTAAGGATGTGTCTGCGTTATGCAATTCCTGAAGACAATGAAATTATCGTGATTACTTACATGCACGATAATGCATGTAAGCCGCCTCTGCTTTAAACGGAGCGAAATAGCTCTGTTGGTAGAGCGTTGGGTTCGCATTCGGAAGGTAGTGGATCCGATCATCATCGCGACCATCCTAACTGGAATTTTTCCTATTTCTGTTCTTTTTTGTTATATATTCATTATCAAGTGGCCCACGGGATGTGTCTGGTATTTGTTGAATAAATAAATAAATACACTCCAATTTGAAAGTACGAGTATCGAGCTGCCGCCCTTTTCAGCAGATCCACCGACAAGCGATCAAACCACCATAATAACCAGTTGACTTACGACAATATTTGCTACCTACACTAATCTGCTACAATATTATCGTAGTCATGGGCATTTAAAAAATGGCTTTCGCTATTTTGTTTAATCTTTGGTGAAGTGTATTTTCAATTTTTTTATCGTTATTTTAGTTTTTTTTTTTTTTTTTTTTTTTGTAATTGCCGCTCTGGTCCCTGGTCCATGTGGCCCATCCCTAAATCCGGTCCTGTATATTCATCGGGAAAAATATAGAAGTATAGTTTGCTATTTTACGTTATATATAGACCTGGAATTTTGTAAATCGTGTCCTGGAAAGCAGAAAAGTTAGAGAATTTGTGCTCGCCAAATAAGTGTGATCCCTGTCTCTAGGGGTTGTAACACTATTGTAACCGCTACAATTCTGTCACTTTCTAGTCAAAGGAGCATAATGGACGGAGACTCATGGCCCACAAAATTAGTTGTCTGAAGTACGAAATTCTGTGTTGGCAATAGTTTAATTGTTTAAGTTATATTCTTAAATTGTGATAAGGCGGTACGTAATTACGTTTTGCATTACAATTAATTAGGTTTGTTTCAACAAATCGTGCAAAAGATCTACATGTGGCACTTGGACACGTGGGTCATTTGCCCTCTCTTCTTATCTTATACTTTGTGGTACTTTTCCAGTCCTTATCTTTAAAAAAAAAAGTTATGACGCAATAATGATATTTAGAACGCAAATAAGATTGCTATTATTACAGTTTACTAATAATACAACTATGGGTCTACAATTTATATTTAACTTTATACGTATTTTGTAATAGTGCGAAATTGGCTATTCGGAGGCATATAGAGGAAGAGAGAAAAGATAAGGATGAATGATTCCTGTTAGGAAGACAGTACTTAAATTTTCATATTATCTGGTGTAAATGTCAGAATTTTGGAAGTCCCGTACCTCCATATCTCTTTGGCCTATACATAAACATTCGTTATAAATATCAGAAGATCAGTAGTAAGAGATTCGCGATGGCAAGTGGACCTTGCTTTTAATAATGATACGAGGTTTCCAGTTTTACGTTCCACGCTTATGCAATTTAGGCTAAAGGAGATTAATGCGAGGAAACGGCTACCCCGAGGAAAAAAAAAAGGATGTGATATGGTTCACCACAAACTTACATGGCCTGGGAACGAACTAGGGACTCCTAGCACCACAGGTAAGCAAGCACTTTACCACCGAACCATCCGTGCCTCACCTTGCTGCTGGCTACGTTTGTACAGTATATTTTGCCTGTCAGTATACATCCACTATGAAAAACTCCATGGGATAACAGGTCACTGAATCGCGGGCATACAGCACATGTGTTCCACGCCTCCTGCAGGGCTTCGCGACGACTGCAGTTGTGTGTGAGACTGTGGAAAATAGCTGTGTGAATAATTAATGTGAAATATAACGTCGTCCTGAGTTGACATTCGAAACGGGACATATTAGTGGGTGCCCGACACATGGATATTTGGTTTCAGGTGGTGGTGCGTAAGTCCAGCTTTTCATGTCTAAGGTGTCCCGAGAATGGGTGGATGAAAGCGTCATAGGCTACAACAGACGTTACGGTGCCCTCAATGACCGGGATTGGCGACACCTGGGACGAATGATCAACAGAGACAGGAGAGGATTAGTGCTACAAATCACGGCCCAGTTGAACACTGGATGCTCGAAAACTGTCTCCCAGTAGACAATCCGTAGGAACATGCGTGCCCTCGGATATGGGAGCCGTCACCCTACTTGGTTGCCACTGCTAACTTCACGTTATCCGACACTTTTACGTGCGTTTGCCACCATTCACCGCGGATGATCACTGCAATAGTGACGTAAAATCATATGGTCCGATGGGGTAACGGTATTAACTGCACCATGCCAATTTGAGGCACCGTGTCTGGCGCAGACCGCATGAAGCGATGAATCTCGGTTTCCAAGAGGGCATAGTCCGGGACGGTGGGATATCAGTCATGGTGTTGGACGCATTTTCCTGGTATAGAATGGGCCCCCTGGTTATTTCGGAAGACATTGACTAGTCCGCTGTATTGTCAGCTCTTCTGAGACCATTTTCATCCGTTTGTGGCCTTTCAAACCCTGGTGTCATTAGGGCCTTTGAATAGGACAATGCGCCACCACATCGCTTCAACGTCATCCCTGAATGCTTTGAAAAGCATGCAGGGGAGGTCCGAAGACTGAATTGATCATCCCGGAGACCTGATATGAACCCCATCGAGCATGTTTCGAATACTGTTGAAGTCTGGCTCCTTGCATTTGATTCTTGGTCATGTCGCAGTTGGCTGTCGCTCTGCAGACTGCGGTCAGCTGCCTTCGGAAGTGTATCAAGGACTTGCAGATTCAGTTCAACGCTGTATCGCTGCGCTTCACAGGACCAGAGGGTGCCTGGCTAGATATTAGGTGAATATCCCATGAGTTTTGCTAAGTCAGTGTGGTTGACCTTTATATGAAGCAATGGTTGCTCAGGTTATTTGTTTATATTATAACATCACCCTGTTAATCTTCTACTATTCATTTTTAGTCTTTTATCAGTTTCCTGTTATAAAAATACCAGCTCAGATCGAGGATGTGCGTCATAACTCCAAGGGACGGAACCATTAGTAAAATCTAAGATAAAATTAGATCGAAATGATAATATAAATAAACATGTGTATCAAGTAAGTGGTGTGCCGTTCGCGTGTAAGAACCTTACGCATAATTCTTGGTTTTCACCTAACTAGGAAGGGAATTCATGCTGCACTAATACCATTCAAGAAGGATGTCTTGGAGAAACAAGATCACGTATTAAAAGGGTTTGAAAGTGATCTAAAGTATAATTTTATTCAGTGTAGAATTGGGAGTTTCAATTGTATTTTTAGCCCTTTTTGAGACCGAAGCTGGGATCCGAACCATAACGGGATTGTGTGTCCTAAGCACTCCACCGGGTATCAGACCGGGCACAACGTACATAGAAAGCACGCACATTAACCACCGTTCGCGGTTCTGACCCTCCATGCCCTCTCGCGACAAGGGTGATTTTGTGGGGTAAGAGTACGAAGTGATTCTGATTGTAATGCCGTATTACGGTAAAGAAGGGGAAGATGTATAAGCTTGCACAGTGTGGCTTTCAAAAAAAATTCAGAACAAGAGTTCGTATTGTTTTCAATGAAAACGGTACATTTACAGTGGTCCTAATGGCTAAAAGATCTTCCAATTAGGCGAAAAATAATTTGAGAATTTGATGTCTGGACTATGTATTTACTCCCTAGAAATACCAGTACGTATTCTGTTTAATTGGCATTAGAGCAAACCAGGGGTGAGCAATCCACAGGAACTATAATATACAAGAACCGTTTTTCTTTTCCTGCAGTGTTTTGAATGTCACAGAGGAACAGTTTTTTTTTTTTTTTTTTTTTTTTTGCCTTGCGCGTGCCACTTACTAGTTAGAAAATTCCACGTGACAATAGTAACATTCGTTAACAACGATTTTGGTCTATAAATAAGTAATGTTCGTTCTTTTTCGTTTGCTGATTCTTGATATGTCCTAATTTCTGTCAGGCCACATTTTTGTTTATTTATGTGTTATGTTTCTACATGATTTTAGTCTCCTATTAGCTCATTATATCAGTGTATTTAGGGAAAAGCTGAAGGGGGAATACGGGGGATGTATTCCCCCGACCTCCAAAAAATATGTACGGCATTCCCTCAGTTCTTAAAAAATGCAATTGGCAAAGATAGGCAGGGGAACGGCATGACGTCATGACGCTACTACCCCCCCCCATCTTAGTTTCACTTTTGTCCCTGAGTGTAAATATTTAATATTTATTTTAAAATTCAACATTATTAATATTTACTGTTGTCATTGTTAACAACAATGGTGAGACAGTGTTGATTGCCCTCAGCGAAATACTGTATTCCAATTAAAATCCAAGCTTTTATGTTCGCAGCTAGGGTTGCCATCTTTCGGTTAGCTTGATGCGTTACGGTTCCTCAGACTCAAAGTTATCCCTAAAACTGAACATTCATCAGTTTATTGAGAATAATAGAAAGAAATGAATGAAGATTAAAAAAAAAAAAAAAAAAAAAAAAAAAACTAGGAACAGAAAACCCATAGCGTCAGGTGGTTGATGGTTAGTTGAGCAGAAATTATGAACCATTTAACCGGTACAAACAAGAGTAACATCATTAGCGGTATGTATCTGCTGCCAATACGAAAAAAATTAGAGATAGAATCATATCGATATTTCGATAGCCATAAATACACGTCTTGGCTCGAAATTTGTAAATGTTTCTCTCTTGTTTGGTAAGTGTTATCTATGTTTTGGCATCCCGCCATGTAATACATTTCTCTTAGACGTGATTCGGGATGTTCCACTTAATCCCGGACAGGTGTCAATCCTATTCGCGATACGAGGAAATTTGTTGTGTAGAAATTTGCATATTTCTTTCCAGATTTTTAAAATGTGTGCTTATGTTGTTTAGTGTAGTAGGCCCTATGTATTAAACATGCCTCGTAAACATACATTAACCACTTCAGTAACTTTTGTTATTTTAGAGTTAACTATTAAATCTCAAAGAGGGTACAGAAATATGTAAATCCATTGTTTAGTAAATCTACGCTGATGAAGCTAGATCTTGGCCCCTTCCTCCGTATCTGATATGGACTTCTAACACTGTTAAGTGGTTGAAATTGATTTTCCGATTTTGTTACATGACTTATCGAGGCTTCATCAATTGGAGACAAACGGTTGATTATTGAGCGAATTAGAACTGTCTCGAAATAACAGTGAAAGCATCTCATATCGGTAAAACTTCCAAAAGGAATAACTTATATTTGGGTATTATTTTTTTTTCTTTTTCTAGAATATTCAAAGTGTCTTATTTTCGGGCTGACACGGTGTAAATTTAAACATCTCACCAACATGGTAATGATGAGGAGGACACTGTTACAATTCCTGGGAGCCTTCCTCGCTGATCTAGTGTCTAGCGCGTGCGTCTTTAGTACACGTGGTCCCATGTTCGATTCCCGGTGGGAAAGCACAAAAAAATTACAATCATTCATTTTCATTAACCTTCGGACGCCGGTGCAGGTCGAATTTACACCTCTTGACCGAAAAACATGCTCCTTATCCTAATGTGCTGGCTGAGATTGAGTATTTGTCAGGGTTTGTCTAGTTTACTATTAATACGTTTACCCCATTGATACTGAGGTGCAATAATTACTAAAAATGCAGTGGCGGCCACGCTACCTCACTACACCCAAGCGCCCGAAGGTTAAGGTCATTATGCGTAGGACGTTAAACTTCAGTTCACAAGCCCTGGGAAAGAATGTTAATCGATTTCTCTTACATTCGGGAATGAATCATACTGAGGCATGAACGTTGTACTAAACATATAACTTATGATGTCTATGGATGGTTAAACTCTCGCGTGGCTTTATGGTTTATACATGGTGGCCGAAAAGTAGGTATACACCTCTGCATTGATCAAGTGTAACATTTTAGTTCATGAATTTATTTGCTTCGGCTCTTCCGAGCTTAAGATGTAAGTAAAAGCACATTAGGAACAAATAATAAAGAAACTAAGTCTACCTGATGGATAACAATAAGAAATTATGTAAAATGCAATGAACTGATCAGTATGGGACTGTATACCTACTTTTGGGCCACCCTGTATTCATTGGATAGAGCCAAGTTGGATTCTTTGAGCGTGTTGTTTATATGTCACGTTAAGATGTAGGTCCGGTCTCATATAGTTTTGGTGCAGAAGGTGAACAGTAAACCTTGTGCCGGATTAACACACAGGCTAGAGTCTGGGGCGATATATTTGCCTCTCTCTCCAGCTGCTCATATACATATGGATAACTAACGTTAAAGATACTATTACCCGTAAGAATGTTAATGGACTAATTCCATCAACGAAATACGACGAGATAATCGCTATAGGTGCTGATCTCGAAAATTCTCATTTTTCCAACAAGTATCGTGGAGTAACGGACGGAGGGGAGGGGCGGGCGTACTATTCTAACATTGACTTCTTATAAGTCTCACTGTAATAAATGACCGTGTTTCGTGCAAATACGTAAGTACAAGTTACATTCTTGCTTTTAGAAGAAAAACATCCAACATTTCTCGAGATTTAAAATGAATGGGATAAGTGGTTCACGGGATAGGTAAATGTTTTATGTAGGTGAGGTATTAGGCGATAGAACAGGGACAAGTTTCTGGTTCACAACTGGATAATAAGGCGTTGGAGTGAAAGCATAGAGCTAGGATTACCCAAGAGGCGAGACGAGAGGGAATTTTAATAAACATACAAAACAAGTTAAAACTCTTTCGCTAGAAACATGTACACTTTCCAAGACGAGACATCAATTTTAAGACATCTTTTTTGAGACAGGGAGCTCCCTTGTGGTTAAGCGGTTACACCCGGGTTCGTTTCCCGGTGGGATCTCAAGTGGTTCGGATCTTAATTAAGCTGTAAGTTCATGTCTCATGTAGGCACGCTGCTGAGAGACATTATACTAAAAGTGAAATGTAAATAAAATTTCTCGAGACGAGGCAACCTGCACTCCAGATAGTCACTTACATTCGTATGTTCTTCCGATACAAAGAACTCTTGATTTGCTATAGTCTAAAGGAGCCAAATTCTTCATAGAGGACAAAATGAGAAAGCATTTGGCAAATTCTAATCAGGCGCAAGGAACAAAATTGGAAATTCGTCACATCCACTAAATCATTGATTGAGTGCATGGCTACTCGAGGATGCGGTTTCGATGCTTTACCCCCCGCAGCGAACGCCACCTAGGTGGCCACTCGGTAATTTTACTTTCGCCAGAGTTGTAAATCACACTGTAAGCCAGTCAGGGTTTCCGGTCCTTGTTGCCTTACCCTTATTCTCATGCGAATAAAGATATAAGCCTATTGTGTTATATAGGTTTTTCTATTATTAGCTAAATTTACGGAATTTCCTTGTGTTTTGTGAATTTTCTTTTGTTATACACGCATGTACTTTATAATAGGAGAGTTCCAGTACTCTGCACAAAGCATCTTCCAAGCAGCTGTTTCTTGTTAAAATTCCCTTGCCTGGCAACACGTCTTTCCTTCCTCCCTGTTTTTAGACAACTTTTACTGATTCCGAAACAGCAGTCGGTCGGTTTTAAAGCGCACCAAATAGCGCTCGAGCCAACTTATTCTGCGCGTTTTTATTGTTTTCGCGTTTACATCGCATTGTGATTAGCCATCCACGTTTAAATACATGGTCAGCGTATTCCAAGCGTACGCATGAGCCTTAAAAAACGCGTTACGAACGCATTGAATAGCCGTGCACTAAGCGTCGTATCACCATGTGCACTTTGATTGTCGTCAGACAAAACAAACAAACAAAAAAGTTGGGTCTCATTAAAATATTATTTTCCTCTGTCTGACTCTCTTTCTGGAATATATTCTGATTTATAAGTCCTCATATTTATTGGGGTGTGACATGCTCCGTAATGTCTTTAGATTGTAAGGGAAAATGCTGGGCGTCTACTGGATGACGTGTAAAAAACTAACGTATGCATGGCATGCTAATTATGTTAACTCCAATTTCCTTCTATCCTCATTAGAATGTGTTTACAAATATGATCGATCATATGATATATCCTATCTTGTTTGCCTTTTCACGAATCATAACCAAAGATGGTGTTGGTTTTCCAGAAGGTAGAAGTGCACGCAACGAGCCGAGAAATACGCAGAATAGCTGAATAGGTATTGAGGTCAGTGGCCTTCCTCCCTTTCATTTTCAACTTCCTATTTCCTAAACATTCGGTAGCAGGGGAGATCACACCAGCACACAGGCTACGTTCGTTGCATCAGGCATAGGAATCACATCTTTCTTTTGTAAAAGGACGATGTACAGTTAGCGATAATAGTTGTGTTCTTTTAGCGGGAATCCAATCCATTCTTCGTTCCGTACTTTTTGAGCACATGATCTCCTTTTCGATCATCGATGGCAGAACTGTCATTGAATAAATAAATAAAATCTGCCTGCCATCCAAATGTATTTCACAAGCGTTGAATCAACTGATTTGTAAATCTTGTTTAGCCAACTCACATCTTTATTAAAAAGCAAAGTATTTAAACGGCAGCAGAATCTTGAATTTAACGTCTCACGATTGTGCCCTTTAGGCTAAAGGAGACGGATCAGTAATACATCTTTAAGTTTTATGTCCCACAGTTATGCCGGCTAGGCTAAAGGAGACAATGATGAGAAATGAAGGAAATGGTGGAATGAAGAAAGTGGGAGGAAACGGAAGAACCCCGTGAAAACCCACGCACACTGTATTTTTCCACCACAAAGATCAATTGGCGCGAGCTGCGATCAAACCAAGGACCCCATGCACCAGACGTGAACGCTCTGCCATTGAGCCACCATGGATGATTCTCATATGGTGAAATGAGAGTGTGAGAAGAAATAATAGAACACAGAGGCTCTGTGGTCGAAACAAGGACCTCTCGCATCATATTGGAAATGGTGGGGGAGAAAAGAACAATTTTAGATATTATTAAGAAGAGGAAGAGAAAGTGGTTGGGACGAAAGGAGAGGACGAAAGAGACCACAATTAATGGACGATATCAAAACAGACAAATTGTACGTGAAGACGAAGATGTTAGCAGAAGACTGTGGAGCATGGAAGCTTCTCAGTTGCAGCAAGTGACCTGCCAATAATGGCAGAATGTCTATGGTGATGATAATCAAAGAGGTGTATCTGCTGCCCAGCCTTCAACAGACTTAATAGATGGGATAAAATGTTAACAAAATTGACAGCAGGAGAGGAATCCTCTTTTCATCCAAATGATTAAGCTGGATGTGTCGCAGAAGTCAAATTCGTGTTAGTAACGGTGGAGGATTTATATGTTTGAATTGTTATTTCTGGCAGTGGTGGCTGGCTGTCTGCTACACAAGAGCTAAACTTATTCGTGTGGTGAGGCGCAAACGAGAAAAGTGTTCTTCACAAAGTATGTGTTTTGGTTGCAAGCACACATTCCCATATATATTGAGAGAGAGAGACAGAGAGAAAGTACATTACACTAAATGCAGTTCTCCATAGACCTACTCGTAGATTCTTTGCTCTGTCGTCAACAGTGCGATAGAGAGAGAGAGAGAGAGAGAGAGAATCTAAAATAAACGGAAAAGGGCGGCGATGTGCCAAAGAATGGGGCCAGGATTAGATTTGCTGTGGGCAACAAAAGCAGAGTAGGCGGGAAACCATGCTTCCTTTATCCCCCTCCCCTTTCTTTGCATTGTTACTAAGATGGTAGGCGTTCAAGACCTCTTTATTTCGTAAAGAAAATGTCTAGTTTTCATTAATTACTGATTTATCAAATTTGTGAAAGTTGACAAATTATATTTTTTGAATTGTTTACACACAGAGAGCACATGAAGCATCTGAGTTTGTTGTGATATTAAAAGATCCGTTCGTTATTAGTAGTGTAAAAGCAGCTAGATGGATATTTAAAATTTGGTTCGAATTGATTACGATAAGCGTATAACAACTTCAATGAAGCCATGCATACCGTTCGAGCAGTCTAGCAAAATCGAGTGATCTTTGTTTGTAGAGAACATCTTTTTTAAGAAAGAAGTATGAAATTCTTTCCATGTATATCTAATAAATAAATTATTTATAGCATGTTCGCCACTTCATACACAGCAGTTCGGAAAAGAGGCATTAGTGATAATTTTCGCGTGAGAAATAAATTTATAAATACTTCCTTATATGTCATAACTTTCCTTGCCCTGTACATTTTTTTCTTTTCCATTTTAATTCTTGAAACTGACAGAAATCACTATTGAATAAAGATCAATGTAGCTACCCTAGCGAATTACTTGATTTTATTTAACTGCAAAACAAGAATTTTAGGAATGATAATAATAATAATAATAATAAAAAAAAGAATCAAAAGATTGCGATCTTGGCCGATAATTAGTTTCTGTATCAGAGGCCACAAAACTTTTGAACGTTCCCTAAATCAAGTTTTCGGTGTTATATACGGAATAGGCACATCATACTGAGTTAAGTGGTAGTTTGGGTTTAGCTACTCTATGTGTAGTTCTCCAGATATAAGAGCTACAAGAAACTGTTTACTGATACTTGAACATTAAGAGAGAGGGGTTTTGCGAATTTTGTCACATCACCGTGTATGAAAACATTTCCTAGATCTTGTAGTGTCCTGTTTCTTGTAATTTGCCCTGCCCACTACCATTTCAATATTAGGCATTCCTTTCATACCTTCTGATCCATGTAATTTATTTTTTATCTTTTCGGGATCTTGCATCTGTCCATGCTTCGCTGTGTAGTTTGCAAAGGTGAATATTTGATTCTGTTAGTGCCCGTGTCTTCGATTCACATGTCAAAAACTGTAGGAAACAGTCTGTGTAAATTTTACGTCGTAAGACAGATACACGGTGTGAAATGTTCTTTTTAAATAACCCCAAACTAGATTAGTACGTTTATTAATTAATTTAGTTTCTTTAATGTTGCCATCCATGAATAAGTTCTGCCACAAGCAGCCGTAGATATTCACCTTCTACGCGGTGGCTCAGTGGTAGAGCGTTCACCTCTGGTGTGTGGGGTCTTGGGTTCAAATCCTGCTCCCGCCAAGTGAACTTTGTGGTGGACAAACACCGTGTGTGTGGGATTCCTCGGGGTTCTTCCGTTTCCTGCCACTTCATTCCACCGTTTCATTCATTTCACACCATCACCGTCTCCTTTAATCTAACTGGCATAATGTGGGACGTAAAACTCAAAGATTTCATTTTTTTTTTTTTTTTTTTTTTTTTTACAACTTGACTTGGCATCTGAATCACATGCACGACCTGAAATCGAACTTGGGTCTGCCACGTCGAGAACTAAGGATATAGCCACTTGGCAGTGTACTATTGATGGGTATTCCGACTTGTGATGAAGAATTCGCAAACGAATAAATGCTTTGTGTATTGTTTGACATCGACATCTCTGCCAAGTGTGGCTTGAAAGTGCCTTTGAGAATTTTCGTCTTCGCTTCACATTCACAGTTGAGCGGTGTGCGTGACGCCGCAATGCAGAGGGAGTTCTCCGACCCTTCCGAAGCCATAGGAGAAAGGCATGGCAGATCCAGACAGGTGGATGGATGGATTGTCATTGCAAGATTCAGTGGTTGTTGCTTCGGCTGGCGGCCTCCGATACCAACAAGAAGGATGGATCTCTCTCTGTTCAACTGTCTTTGTATCCGTATGCCAACAGGCACGAATTCGCTGTTCTTTCGTAGGTTAAAGTTCCATTCAATACACAACATTTAAATATTTGGTGGTTAGTGGAAAGTACCACTAACCACCAAGACTGATTGTTCCGCAAATGGGGAAAAAGTCCGTTCTTCGGTTATCCTATGCAACCCGCGGTGGCGTAAAACAATACTGAGAACTTGCCAATTTTTTCTCTCTCCCAGCCACCACAACATTTTGTGGTTTGTTTCGCAAATATAATATTACTATCTGAAATACATGTTTTCATGGGAAGAATAGATTTACGGAAGCTATTTGTGAAATGTATAATCGAACTCTTTCTACCCGCTAAGAAGCGTAGTGGAATTGAAATTAAATACTACTACTACTACTACTACTACTACTACTACTACTACTACTACTACTACTACTACTACTACTACTACTACTACTATTACTACTACTACTACTAATAATAATAATAATAAAAAATCAGCTCGATTGAAGTGCTAAGTTCAAAAATTTATTTTAAACGTCCCAGCTGTTATTTTTTGTAAAAGATTGAAACTCCGCTTTCCCCGTTTGGCTACTTATCTCAATCAAAGTATAAATGATAAAAACTCATGTCGTTCCAAGTGCTGTGTTCAAAAATTCTGTGCGAGTTTTAAACGGTTTCATCATTTCCTGACTATCAGTCTCTAACTGTTCAGACAAAATAATTTTGATAAATTAAATGTGTATTATATAACAGGAATACCGGAGATCGACTAGGCTAATTCGCAAATTTAAATCCAGGTGGAAGAATAACGAAATTGAATATCGGTTTGGATCATATGGAATAATAAGTGTCGCCAGTGGCGTATTTACGATTTTGTTTCGGGAGGGGCTTTGCTAACTTTCGGGGGGGGGTCTTTTCCTGGAAATGTGAAAATCTGCAAGATATTTCATTTACTTTACTATACTAAGTAAGATTTCGGGGGGCTTAAGCCCGGAAGCCACCCCCCTAAATACGCCACTGAGTGTCGCCCTTCATGACCTCGGTGCTAGAGAAGAACGTAGAGCGGAATCAATCAGTCTTTCATGTAATAACGCTGCTTCATGTTTTATATTAATTTTTAATAATATGGAAATATTGGGTTTGAAGTAGTTTTCATTGCTTCTGTTTTCTATATTCTTAATCAGTCAATAAAAAGGAAAAATTGCTGCTTGCTGATCGAATGCATATTTACTGTTACATACTGAGCATCTTTTAAGTAGTACATACATTTGTTAACCGTTTTTTGTTTGGCATTACTCTACATGCATACAAATCGGTAATTAATTGTTGGAAATCGCATTTGGTTGGCGTTAGGAGTGAACGATCAGTTAAAAAGCAGGAAATAGCATGTGTACTTAGAAATGCGAGTACCGGTAACAGCAAAAGTCATGGAAACCATTTTTTTTATATATATACAAAAATGGGAACAAAGTAAAACATTCTGAAATATACAAATCGAATCTTAGGACACCTGTAATTAGGGACGAATCATTTGTTTCATATGTGTTTTACGTTGAATTACAGCATTACAAATTATTACAAGTACAATTAGTTATACGTAGAGCCCAGAAGGCATCTAGAGTCCTCCGAAACAGTCCCTAGAGAATCTATGACACACAACTAACGACGTGGAAGGCGCGAAATACCTGTGATCTCACTATGAACGAACCTTCTTATTTCACGGGTCGCTGCTGTGGCAGTGTATCTATTTACGTGTTTTAAAGCTTGTTCCATGTAATGAATCCGCCAGTTTTGGTATGAAATCGAAATCGCAAGGTGATAAGTCTGGCGAATATGGTGGATGCTTGAGTACTTCCCATCTTCATTGCGAAAAGATTTTGCACACACGCTTTTGTTGTGACATCATGATCCTGTCATAGGTTGGTTTCTTTGGAAGATTGTTTCGAAGGACTGTAGACGCCTTCTAGGCTTTACGCTGCAATTTAAAGTAAAACACGTATGAAACGAATTTTGCATTGTACTTAATTTTCTAGTGCTATATCCTGATGGAAATATATATATGTTCATCCAACTCCCTACATGTGATGTTTATATATGTGCTAACCTTCCGTTTGATTATTTCAGAAGTTTTTGCTTCGTTTCCATTTTCGTAAAAGACAGTAGTTGTCTCATGACTTTTTCGGTAACCATCGTCAATAAATGAATGAATAAATAAGTTGATCATAATAATACATATAAAGCATTTGTATGGATTGTTTTCCAATCTTGGTAGTGGTTTCTCCGTAAAAATGTGATCCCAATACAACAAAAACGATTATATACTGTATAGTGAAATACGTTATATAGGATTATGATCTTGGTGTCCTGAAAGTAATTTCAGTCTCAAATCTGATCGTAGTAGTTTAATCAAAGGTGACAAATCTACGACTTCCTTTGTCAATGTTGATTTACGTCCCACGATTATGGTTCGAGTCTAAGGAAGATTGCTTTGATGATAATCAACGAAATGGTGAAATGAAGAAAGTGACGGGAAACGGTAGATCCACTAGTAAATGGTGTTTGTCCACCACAAAATACACTTAGCACGAGCTGAAATCGAACCAGGGACCCCACGCACCAGTGCACCAGAGATGAGTGCTTTACCACTGAGCTACTACGGCTCAATGTAGATTGCCATAGAGTGAAAACAGTAGACGATACCTAGAAGTTGCTTTTTATTATATGGATCAACGTTCCAAGAATTAGTTCCATCTTATTTATTCATCCATTGAAACTAAGAGTAATAGATGTAGAAGGTTGAGTTTCAATCTTGTATCCTCACAATTTGGCAGTCTACCTAGTCTCAGAAAGATGAATCGAAGCTCACCATTTATGGTTTAATGATAAACTGAGTTATTTTCCGTTGATTAATTGCTATTTAGTGTACTTTTTATCAGTGTTGACGTCATGTTGTGGATAAGTTTTTTTTTTTTTGGTAAGATTTAGTGTTTAGTCACGTCATATGGGAACAAGGTCTATTTACAAAGGCTGTTAATATGACTCATATCTGTCAGTTGTTTAACAAACAATCAAGTGAAGAGGAGATGCGTTGTGATAAGTTGAAACCCTATAGCCTATATCAGGTTGCTAGAACGTTCTATGTGATGGGCTTAAGTGTGGATGCTGTTCTAATTTCAGGAAATTGTTTGTTGAAATTTAGTGCTCCTGAGGTTATATGGGACGTGAACTTAAAGTTTAAGGTGGAATTCCCACTACAGTAAGGCATTCACGACTCTCCCTCCGGGAATCAAACCCGGGATCCTATGCAGCAAAGAGCGCGCGCGAGGCACTAGACCACTGGTTTCCAGCATTACCTTTTTTGAGCTTACGACATCATCACATATTTATTGATTTTTATTAATAATATAAATTATAATAATGTAAGCCTGTAATTTTCTATAGAGTAGTGTGCCTCTAGTCTAGTACTGTTACTGCCAGTGGCGGATTCAGGCCTGAACTGGGGGACCTAGGCCCCTTAGTTTTTCAAATAACAAAAATAATTGAAGCTATCATTTATATATTTTTAAAAATTTATAGTAAACCTATGGTATATCTATCATAGTTCGGGTTCCTGCTACCCTCATTAGGTTTTACCTTATAGATTCGCTACTAGTTACTGGTTCTGGAGGTGTTGACTGGTACAGTCTGTCAGTCTTAACTGATTTTAATTAGTTATTAAATGCTTAATGATTTTTAAAGTGTATAACTTCGCGACACATCGGTTGGGAATCACTGTACTAGACCAACGGTAAGGCCAAATTTTGAGTTTGCTCTGATGTTTTATGTCCGTCCTTTTTATTATTATTTTTTGTTCCTTTACGGTGCTGAATACCTGCGCCATCTTTGTGTAACCCGTTAATTTAGGCGGGCCTTTCACATAAACGATATTTTTAACCGTTTCATTGTACCGATTTGTCCTTCAAATCTATTTAAATACCCGTTACTCTGTGAAAATTAAGCTTTAATATAGGCCTACCGTAATTTTATGTAATATACAGTACATATATATTTCATACACTTACATAGCCTATATATAAAATTCAATATTACTAGTTAACAGCATTTTCCATTTTTTGTCCCTACGACCGCAGACACCCATACTTTCTTTCCTTTTACTTCATGCCTAATATTCAGGATTAAAAAAAAAAAAAAATATTTTCACGTGGTTTTTAGTTAATACTGAAGAATCAGGGAGGAAGTATATTTTTCTGAATATGCACGCAATTTCACATTGTCCATTTGACTTCTGTAAAATATCTATTATGTTTTTCGGAAAGAACAAAATTTTCTTTAAAACAATTAATAACAAACGATAGATTTTAGTCTTGAATCGAAACTTCAATTTTCAGACACCAGTATAAAGCTAGGCACATCCCAACTTTATTTAGTAAATATTTATTTGTGTTTTTTCGAAACAAACGATTGGCCTAGGATTGGAATAAAAATTTTAAAATGGGGGCATCGGTATTTTTGAAATATCTTTATTTTTTTCGGAACAAACTATTTTTTTTCTTTGAAACAAACAATAACAAAAGATTCACTTGAGTTTCGAATCGAACTTTTACTGGAGGCTAGCTTCACATACGTGGTTTTCATAATATTTTGAATGATGTGTCAGACGGAATACTTTCCCATTTAATATTATCGAGTAGCCTCCCTCAATGATCCATAGTAGAGGAACTAGTACCTCCATTCAACGCCCTTTGATATTTTTGTATCTAACTTTTTATTTTGTCCTTTTATCTCCAGCTGTGTGTGATTTATTAGCAGTGGATGCCGAAGGGAAGTAGAAAAACACGAGAAATTCTGCGGGACATTTTATAAATATTCGGACAAAATTATTTTCATTAGCATGTTTTTTCGTATATTGATGAGTAGAAAAAGGATTTTAATGCTTTGAAAATGAAATCTTTAAGATTTACGTTCCATAATTATGCCGGCTATGTTAAAGGAGACGGTGATGATGAGAAATGAATGAGATGGTGTAACGAATGTGGGAGGAAATGGGAGAACCTTGAGAAAACCCATACACGCGGTATTTCTTCACCACAAAGCCACTTGGCGCAAGCTCGGATCGAACCAAGGACTCCATGCACCAGAGGTGAACGCTCTACCACAGCAACCATGGCCCCTTTAATGGAGTGAGACAGAACTAGAGAATTCCCTGTTCATTCATGTAATTTTCTTTTCATGGAACTGAAACTTATTGTAGTAGAACTTTAGGATTAGGTATCATGGTGTTTCGTACAAATACACATAGGTTTGTTTATTTATTTCCATATTGTCTTCCTGTCTTTTCAGTGATTTTAGTATTACAATTATTGCGTTGCTCCCATTATTATTAATGCTCGAGTCCTGCGGTTATTAAAACTATTCATGGTATGTTTGTTTTGTTTCCGGTTCGTCACGCCTGTTTATTTACTTCCTTGTATACTGTATTCATTACTTCGTGAATGTTTGTTTTACTGTCTGGAACCTTCCAATTGACAGAATGGTTGCAAAAGTGATTTCCAATGTTGGGGTCTTTACGGTATACAAATTGTGATCTTCAAAATGCTTTCTCATTGTCTGCATATTGACTTGAGTAGAGTATAATAAAGGATTACTTTTGTTTCTGCTAATCAGATATTAATAGTGTCCATACTTGGCTTACTTTTATCAGATTTGAAGATTTGAATCCCAGCAGTGTGAAGTTCAGTTTATTACCGTCTTATTTTGTCTCTTCTGTGCTTATTATTATTATTATTATTATTATTATTATTATTATTATTATTATTATTATTATATTATTATTATTATTATTATTATTAGTGGTAATAATAATAATAATAATAATAGTAATAGTACCACCACCATCAGTCTTGTAGGGATGTATTCATGGCGAACAATGTTGCAGGAACATAAGTTTTACGTCCCATGCTTATGCCAACTAGGATAAAAGAGACTATGATAAATGAAGGAAATGATGGAATGAAGAAAGTAGGAGGAAACGGGAGAATCCCGAGAAAACCCACGCACACGATATTTGTCCACGCGAGCTGGGATCGAACCGAGAACCTCCATGCACCAAAAGTGAACGCTGCTACTGAGCCATCGCGGAGAATGTTGCGCGAATTACACTGTTGTTAAAATGGTTACGTTTATTAGATTTTAAGGTGAAACAGTTTCGGGTTCTATTCTTGTATAATATGTATTTAGTTTAGGGATTTACAGAAATATATTATTTCAAGCATGTTACGGTCCTTATATTAATATAGGCTTTGGATTTCGACCATGGTGTTACTAGAATATAGCAGCCACGTAAGAATAATTATCTACCTTCATTGGAGACATTCGATTTTTCTACAGGGTGGGCAGAAAGTCCCGCACCCCTATTGAAATACTAAATATTCAAATTGTGCAAATTTTAAATATAACTATAGATGTACACACTATTGATTGAGTTTTATGTGTAATCATAACCTGTTGGTTTAATATCTAAGTGGGTTACATCGTGCTCCGAACAGAAAACAATATGTCACCAGGTTCTTTGGGGCATTCTTCTCAGCACTGCTGTAGTAACACATCTGAAACCTAATCTTACAGTTTCTTTCAATTCATCAGTCATAGTATAATGTTATCCTGCAACATTATTCTTGATAAATTCCCAGAGCGAATTGTCACAAGTCCTTTAAGTCCGGGCTTAGAGGTCAACAAATACGTTATTCGCGTGATACATTAGGGTTGCCACCGTCCCAAAGCGAAATGAGAGACATTTTATGTAGCTAATAGGTGAGAAATGTACCAGCTGTCCAGTTTCCGTCAGTGGCGGATTTAGAAGGTAAAACCTTGGGGAGGGGGGGGCAGCCAGAACCCAGACTAAACTTTCAAAAATATATAAATAATAGCTTAAATTTTTTGTCACTCAAAATAATTGAGCTTTGTAGTGGACAAACACCGTGTGTGTGGATTCCTCGGGGTTCTCCCGTTTCCTCCCACTTTCATTCCACCATTTCATTCATTACTCATCACCACCGTCTCTTTTAACCTAACCGGCATAACCGTGGGGCGTAAAACTCAAAGATTTCATTTTTTCAAAACAACTGGGGGTCCTAGGTTCCCCGGCCCCGGATTAGATCCGCTACTGATTTCCGTAATAATGTAATATAAAAATTTATGTGAAGAGTGAATAATTTTTATGTAATTGATAAAAGGAAAGTGAAACAATTTAAGTCATATATAGGCGATATATATCATATAATAATGGTCAACTAAATAGTATGTATTTTCTGTTGTGTGGTACGTTGCCCTGTTGGTCTTATGAAGCTTCCTCTTATTTTGAAGGTTCTGTATAATAGTGTGGAAACTAATTGGCAATAATAATAATAATAATAATAGTAATAATAATAATAATCAACTTCATGAATAAACATGAAAGTCTGGATACTTATAAGTCCTGACAGAACCATGTCGAGACGTGGGATACTTTCTTCAAAATTGGAACGAGTTTTGACAGTTGGTCCTCCTAGATACATTCCCTAACGTAGTTGCTAACTTTTTCAGCTGGTGATGTGGGTATCTTCTGGAGATGAAATGCATGTTTTCTGTACAATAAACCCACATTAAAGGAACCCACATTATGCTTTATTTTTTTGTGTAATTATGCTTTATTTTTATCCAAATTATACTTTATTATGCTTTATTGTTAATTACAGTCATTGTTTTATATTAATCGTGTATGATGTAAAATATTTACTATACATTAAATATTCTAAATATCTTGATCTATTTATTAATATTTTATGCAACCAGTTTCTTTCATATTTAATGAAATTTCTACTTAATGCATTATGTAGAGATATGCTTTACTGGAGTCAGGTTTTGTTTCACTTGTGTGCGCCTTAGAGGTGCATATATACAGAAAGGGAAAGTAAAAGATACCACCACAAAAAGTGCTCAAATTCAGGAGGTACACATAACAATATAGTGTGGAGTTCTTGTGTACTATTCATTGTTCGCGAAAAGTTTTCTTCATTTCCCCCTTTTTTTCTCCACATCAAAGGATTACACCGAAAAGTTTACAGAAATAAAAACTAGCTTTTCATTATTGCATTGTTATGTTCTCAATGCTTTTGCTTTGTAAATATTGGTTTTTAAAAAATATTAATATAGTATGTTAAACTTGCAGTTAAACAGGATTTTCCCAGATTTGTGCTATATATTTTAGATAATGCTTTATGCTTTATTTTTTAAAATTATGTTTTATTATGCTTTTAAAATTAGTTTCTTCTGGACCACAACCATGTTCAAGGTACCAACCATATGACTAAATTGCTATTATGCTTTTGGGTTACTCTAATAATCATATATATTTTTTGCAGTTGCATCTTCATCAATATTAGTGTATCCAGCAGCTTTGTTCCGCTACAACATTTGAATTTGTGTCACGAACAGCAGTTTTTAACCATATATCACACTTTTGTTTTCGTATCTATAAATTTTGTCCATTGTTATGGCGATGAGTTTTTTTTTTTTTTTTTTTAATCATTCAGGTGCTTGTTTTATGGCTACGAAGAGAGGTGAAGTGGTTTGATATGTTATGCCTTTTTTTTTTATTCATGAGTCAACATGAATAAAAAGACATTTCTGATGGGAGTGACTGTTTTATCTAGCTGAGAGCATTTGAGATAATATATATTTATAGAGATGAACTTTGTATGTTTGTTTGGTTATAAGATTTAAATTAAAAAGAAACTTAAGCATTTGTTTAATTCTACGTTTAGTGATTTCACAATGAACTTTTGAAGCCTTCCCAGAATTCTTGAAGTTACTGTTTGTTCAGTACTGTTAATTTTCATGTTAGTTCTAAGTGTTAAATCCATTGCATGTGTACGTAAAAAGAAGGCAGACCAAACAATTGAAATATGCAAATGATGTTTGTTTGAAAGTACTGTTACACATAGTTGTTAAAGAGATGCTTCTTCGAATGTTGCCACAAGTTCCGGGATTTCTTTATGTTTCGTCTCGTTACTGCACACATTCTTGTTTTAAAACACTTTCAGTCAGTTTGTGTAATTGTTTCGTATTTGTTATTCAGTCTAGATGTTAGTTGGGCCTTTGTATATTGATTCTTTGAACATTTTTTCTGACAGAACAGACTGTCCTTTCATTTAGTATCGTACAAGGTTGTTAGTAGGTGATAATGACTGTTGCAGTATATCTACTCTGTATTTTAATGTAAGTGAAGTTTTGATCTGCGCAACGGTATGCATTTTTTTTTGTGTGTGTGGTTTTTATGAGATCTTTTGATGTAACTAACTAACTCCATGTAGAGGTCTGCACGGGCCTGAGTTTTTAGGCCGGGCCCGGCTCGCCCCGTGAATTTGCAATGTAAGGCCCGACCCGAGTCCATTAGCATGTTTTAGCATTTAGGCCTGAGCCCCTGTTATAATCAAATGAGTCCGAAATAAGCCCGATTTACAGAAACTTAATAAATAACACAAAATTGAATTTTTATTTACAGAACTAGAGGTTTAATTTTGCAGTTGTGCTTTAAAAGTTCTCCAGAAAGAATGGTGGAATATATATATTATTGTACAGTATATTTACAAAGTTAGGCCCGAAAAGGCCCGAGAAATATGGTTGTATATTTAAAAACTTACGGCCCGGGTCCGATAGGCCCGAGCCCGTGCAGACCTCTAACTCTACGGCTCATGGAACCCGGATTTTCAGTGCCACGTTCACCAAAGCTATCCATTAACTTTTATCCTTAGCCAACTGCATCCAGTTTCTACTTTGTATTGCTATTTCTGCGAGATCCATCTTACTATTGTCCCCCCATTTGCGCCTAGGTCTTTCTAATGGTCGCTTTTTCGATTAGGCTTCCAGTGAAAACTTTGAAAGCGTTCCTACTTTCATCCATTCTGGCTACACCTGCTCACCTGAGCCTCCTACACTTGATGACCCTAACAGTGTTTGGTAAACGGTTTGATCTTTTGACATGTTTGGTTATTATTGAACATGTTGTTGTCTTAAACAACAAACATAAATAAATAAATAAATAAAGCTGCAAAAGTCACACAAACAAGGAAGACGGAAGTTTTTGAGATTCTCTTTTGGATACTCAGTTGATTTATTAAGGAATTCAGTTTACCAGAACTTCTTTACATATTTACCCTGTCTGTCCCTCCCTGTGTCAGCCCGGGAGACAAAGAAGCGTGTGTACGTTCATCCGTCCGGAAGACAGTTTCAGTTACTTGGTGGATCACCATCAGTTTTGGCGACGGTGTAGACGGTCAAAAGTTCGGAATCGAGTTCGTTTATAGGTAAAACCGGAAGTGGTAGAAATCAACCATTTCCGGTTTTAATGTTGATCACTAGAGTAAAAACGATAATTGTTTGCGAGAAGGTGTTTTCTGAAACCGATTAAGCAGCCCAAGAATGCGTTTAATTTCCATCCTTAACACTGTACTCAAATCGGAAGTAATAGAAATCAACTAGGACTTCCGGTTTCAATATTTATCTACATAGAGCAAAAACGATACTAGATGGCGAGAAGCGTTTTTTTCTTTCTTTTCAATCGAATTATCGTCCTAAGATTAGATATCATCTTCTCTCTTAATCGAGGGGCGGTGAACCAGTGGTAGAGCGTTCATCTCTGGTACGTGGGGTCCCTGATTCCATCCCAACTCGCGGCAAGTGAACTTTGTGGTGGACAAACACCGTGTTCATGGGTTTTCTCGGGGTTCTCCCGTTTCCTCCCACTATCTTCATTCCACCATTGCCTTCATTTCTCATCATCACCGTCTCCTTTAGCCGCGTAGCCGGCATAATCGTGGGACGTTAAACTGAAAGGTTTCATTTTTTCTCTCTTAATCAGTGGTCAAAGTGAGGCGGTATGCGGTGGTATGCCATACCACCTCTGGTTTTTCATTGATGAAGGCATATCGCCTCTGGTTTTTCAGTGATCAAGACATACCGGCACTAGAAAGTAGATGCCAATATACCTTTAATAAAGCCATTTTTATACGCAGTAATTGACGAACAGCTTTGACCTTAGAAAGATTTTATTTCTTATGTCGAAATAATTTCTAAGTTGAGAACATCGATGTTTTTGTTATCTTTTTCCTAACTTTTGTTTCTAAAAATGAGGTGTCTTCAAAGAAGTTCATCTAGTTTATATTTGGATGTGCCATATTGAATTGTTTCTTTCTTATATATGTGTATATCTTCTTGTCTTAATGCATATAAATGTCATGTTTAAAGCATGGGCGGATTTAGGAGTTGTCTGCCGTGGGGGGCGGATCTTCCGGGGATTTGGAATACTCCTCAGTAGAGTGGGGAGTCCGGGAGTTTTCCCACAAAAAATTGTTAATATAAAAACTCGGTTTTTGAGAATTTTCGTGTATAATTCTCTATAATACAACATAAAGCGATAATGTTTAAAATATTTCTCAGAAAGTTGTTGGCGGGCTATCAGAGTCTCTCTATGTCCCCTCCCCGTAACTACACAGAAGCTCTTCCATGGTTTTCATTCATTTGTGAATAGAGATGTCATCTTTTAGGCAACATACCCTCACTGCATTTCAATATTTAGATAGCCTGTATGTCGAGTCAAAATTGTAATAAAACATACCGCCTCTGCTTTTTTTTCCACTTCGAACACTGGTCTTAACCCTCTATTCAAAGCATTTTTTGCTTTAGAACAGGGAAAAGATGGAAGTCACTGGAGCTTGGTCAGGGCTGTAGAAGGGGTTCTCTAGTCGTTCCAAGAGAAACGTTAGTTGTTGAAGTACTGGGTCTACCGCTGTGTCAGGGTTGTCATCACAATATTTTTTCGTCTTTCTTTGAAGGCAGGACACCACTTCCTTACATGTTGCTTTGAAATTTAGCTCTCCCCGTACACGTCTACAATCTGTCTATGAATGTCTGCAGGTGTAGTATTGTTGGCCCACAGGAATAGCACTACTGACCTCACTTGTACTCTTGACAGATTTTCTTTCAATGTCCGCTTCTCGGGTATACATGATCAGAATCCAAAGTCTTCAAACCTGCACTAAGACAGATATGTTATTAGTCTGCAAATAAATGTTCGCCAAATTACAATGAATAACATAAAAGTGTTATGCTTTGCAACTTATTTTTCGATCATTTTTCGTAGAATAATTCCGTCACAAAATGTTCGTGATGCTGAAAATGATTCTTCCATTCAAAAGATTATAATAAGTTGTCAAGTTATCGACGAATAAGCTCACTAGAAAGGTCATGAAGAAATGGAAATATACGGGTTTTATATATGGATGCCTAATTGCTGCGAAATTAAAATACCGCTAATTTTACAGTGATTATGTGATATTTTCAAATAGACAAAAGATAACCGAAATGTGGAACAAGAGCGCGCTAGACAATATTATCTTGCATAAGGTACCGTTATTACCATTCATCTGGTAGGTTTCCGTTTGCAGCCATTTAGAAACGCGAAAATAAGTACCGATTTTCTAAATGACTGGAAATCGAAAGTAGATAAGTAAGTCATAATAACGGTATCTCATGTAAAATACTATTGTCTAGGGAGCTCTTGTTTCACTTTTCGATTATATTTTATCTATTTGAAGAGATCACATAATTACTGTAAAATAAGCGATACTTTAATTTCGCCGTGATGGGGCATTTTAATCAATTCATTCCGTGAGAGTTTTCGGGATAGAAAAATAATGCAGAAAAACCCTGCGAAATTAACATTTTGGGAACTCCCATTCAGCATACTTGAACAAAGAATAGAAAAAAAAAAATACTATAATTAATTTTTGAAGATTCATTTCTTAGTAGTATCTGCAGAATTAAGAACCATTATCTGAATTGTAGTTCAATCTGTTGCAATCTATTTCACAAATAAAATTAATAACAATAGTCATAACCTTTCCACAAGCAAACATGAAGGAATTCGATTTTCTTTCCTTAGATCATCATTCTGTGTATCTAAACTATATTTCTATGTACGTATATAGTGAGAGTGTTAGCTAGATGAGGTATATTTTATTGTCGATACATTCCTTACGGCTACTTTGATGACATCGTGTTAGCTCTTTTCCTGTAGCACTTGTTTTTGCATTGTTGAGATAAAACCGAAAGAATTGGAATTAACTCTTAGATGAAAGTACGGTAATTGTTCTAAATAGGATCGTAAATTGAGAAAAGAAATTACAGGAATCATGCCATTTTTATGGCTCTCTTTAATAAAGGGCGTCGCTTGAAAGCGGTTTTTCATGTAGAATAATTCCGTGTTGTTTACCAGTCACAATGAGTCAGGTGTTTCTCCATTGAGACATCTTATCTGCTTGTTTTGTTGGCTGAATAAACAATATCTTCTACAACACTTTCAGTAGAGTTAACGCTGCGACAGATTATTGATACAGCAGTTATATCGGAAGGTGGAGTCAGATACGGCGAATCTTCGGGTATTAACCTTACGAAGAATAAGCAACGATAATTCTCATATAAAGTGTATTTTAACGGCGTGACAGCGGAACAGTTTGAGCACAGAAAGCGCTGATTTAACAGAATAAGGTATAAGGCGTAGGATTCAGTCTTTTTTCTTCGTTTTTGGATCAAAAGATCCAGTATATTTCAGGCAAGAATTTTCTTGTAGCCCTTGTATCTGGAGAACTATATATAGTGTAGCCATACTTAAACTATCAGTTAACTCAGTAGGATGTCCTTAAAAGAAAGAAAGAAAAGAAAAGAAAGAAATGGGTCCGTTAAAAAATTTTTGACTCCTGATCCAAAAGCAAATTATTGGCCAAGATCTCAATCTTTTGATGCATTTTTTTTTTTCGGATCATTCCTAAAATTCGTGTACTTTAACTTATTTCTTTCTTTTAGAAATAATAAGGACCGCGGTAGCTCAGTGGTAGAGCGTTCACCTCTGGTGTTTGGGGTCCAGGGTTCGATCACAGCCCCCGCCAAGTGAACTTTGTGGTATGGTGGACAAACACCGTGTGCGTCGGTTTCCTTGGGGTTCTTCCGTTTCCTCCCACTCTCTTCATTCAACCATTTCATTCATTGCTCATCATCACCGTCTCCTTTAGCCTAACCGGCATAACCGTAGGACGTAAAACTCAAAAGATTTCATTTCATTTCTTTTAGAAATAAAATAAACTGCTTTGCTTTCCTGAAGAAGACTAATTCTCATTACTAGATATCCCCTCTTCTTCTAAACCTTTTTACCGAGTTAGCTGGGGTCGACTTTTCGGGCCGCTATCTTCCATTTGTTTCTATCTTGTGTTATATCCTCTGTGACATCACACTGCACCGTATCCCTCTTTACATAATCCCCACGCTTCTTCTTCGATTGGTCTTGCGTTTCTTTCCTATTCAGTTCCATAGCATCAACTCGCTGAACTATGCATTTCAAAGTACTACTTCTTACATGTTCAAACCATCGAAGTCAACTTTCTTGCAGTTTTTTCTACCATTGGTCTCACGTTTCCTGTTCGCCTAATCACTTTATTCTTAATTTTGTCCTTCGTCTCCGCTACATGCAATTTCTATTCCTCTCTCTTCGTCGTCCAATATTCTGCTCCGTATAATATGGCACGTCTTACTGCTGTTTTCGTATCAGTACCCTACGATCACACAATACTCTTGCTACTTCTATCCATTTTGTCCAACTGCTGCAGTATTGATGCCAAGTTCTTAAATATCTTCATCATTACCATCTTTTCGTCCAGTTTTATTCGTGCGTTTTGATTATATTTTTGCTCAATTGATAATGTAAATATTGTTTTTTTTTTTTTTTTTTTTTTTTTTTTTTTTTTACTTTAGCATTGACTGACATTGTTTGATGGATCATTATTATCACCATCATCAGAGTAAGATGGAGATGGAGTTTCGAGGTACAGTTGAAGCGTGTCTTCAGCATTGTAGAGCGTGAACCAAGCTTTGGAACTATCTATATTAGTCTGTATTAGTAGAGGTAGTTGGTGAGTATTTCAAATTATATGCCAGCAGCCAAACTCCCTCTATAAAAATTGTTGTGTAAGTACCATAGGTAGTGTTGTAAATAGAAAAAAAACCGTTCGTATTTTTTCAGAAATGTACGTTTTTTTTTAGAAAAAAAAAACATTGCCTCTCGTTTTTTTCTAAATTTCGTTTTTTTTTTTTCAAATAGTCATTTCTAATTCATCTTACGTCTGTTTAAGTATTAAATATTTTTATGTAGGTATAATCACCGTAAAATGCAACATAAATTAAACGCTAGATACTGATACGCTACAAATATTTTACAATTTACATGAATGCCATACCTATTAACAATTCGGGTTTCAGCAGTTTTCATCAATATCAACTAAGAAATAAATGTAGAAATGAAATTTTGTTTTTTCGTGAAAGCAGGCCTTTAATAAGTACGAAAATAATGTCACGAACAGTATAAAATTCAAATAACTTGTCTAAAGGTAAAAACTAATACTAATTTGCCTAATAGTATTTTTCTAAATGTCATATATAAATAATTTGTCGACTAGATATATATGATATGCCGGCTCTACCATATATGCAACACGTGCATTTGCGTGGAGCGGCAAGTTTGGATGGTCCGGTAAAATCTGTAAAACGAAGACAAAATTTTCCTTATAAAGTTATTGTTTACAACAACTATATTATTATTAGTCGAGACTATAACTACAACAACAACACGAGTTAGTAGTCAAAAAAATGTAATCAAATGTATACTCGGTGGCCCAGGTAGCCAAAGTGACACACACGGGTGTGTCATTTGTTTTATCCGCTCCTGTGTGGACACTAATTAAGATATCGGGATATTACTCTTGCAAAATATGGTTGGACTATAGTTTATCATATTATTTTTTTTCTTCTGGTGTCGAATTTCCTTCTCAAATTTCACCCCAGTCAAAAATTCGAGAATTTTCTAATTTCGAATTTCCTTTACTTCTTTTTTCCCTGTAGCATCCTTCGTTGTAGAAAGACCTTATACTTGCCAGGTAGATACCTCGGATGGATACCTAACTGTTGACATCAATTAGACGGGCCTGCGCGCAGTGTTGCCAATTAGGGAAATTAAAATTTTCATAAATTTGGGCAAAAAATTAGAAATTTTTGTTTATAAATCCGTACCTACACGTCTGAGTGC
This sequence comes from Thermobia domestica, assembly GCF_964235325.1. Taxonomy (NCBI): domain Eukaryota; kingdom Metazoa; phylum Arthropoda; class Insecta; order Zygentoma; family Lepismatidae; genus Thermobia; species Thermobia domestica. Next base: position 8,894,263 of record NC_137462.1, read on the forward strand.
AAGTCAACCTACGCCAATCGAACATTTGTCCTTACTTAACAAACGCAAGTACAGATCGTTGCAATGGGATAATTAGGGAACGCACGAAAAATTCGTATTTAGGTTCTAACTCTTGATTTTTTTAGTTTTTTCCCTACTTTTCTGTTTACAGTAATATATTTTTGGTAATTGGAAGTTTTGTTCCTTAAATATCGTCGTGTACCATTATTTAATTTAAGATAGTTTGCGTCTGTCTGGTAGCAGTGTTACCAGCTACAGAAAATTTTAATTCCAGATTTTAGGGGGAAATTTTGAAAAAATTATCTGTTTTGTCTCTATTATTTCCCTCTTGCTGGCTATATCGGACCAAACGTACCAGTATCTGGAAGTCTCGTCTTTGCTCTACACAACGCATTATAGAAAGTTTCAATAGGATAATTAGGGGAAGTACAGTAGACCTTGTTCTCTAATTGGGAAGATAACTGTGATTTTTTTTTAAAGGTAGAATGAGATATTTTTTATTGACATGCTTACTTTATTAGATATCGTCACAATACTTGTAGGATATATTAGAGGGATACCAAAGCTTATTTTAAGATAGTTTGTGTGTGTCTGATAGTAGTGTTGCCAGGTACAGAAAATTTTAATTCCAGATTTTAGGGCAAATTTTGGAAAAAAAATCCTTTTTTATTACTATTATTTCCTTCTTGTTGGCTACATTCGAACAAACGTACCAGTGTCTAACAGCCTCATCCTTAGCCTACACAGCGCACCATAAAAAGTTTCACTAGAATAATTAGGGAAAGTACAGTTGAGGTTTATAATAAACCATGTTCTGTAAGTGGTAAGAAAATGGTAAATTTCTGAGGTAGAATGAGATTTTTTTTAAAAAAAATTCATGCTTACTTTGTTATATATCGCTATGATACTTGTAGGATATATTCTTGGAGTACTAAGGGCTATTTTCAGATAGTTTTCGTCTGTCTGATGGAAGTGTTTCCAGCCAAAACAATTAATTCCCGCTTTTAGGTGAAAAATTCGGAAAATTTCCCTTTTCCCTTACTATTATTACCCTCTCACTGACTACATTGAAACAAACGTACCACTACCTGAAAGCTTCCTCTTTTTCCTACAGAACGCACCATAAAAAGTTTCAATAGGATAATTAGAGAAGCTGTAGCCCCGGCATATTTGATTTTTGCTTGTGAGGCGTAAAAAGTGTCAAAATTTCATGTGTATGACAGAATTTTTTCTTTCCCTCTTTGGATGGAAGTAAGCGACTTCAGGATTTCACTGTACCTTGTCAACATACCAAAGATTTTTTTTTAGGTGACTTGAACCCATATAGCAGCAGTGGTACTAGATACAAAAAATTTTGAAATTCGGTTAGGGAATTTTTTGTGAATTTTCACCCCTACATTTCCCTCAATAATTTCCCACCCATTGGCAACACTCCAATGCAACTTACACCAAAAGATAGCCACTTTTATTTTCTAAAAAACAAGGCCTTAACCATATCAATCGAATGAATTGTTTTTGAGCAATAAGTCACTAACTGGAAATGTAGGAAAACGCCAAAAATGACCTGGGGCCGAAAGGAATAATCACACAATTTTGCTAGTATATAGGTGCAAATAAACAAAAGATTTGTGAGTTACGAGGGCTTCGACTCAAGTTCTGTTGATTATTTCAATAATCTGCGACGTAAATCAATAAATAATAGTTGCCAGAAAAAAAACAGACATTTGAAAAAAAACATGAAAAAGAATGATGTTTTTTATTGAAAAAAAACTTCACAGAAAAAAAAAACCGTTTTTTTACAACACTAACCATAGGATTCTGAAACATGTAGCTATGGATAGCGCACATATTGGTTCCTAAGTCAAGTCTTGACCCAATTACGGTAGGTTCCATAGTTTTGGAGTCACTGACCTTTAAAGTTAATTTTTTCATGTTTTTGGCAGCCTATAATTCCGAAAGAAAGCATTTGTGCACCCACGTTGGTCTATACTTTTTGCTTTATCTTGGTGTCAGGAATCACCTCCCAAACGTTGTCGTCTTGGTTTGAAACACCCTTCCTCTATACATATCTTTGCTGCGCCTCGAAGAACCGCTATGTGTTAAAACCACAACTTTTCAAGGGAAGTAAAAAACTTCGGAACTCTAAAAATTTTGACAAATATACACGGAAATATTTGAAAAATTTAATAAAATTGGTTGTGCGTATATTATGCACTGTAGGGATGCGCACGAGACGAGATTTGAGACTGTCTCGTCTCGAAAATGTGCTGTAAAAGAGATGTCTGGACTCGAAAAATGTATATTTTTCTATTGGAAGAGCTCTGTCTCGACTCGTCTCGTGCGCATCCCTAATGCACTGGACATTGCTCAGTATTATATTACTATTTTTGTGTTTACGTAGCACCTTTTGCGCCTTTATAAGCACATAGAGGATTTGTATACATTAATCAATGCATACGTCATGAGAACCAGAAGCCTTTAATTCTCGCCAATCTATAATTTTTCGTTGTTGTGGCGAAAACTTATGACATTATAAGGGACGCTGCCTGACAGCTTTTTGGTTTATTTGCACGACATAACTCATTTTCGACAAAAATGTTACATAGCGGTTCTTCGAGGCGCAGCGAAGATATGTCGAATTTGCTTTTCTTGTTTTATACAAGATCAACTTTTTTTATATACATAATGTTTTGCTTCGTATCATTGGTAGTTTCTCTTGAACGAAGTGTAGGTATATTGAAGAACGCTGTTGAGATAAGTTGTTTGGCTAGTGTCGAGTAGTTAACATATGTTGGTGGGAGGAGCACTTATGGTGAATGTGAATGTCATATGGATCATCTGCAAAACAAACCGTATGTGAAGGTCAAACGATGCATTTAGTGTATATGCACAATCACACACATATACAGTATATTTAAGTTGCAGATAAGAGATCTATCTGTCTGTATCTGACATACGATCTACAGTAATATGTGCTGTGAATTAATGGAAAATCTATCTGTTTGAATATCGTATGGAAAACTGTCATTGATTTCTGCATTTTTTCATCTTATTTCTACGCCTAAGAACCGTACTATAGTTGTTATGCAATGAAAGAAACGTATTGCGCAGAAAGTGTGCAAGAATGCATTGCATGACGGGGTGTTTATTATTACATGCTACTAGAATACCCGTTCTGTTCTTCGCACGGGAGAATAAGTTTCATTTTGGATAATAAGTACTAATGGGGGCTGAATTGGGATTTAGACGCATCGAAAATGTCGTGTTCGTCTAAGTGACTCCGAGAACTATTGTTTCGAGACGAGTATGTCATTTTCGATTATCTTTATATATCTTCTCCTCCTCCAAGTTGCATGGGTGGATTTTGAGTTAAACGGCATTGGAAGTGTCAGTATTCGTCTCAGCGACCCCGTAAACTTCGATTCAACAACTATCGTAATGTTCATGTTTCTGACCCATACAGTACAGTGCTACAGAAAGTAAAAAATCGGTTCCCCATGTATTTCTGTATCAGTAGTTATGGCTTTTATCCTTGCTTGATAGGACACCCGTCGTATTATTCAGATTAGCGGGTCAGTATAATGCTCAAGATGCAAAATACTAATCTCTTCGTGGAACACAATCCTTAAATGACACTAAATGACTTTCTACTCGGCTAATCTAAAGACTTAGTTTTTTTTTTCTATTTTCAATTATTCAACCTTAATTTAATTTAAGGTAAAATGTTATATTTAACCCTTGGTTTTTTAGAAGTGGTTTACGAAAAAAGTAAACCAAACTCCTTGACGTGGTATACACTGTGAGACTGCTGCTTGTTAAAATGAACAAATAAAAACAGAATATATCGTATATTCATGTGCAGAAAGACATACTGTAAAATTCGAATCGAGAATTGGCTTATGATATGGCGATATTAATTATAATTGGATAACGTCTGTGGTACAGTCCGCAGCAAAAATCCTGCAACATGAGCATGTTTATTGTGAAACTACGCCTAACAGCGCAGGAAATCAACATAACATCTAAGTGGCACGAATCACGCCAGAAGAAACTTCGATGTCCTCCCCTGTACATTTATTTTGGAGCAAAAGACTTCGTCGTTTCACAATAAACTTACATGCTCATGTTGCAGGTTTTTTGCTGCGGAGTGTACAACATTTATTTGTGGACGTACATCGAACCCAGGACATGTGAGTTCGTGGTGGACAACATCATACTGTGGGTTTTCTCGAGGTTCTCATGTTTCCTCCTGGATACACTTTCCAAAAATGCTGTCCATAATCATTCATTAATCATCCAAATTTTCTGTTTTAAGATTTTCTGTTTTCTTTTTTTAGTTTTAAACTTATTATTGTAAATTTTTGTGATGATGAGCAAAACCAGTTTCTATAAAACCCAGACACCATCTTCTCCGAAATTGGTTCCTTTTCCACCGTAACTGTTTTGGTAGGAAACAGAAGCCAGTTTCTATATAAAACTAAACCGGTTTCAAAACCGAGACTGGTTTTTGATAGAAAACCGAAGCGATTTTTTGATGGTTTTCAAAAACCGGTTTCTGTTTTCCTAAAGACCCGAAACAGGAAATAGTGGAAAATCGTTTTTTGTGCCCTCCACTAATTTAATGGCATTTCTAAGTAGGCCTCGAATAATGCGGTTTTTGTATAGTAAGGAAGTTTCTTGTTACCAGTTATCCACGTTGTCTAAGGTATTGCTGTATTTTGTGCATGTTTTAACAAACGATTCCTAAATGTGTCGTGTATGAAGTACGGAGGAGAAACTACGAAAATCTATCGGAATGTGGACCTGGAGAAGGATGGAGAAAATTAGCTAGATCGATCGAGAAACTGTTGGGGCTAGATAGTATGAAGTGAACGGAATAAAATTGGAGTATTTTAATAAAGAAAGTGATTGAGACATTATCTATACATGGTATCTATCGGTCACAAAAGTCACGAATGTCACGAAAAAGTCACGAAATCAGAAAAAGGTCAGGAAAGTCACGAAAGTCACGAAATTTAGCTTTTGGGTCACGTTCTTTTTTTTTTTTTTTTTTTTTTTTTTTTTTAACTGTTCAAATGTAAGTACAGATTGGAAAATTTTGTTCTATAAAACGTCAAAATTCACCACCAAAAATGTCTATGGTCGGCTTTAGACGCTACCAAATCGCAAGCAAAGTACGTTTCTATCACATGGATGAAAATTCGGCCTAATTCGCTCTTGAAAATGTTAGGAAATTTTATGATTTGGTAAAGAAAAAGTCACGAAATTTCATTTTGGAATTTTAGTAGACACCCTGCTATAGATTTTTTTTTTTTTTTTTTCGTTGAATAGGAGCTTTCAGCTCCAGGAATGATGGTTTCGTGCGTGATCTTTCAGGTGTCAGCGTGCTTCAGAGATGAACTCTACTTATAAACATACTAACATTTCAGTTTTGTAGCGTTTCCTGGATATTATCAATTGAAACAAATGCTTAAGCATATTTGACTCGGCATGAGCAAATTTATAAAATATAATTAACTAAACTAAACTAACTAACTCTATGACTTATGGAACCCGGAGGTTCAATGCCGCTTTCACAAAAGCTCTCCACTGACTTCTATCCTTAGCCAATTGGATCCAGTTTCTACTTCGTATTCCAATCTCTGCGAGATTCATTTTAATATTGTCCTCCCATCTGCGCCTAGGTCTTCCTAATGGTCGTTTTCCGATTGGTCTTCCAGTCATGACTTTCAAAGCGTTTCTACTTTCTTTCATTCTAGCTACATGACCTGCCCACCTAAGCCTCCTAGACTTGACGACCCTAACAATGTTGGATAAACCGTATAAATTATGTAATTCCTCGTTATGAAGATTCCCCCATTCCCGTTCATCTTGGTCCGAATATTCGTCTCAGGATCTTGTTCTCACATACTTTCAGTCTATGTTCTTCCCTCAGAGTAAGCGACCATGTTTCGCAACCATACAGAACAACAGGCATGATTGTCGTTTTATATATTTTAAGCTTCAAATTTCTCGACAGAATTCGCGACGACAAGAGATTTTGAACTGAATAGTAACACGGATTCCCTGCTTTTAGTCGACACTTAATTTCTTCGTGAATACGATTTTCGTCTGTTAATATTGATCGTAGATATTTGAAAGTATCCACTTTATGAAAAATAAAAATATAATTTTAAAAATAAATCAGCCGACTATGGAGTAGTACATTAGTGTTTCTAAAAATGTAGCATTTTGTATAAATTTAATGAGACACGTAACCCATAATACCAGTGTATTTTATTTTTGACGACTTATGTTTTCACCGCAGCTACGTGTATTGTTTTTATATGACCAGGTGGTTTTTGTTCTCGTTGGCAGTAGACATATGTGCTTTGGTTATTGTCTTTCCGTAATATGTGATGACATCATGTGTGGAATATGGTAAACTGTAATGATAGCAGGCGGGGGAAGGATTTAACGAGTCTATTACACTGTTATAAAAAACAACAACTGCCATTCGCCACGAAATGAGAATATAAATGATTGTCAATTGAGGGTTTCTTGAATCTGTAAGTAATGGCCAATTTTGCTTTGTATTCGTGTAACAACTATATTGAAAACGGGTAATTGTTGGAAAAATTATTTTCTATATAACGGAATTACATGTCGTTAATCTTTAATGCTATTATTTATTATCGTATATTGCTTTACTTGTGTGAATTAACCAGTACAATGTTATAATTAAACGGATAATAGATTAATTTATGTGTCTTGGATTATTGTTATTATTGCTTATTCATTTTCATTATATCCGTTCTGTTTTTAGTATGGGAACTAAACATATATTTGGAACGCACCTTTATCAATAACGTATTTTGTGACTTATACCCGTGTCATGTTTTTGCTGCTTCGCGTTGTAACAGATCATTCGTATGATGTAGAGTGTAATATTGGTAATAAAATGTCGCTGTATTTCAAAAATAAAACATCAAGAATTCCAATAAATGCCACTCTGTTTATTTATTGCTGTCTTGGTGTGATCATTAGTCTATCTGCGAAGTTCGTGTTTATGGCGTACAGAACTTAATTGAAAACCAGAACATTGAATGTGATTGATTTTTCAATGTATTCTACAGTGTCTGCTTAGCAATAATTCTTTTTTACAGAGTTCATTGTCGGTATATTCTTTGACCGTGATTGACGGTGAACTCATCCAGACTTCTTTTCCTCTGAAGTAGTCTCGAAAGCTGTCCTCCGCCGAAAATTACGGTAGTAAGTCTAGAAAATGGAGCGTAGGCTATAGAAAAATAGGCCATTTGGCTAAATATTACGATAAATACTGTAATTTTTCAATTCATTTGAAGTCATACACGAGATCACACGCACTAAAAACACAGATAATAACAAACGACGGAGGGAATCTAGTGTAGTTTACAGAAGAAGTAGCAGATAAAATGAAGGTTTGCAGTCTGTGGAATGGAAGCAATACATTTTTAACGGATGTTTGATTTCTATCAGTTATCGCTGATTTTTACTTCCTTGTTGTTTGAGTTAATATGTTTCCTCTAAACGTAAGAAAATACTTTCAGCGTCAGTCGCGCGACACATGAACAATGAAATTGCGTGCTTTGGTAATACGGTGATGGACAAGGTTAAAGCAAGACAGGATGTAGGTCTAAAAGCTGCTGTGAAGTGGATTTATTTCCTCCCAGGCTAAGGAAGAAAGTGTTTTATTGAAATATTGGCAGTTGCAAGTTAACTTTTGTAGTGATCGCTTTAGTTGTTTACCGACTCTGATCATTTACGATAGAGAGAATATTTTCGTATACTACTACTACTACTACTACTACTACTACTACTACTACTATTACTACTACTACTACTACTACTGCTACTACTACTACTACTACTACTACTACTACTACTACTACTACTACTACTACTACTAATAATAATAATAATAATAATAATAATAATAATGTGGTTTAAAAATATATTGAGGTTAGTGTCCTCGAATATTACCAGAAGAACATACTGTATAGTTATAGTTCTAAATTCCATTTAGAACTGATCTAGTGCTCTGCGTAACGGAAATTTAAAATTAGAGAGAATTCATAAAATTAATCTCAATAACCAAAATAAGAAATCACAGGAAAATAAAACAGTCGCAAAACACGAAAAAAAAATAAGCTAGAAACATTGTTGTTTCACCAGTGTTTTCAGAAAAATATATTCTACAACTCTCCGTTACTGTTTTAGATCAGAAACGTCAAATTTCTTTCTTCGTTTTGGCCGACAGAGTCTTCCACTTCATCGTGCTGGTAGCATCGCTGCAACCGGATTGGTCGATGTGAGACCAGTGCTGAAGGTCATACGCTAGTTCGGGTGCCGCGTACTATAGGATAATGGAATACATTATGAGACAGAGAGGTATCGCGCTTTTGGCTGTGAATGGAATGGCCAATGGGAAAATTTCCAAAGCAAGGCGAGAATGAAATTATATGGACCAAATACTTCAAGCTATGGAGGAACAAATAGCGGTGCCTAACTAATCGAGAGATCCGGTAAAACTAAATCCTAATAATGGTTGAAATCGCAGCGTCAAGAAAATTCAGCCAGTAATTCACTTGATGCATGTTTGTTGAAATTTAGCGCTCCTTTTCAGCACCGAAGCTACGTCAGACGGGCACGTAAATCTGAACCACCACCTTCAATGCTCTCCCATTAGGAATCGAACCCGGGATCATGTGCACCAAATGTTCACGCGCTGGCTACTAGACCAGTGGGGATGGCCATATAATTCACTTGAGAAAGCACTCCTGTAAAAGATTTAATTCATGGTATTTTCCAAGCAGTAAAATTGTAAAACGTTAATATTCCGTGATCTTTCAGTAGCTAGGAAAAAAAAAAAAAAAAAAGAAACGTGGTGAAGTTGTAGCGAGGATAGTAGGTGATGAAACAAAACACGAATTATTTGTAACACTATCCTTACATAACATTCGTTCACATTGATTTCGTGGAAGGAAATTTCATCACGCATTCATGCTTGATAGGAATAATGTTACAATTGTGTCAAAAGAAATTGAACCTGGGCGTGGACATACAGAACACTGAATATTATAACTGAAGAAATGCATTTTTCACATACTTTTATATTTGATTATATTGTTGCGTGGCTTTCGCTCATCGTGGGTTTTGTCTGATTTTCTACTGGTGACTATTCCCCGAAAGTTATGAATCCAATACTGAAGAAAAAGTCGGCGTGTTAAAGGCATATTAGTATATGTGAAGCATGAACGAATATATTATTTGATGTTTAATTTTCTCTTTGTGTGTCGTTCTTCCGGGTTACAAAGTTCTTATAGTTTTTTTTTTTTTTTTGGTAATCTTTCAGTTTCATTCCACTTCCACTGCTTTTGTACTCATTATGCATAAATGTTTCTATTGTTATTGGCTTAGTTTGTTACGTAAGCCTACGGCACTGTAATTGATTTTGAATCTACCGACAACACTGAATCTAAATACTTACATAGAGATATTTCTAGTGTTATTCGTACGTTTCTGTAATAGTTTGGAAAAACCGGACTTTATTTCCTAAATTTTCGTGTGCGAAGGCGGGAAATAGTGGTTATTCAAATATTCGTTATTTGATTAATTATTCAAATAATTGATTTTTCGAATATCGAATTTTGTTCTAATATTCCAAGAATCTTTATTCGAGTAACGAATTTTGTTCGAATATTCGTAAAATCCATTCACGAAAAAAATGTTCGAATATTTGAAGAATCTATTATTCGATTTTAACAGCGCTAGTGGGATGGAAACTGAAAAAAAAAAAGAAATGACAAATTTCAGTTTAACGTTCCGCGATTATTTCCGTTAGGCTAAGTGAGACGATGATAAAGCAGATGAATGATTATGGAATAATTAGTGGAATGAGAATGTGGAAGGAAGAAAACGGGAGTACCACAAGAGAACTCAGGGACAGAAAGGTGTCCACCACAAACTTACTTGGCCGGGGTTCGAACCATGATCCCACTACCAGAGACAAGCACTCTACCTCAAAGCCTCCGGGCCCCATTGGAATTTAACTGGAGAAGTGTTCTGACGGTGCTGCTAGCACTTTTATAGTATCTGCACTTTTTGGCCTTCGATCGAGCCTTTCTGCTCGAATAATACAGGGTGGCCCAAAAGTAGGTATACACCACTGCATTGATCAAGTATAACATTCTAGTTTATTTATTTGCTCCGGCTCTTCCGAGCTTAAGATGTAAGTAAAAACATATTAAGAACAAATAATAAAGAAACTAAGTCTACCTGATAGATAACAATAACAAATGATATAAAATGCAATGAGCTGATCAGAACGGTACTGTTTACCTACTTTTGAGCCACCGTGTAAAGCTCACAGATGACGAGAAGAACCCTAGCAGAAGTAGTGTGACGTAGGTATGGGATCGCCCACTTTTCGCACGGGGGTTTCACGGAATAACACACAGATAACAACCCGGAGTAGCAGACGACATCTAAGTATAGACCACACCTCAAAAACTAAAATGGACTTGTCCGTGTCGTTAACCTTTTCCCGCTACCCCTGTTTTAGGGTTCTTCTCGTCATCTGTGAGCTGTAGAAAGTCTGGAAATTTACTACATTTCTTAGCTTACAGTCGTAAATTCATGCACAGTTTGTAGGCCGTATTTCGCGCATAAACTAACGACGTGAGTTTACTCGAATGCGCTCGGACGTAAACACACGGCAATAATAATTGGCTACGTTTAAAGTTTTTGCTTATTATTTAAATGAAAGAAAGAAAAAAGGAACTATTTTTGCAAAAAGAGGCGAGAACGTTTGTTGACGAAACAGGGGTTATAGAGCTTGTCATCGCCGTACTATCAAGGCAACCCTAATTTCTGCAGCTTGGGCACTGAATCTCTCAACGTTTCTTTGGTAATATAAACCCCTTTTCTCAATATTCCCACCATACTTCCGAGTTCCGCGAGGCCTGGACGATCTTGTTTTAAAAATATGCTTTGTAGATGAAACTGTCCCTTCGCAGATGAAACTAGATGAAGAGAATTAATAGAAACTTTGAAGGGTTAAATAAAATAAATAAATAAATAAAAAGATTACACAATGCATTCTTTTCCATGTTAGTGTGCATCCATGCGTTTATGTTGTATGTTTGTGTATGTTGTCAAGGACGCGAACAACTGAAATACTTTCTCCGAATGATGATTCATTGTGCATTGGGTATATTATTATCTTTTGCGGAACAACATTGGAATACTTTCGCTTTTTTCGTTTTCTTTTTGTTTTCGTTAAAAAAAAAAATATTGATTTGAAACCATTTTCATTGATACGTAATTAGTTTGATGGTGGGTGGAATTCCTTGAAGCGAACATCATTCATTGTTTGGATCTTGCTGATCTGTAGCCGGTGCCTGGATCGGATTTTAATAATCGTATGGAAATAATAAAACTCGCTTGCTTGAATAACCATTCGGAATTTGATTCAATCTGAAGTATTTGTAGAATGCATATTTTGTTTAAGAAGTCGGTCGTGGAACTCAACTGGGCAGTAGCATTATTAGTTATGTGAATAATAAATTTGTGCAGAGAAGGTTCAGGGTGTTTCTTCGAACAAACGTATGGTGGTCGTTATCGTTCTCCGTAATGATAAGGTGCCCGGTTCGAATCAAGTGATTAGCCATCCTAACTGAAGTCTTTCCCATTTCAACATCTTTAACAGTGTTGGGTACGTATATTTTTTATCTGATTGGTGTTTATTATTATTATTATTATTATTATTATTATTATTATTATTATTATTATTATTATTATTGTTATTGTTATTATTATTATTATTATTATTATTATTATTATTATTATTATTATTATTATTATTATTATTATTATTATTATTATTATTATTAAGTATTCTGCCTGTTGGCAGGTGCTGGTACTTTTTTTTTTTTAAAGGGTGTGGTCCTGGAAATGTTTCTTCGACGTTTTTCCATCTTCAGTTTCCCCTTTTAACTCCCATTTTTTCCTGTTTTTCAAATCATCGATCACTCGTATTCTTCTTCTTCCTATTCCTCACTTTCCTTCCATCTTTCCTTTTATGGCGGTATGAAGAAGACAATTTCTTTGCAAGATGCGTTTAATCCATGTGGCCCTTATACGAAGGATGGTACCTAAAAGCGTCCTATTCTCTCCTATCTGTTTTAAAACATCTTTTGTTACTCTCTTGTCTATTTTATCTCCTCCATCTTCCTCCAACACCACACTTCGAAGCTTCCTAAATAGTTCTCTAAAGTGGCCTTGTCACTTTACAAGGACTTGTAGCTGTCATAAAAAAAAATCTACATATTACAACTTCTTGAAAACAAGAAAGATATTTTCACCTGTGCAGCACTGTACTCTAGTGGACAAACAGTGAACCTCCTCATTAAAAACGTGTATTTTGGCGCACTCCCCCTCCCTGTCCAAAAGAGTTGAGTTGAGTTTGAGTTTAACGTCCCGTTCGAAATTCGTTGTTTTGGAAGCGGCGAAACTGGTTTTTCCTTTATGTCAGCGGGAGGGTGATAGCAGGTAGCAAGCAAGACGTCCCAGAAAGTTGCACACTGTGCAACTCCTTGCAAGATGGAAAAAAATGTTTTATGACCCTTTCAAGACTATGTGTACATGGTGAAATATGTTAGGGTTTCAAGATTTTTATTTATTTATTTATTTATTTTTTTTTTTATGACAGCTACAAGTTCTTCTAACGTGGCAGTCCCCTTTAACTTCCATAATGTCCAGGGAGAGGTCCAAAGTATTTGGAGGGGGCAATACAACTGTGTAATATTGAACCTGTCTCATTTTGCATCCGAAAAGAAACGATAAGTAATTGTTCATTACTAGCATGTATAGACGAAGTTATGTTTGTATTTCGAGAGAAGCTATTCATAAAGTTTTTAACAATTTTAAGAAAACATTGCAAATTTCTAGCATTTGAAATAACGCGTTGAGCGCGATGTGAATTCACTTTTTAGTATTCACGTTGGGTTTTACTCGTCGCTTGCCGTAGTTGAACTCAATACCTGCGAGAAGTGAAAAACGAAGAAAAGAACCGGGAGTTTCCTTTTGTTTGTTTTATGAAAGCGCTTTCTGTACAAATCTTCATCAATTAATAAAGCAAATTATGGCCCAGCGCTGTGAGACTTCTCTGTTGTTCTTTCATGTGTCCGGATGCAATTTGGCGATGCATAATAATGGCTCTTGTCAGCCCAGCAGTAGCTTGTCACGGCTCTTGCGCAGTGCTGCCAACACGCTTTGAATATTTCCCACTAGAATTCCACGAGACACAGATTTCAACCTACGATAAATTAATTATTATAGTTCATAAGTGGATTAATTATATATAATTAGAAGAATTTTAAAATGCACTGTGATAGATTACTCTTTTGCACTAGCAAGAGCGTTGTTGATTCCAGTTCATACCTAGGTATAAGCTAGTGCTGGTAAACAAGGTAGACTGCAATAATGCGAATATGATATCCCGCATTATAGCGCGTATTAGCGCATGTTTATATCACTAATAAGTGTAAAATAAGTCAAAAATTAAGCATGATAAGCATTATAGCGTGAGGAACACTTATAAGGTTTCATTTCAACAGATTGAACTATAAAATGATTTAAGATGTACTTAATTAAGAAGAAGAAGAAGAACTTGTTGGAATATTGAATAAGAAGAAACTGTGTCATGAGGGATGTGCTAAAAGGAATGGTGAAAGTTAAACAAGGAAGGGGCGCTAGACTACAGTTGATAGATGGTATTAAAATAGGAAATTCCTATGTCAAGACGAAAGGGTTAGTTGTAGATAGAGGTGCATGGAAGGTTCTTTGTGTATGGCATGTTATGTTAATGATGGCAGAATAGCTTTTGCGATGTTCCGGGATGGCAGATGAAAAGGAGTGTAGTGTAGTGGATTTTGAGTTTAACATCCCCTTCAGCAGGGAGCCTATATAAGACGGGACCTACTGATTAGCGTGGAATCCAAACTACGTGAGCGCCCGCCTGGAATGGAACTCGGGTCTCCCACGCCAAAGGCGCGTACGCTAACCGCTTAGTCGCGAAGGAGCTCGAAAGGAAAGAATGGAAACTAAAGAAAAAATATTCAATTTCGCTTGTAAATAAATTCCGGTAAAACCGTAAAGAGGATCACGCGACCGATGTAAGTACTAACACCAATCCTACAAGGCCTACTAGCCTGATTCTAATCAAGTATGTAAAATGTAACTGCGCCAAAATGCAGGGCAAGCGGCAGCAAAGGCTTCTCTATATATGTATGCCATCTCCTTTATAACAGACACGAAGTGATTTTACTATTCCAATCTGTTGTAAAGTAACCAGGAGTTTTCTCGTCAGATATGCTCACTTCTGGAGCGAGAGATTCCTGGTTCGATCCAAGGACATGGGAATTATTACACCGTGAAATGCATCTGCTCCTTCCGTCACCCTTATTGCATCAATTGTTATAACTGCACGGCTGTGCGTAGGGCCCTTGGTTCAATCCCCGGCCAAGTAAGTTTGTAGTGAACAAAGTCATGTCTGTGGATTTTCTGCGGATACTGCCGTTTCCTCCCACATTCTTATTCTACAATTTCTTCCATTATCACTCACTTGCCTTATTCATCTGTCTCCTTTAGCCTAACGGACATAATCGTGGGACGTTAAACTGAAAGATTTCATTTCATTTTTTGTATCAGTTGCTTCATAATTAATTTTCATTAATCACTCATTCTGTGTAGCCTATAAGGTATAACAACGTTTACGTTACTTTAAAGATCTCATTTCATTTAACTCGTGAGATACCACAAATAACTAGATTTGGTGAGAAATCGAGGTAATTGGCAACCCTGCTTTTCCGCCACTCAGCTTTCATTGTCTCGCTTAAGAAACAAAATATTCTCTCGACATCATTCCACTTTCCCCTTCGTCTCTCGTACTTCGTTACCATGGAAACGGATTCACCACAACTTAGAATGAAACAATTAACACATTATTTCTAGTCTTTGTGAATAGTAAACAATTCAGCGCTCGCTTTTTCACACTCATTGTGATTATAATTATAAGTGAACCTTTTGAGATGCGTCGTTTATTTGTGTCATCGACGGATTGGATCGAATATCTAATAGTCTTCTCCAATTATTTATGTATTTATTATTGAGTTTAATGTCCCACGATTGTGCACCGGAGCTAAAGGAGACTGTGATGATGATAATGATCGAGATTAGCTTATCTATGAGACATAAAACTGAAAGACTTACCTTCAAGTGTTATTAAGGGGTCTTCACTACAGCGAAATTAAACTACCGCTAATTTTAGAGTTTTTCTGTAATATGTACCGAATTTCACAAAATTAAATCCCCACGTTAAGCGGGTTTGCATATCCAGGCTCCTAACTATGAAAACATTTACGCTCACTCCAACCTCAATCATTTCACGAATTCAACCTGTTTTACGTATGTTATTAGGACATAATATCGATTGTGATTTATTCTAAAAACACTTTTATACATTGCAAGAGCTGTAACGTCCAAATATTTACTGAGAACTCATAGTCATATCGGAATAAACAAGAGCGAGTATGGAACAGTAATCTGCTTTCACAAAAGGCAAAAGAAGATGTGCAAAGGCATACAAAACGGTCGAGTGGTTTGGGTCGATACACTATCAATCACATGTTCGTGTGTTCAAACCCGGGAGCAAGTTGTTTCTTTTTAAAGTGTCTTCCTATTTTCATCCGGAGGCTGAAAATATTTCTTTGAGTAACTCATTGAAAACTTCTTTTGTTTCAAATTCGTTTAGAACGGAACATTATATGAATTGCGAATCTTAAATCCATAGCTTAAAAAAAAAAAAAAAGAAAAGAAATATACGCACTACTCCTTTATCCTCTAATTTTAATGAAAAACTATTTATAAACAGTGGTGACTTCAGAAAATTATCCTCGGGGGGAATTTCAATATGCGGGTGGAGGGCAAATATTGGTAGTCCACATTGAGCACGATCGAATATATGGTCCTGAAGGCGGAAATTTCTTAGCTCGAGAGGGGTCTCAAATTCTCCCTCAGATCACGTCCTGAAAGCATCATTGCTTAAAAGCTTTTCGTAACAAATATAATATTACATTTGTTTCTCGTTCTACATTTAGAATTGGTAAAATCATAACTTATAGAGGATTATAATAAAAGCATAAAAATTACAATACCAATCATGTATAAATTATCCTGTAAGTTACCAACTTTGGGTCAGATTAAAACTCAAAAATATTTGTTTTCGGATTGCACTTAGAAGTAAGTCCTCTCTATATAATCCTGATTGGAAAGCCATGTATAACTCTAATTAATTAATCAATATTTATACAAATATTTTTTTTTATTTTACTATTTTTACTATTCAATATTATATACACTTCACTTCCAAAATCAAAATCTCGAAAATGTATATAGTACGAGTGCAGATCCGCAAATAAATGATTATTTATCATATATATTGGTCTCTATTCGAAATTCTATTTAATCGAATCCGACAAGAACACAGACAGAAACATCGAGAACAGGTGAAAAAAAGGGAGAAAAAGTGCTGTAGTCGGCGGGGACTCGAACTTAGTTCGAATGTTACTTTATAAACCGAACGCCTTAGACCACTCGGCTATGGTATTAACTAGTGACTGTAGCAAAGGCTTCGAGTAGCAGTTCTTATTAGAGAATAACATTTTCTATTGCCTAAAATTTAAACCTAATTTACTTTGATATAATATATCTATTAATTTGTTTCACGAACACTTTTTCGTTACTTTGATGAATGATGTATGTTGTTGATATAGATTCTATTACACGTTCTTTCGTAAATATTATAGAAAGTATCAGGGCTATTTATGATCTTTCATGGAAATTGACTGGCGCATGCGCAGTACACAGACAGTTCAATTGGAAGGCGAGGAAGGAATCGCTAACACACTGTTAGAATGTTTCATCGCTGTGAAGTATAAAGAACAGCTAAAATGTATTTTACGCTTGTCATTGCGTAAAGAATCACCAGGTTAATGTTTGTCCAAGTTCTCACTGATCAACTGGACTCATGAAAAATAATCAATATTGTCATTACTGCACAATATGAAGAATAAAGAACGTAAATTACACCACATTGTTCTCGAATTCGAACCTAGCTAAAGAAGGGACAATAAACAAAATGTGATTTATTCATTCGAATTGAGATAATTCAATGAAACTAGAAATTACACAATCAAAAGGAAAAACATCGTTAAAAAGACAATAATACTTTTATCCGAGATGTGAAATAAAGTTATTCATTAACTGAAATGAAAGTAATATTGAGCATGATATAGAGTAAGAAAAAAAGTAAACGTATTATTAGAAACATTCAAAGTAAATTCACAAATACTTTTTGAAGATATACTACTCTTCCTTAACGTTTTAACGAACTAATAAGTAAAGAAACAAAGGAAAAGAATGAAGAACTAAAGTATTGCTCTTGAAAAAATATAATAAATAAGTAAAACTTAAATAAATGTTTACACAAAAAAATAACACACTAGTACTTCGTGTAATCACCTCCAGAGTCAATAACTTCTTGAAGTCTGGAGGGGATACTAGATACAAGTCTCGAGCAATACGACGGTGTGTCACGAAAATGTTGCCACAGTTCCATAACATGATTTTGAAGAAACGTTTGGTCTCTGTCTTCACGTCTCTCTTCCCATTCTTGCACCATGTAGGCCCACAGATGTTCAATTGGGTTCAAATCTGGGGATAGAGGGGGCCACTCAAAACAAATTAACTCTGGATGTTCACTTAGCCACTCTCGTGTTTGCCGGGAAGTGTGAACAGCACTGTTGTCATGCATAAATATATATTCTTCTTGTTCGGGGAAGTTTCTTTCTAAGGACGGTAACAACGTATTTTCGAGGATATTAATGTAAACACTGCTGTTCATTCTCTCAGGCACCGCAACCAAATCTCCAGGACCAGCAGCCGTTATGTATCCCCAAAAGTGTGCTGATATTCGTCCTGAACAAGAAGTTCTGATAATATTTTGTTCAGCATACCTGGTTCCGCGCGGTCTATACAATATAACTCTGCCTTGTTGGTTAGACTTGAAAACCTTCTCGTCGGTCCAGATGACTAAGTCCCAATATGACTCAGGTTGGGTTATGTTATTCTGTGCCCATTCCATTCGTCTGGCATTGTGAGTTTCAGTCAGGAGAGTCTTCCTAGCGGGTTTTGAACAGTGTAGACCAGCCCCCAATAATCTTCTTCTTATTGTTTCGTGAGAGCAATTATATTCTCTGGCTTTGTCCAAGAGGATTGACGTGTGGCGTAGAGGTCTGTTGATTACTTCTGTAACTAAAGCTTGATCTTGAGCTGCAGTTGTCACTTTTGGCCTTCCACTTCTTGACCGAGACCTGAACCATTCACCAGCTTCTTCATGTCGCTGAACCCATTTCTTGACCGTTTTCTTGTCACATCCAGATCTCTAGCAATCTGAGGCACAGTTTGTCCCATTTTTGCTCGGCCTATGATTTCTCCTCTCAGAGCAACAGACAGTTCTCCACAACCTTTAGAGCGAGGCATTTTCAGAACCTGTTAGAAATTTGCATTCTGGCGTGTATGGCAAATGTCGGTAAAGTGCATCTTTCTGTTTCTACTGCGCATGCACCAGTCAATTTTCATGAAAGATCATAAATAATCCTGACAATTGTTGTTATATTTATGAACGAATACGTAATAAAACCTATATTAACAACATCATTCGTCAAAGTAAAGAATACCGTAAACATAAAACAATTTCAACAGACTATTACATCAGGCCAAAATAGGCTTAAACGTCAGAGAATACAAAATAAATTTCATACTGTAACAAAAGCTTGAACATGAAACACGGTTACTATATTTTCAACTTGTAATATTAGCCGAGTGGACTAAGGCATTCAGCTAGAGATTCTAAGGCACCATTCAAGAAGAGCTCGAATCCCACCACAGTTAAATTTGGTTTTACCTCTTCTTCACGTTTCTGTTTGTGATCCTGCCGGATTCTATTAAATATAATTTCGTAATACGCTAAAATATACGTAATATCTGAAATTCTTAACCTCCCATTTTTACATTTTTCAAACTCAGTTGAGAAAAAAGAGGGGAAAATGAAAGTACAAAGATTTACAATAATTACTTAGCATTTACTGTCATTGTAATTGTGGATATTTTATTTATGAAAATGTATAATGAACTAAAAATATATTTAGTAGGTCACATGTCTCCATTTTTCGATTCTAACTTGAAAGTTACAGTTTAGGCGATGACATATCAAAGACCCAGGTGGTTGAGGGGGTTGTAACCCCTCCCATTGAAACTTTTATATTCTATTGAAATAAAAAGTGTTTCAGTTTATAATCTTGGAAAAGCAACAATCACTGTGTGTGGAGGACGGTTTATTTATACTACGATTTATACTACGAATATCCAAATGTGTAGAAGATGTGACTGGATATTGTGCATAATCATTTAAGAAATATAACACAACGATGGGACTTCGTAAACCCTTCACGCCACCCCAGGAGGAGGCCCGCCGTCCCTCGGTTGGGAAATACTGCTTGCGAGGGAAACATTCTAACAGTGTGTTAGCGATTCCTTCCTCACCTTCCAATTGAACTGTCTGTGTACTGCGCATGCGCCAGTCAATTTTCATAAAAGATCATAAATAGCCCTGATACTTTCTATAATATTTACGAAAGAACGTGTAATAGAATCTATATCAACAACATACATCATTCGTCAAAGTAACGAAAACGTGTTCATGAAGCAAATTAATAGATATATATTATCAAAGTAAATTAGGTTTAAATTTTAGGCAATAGAAAATGTTATTCTCTAATAAGAACTACTACTCGAAGCCTTTGCTTCAAGCATTAGTTGTTACCATAGCCGAGTGGTCTAAGGCGTTCGGCTTATAAAGCACCATTCGAACTAAGTTCAAGTCCCCGCCGGCTACAGCACTTTTTTCTCTCTTTTTTTCACCTGTTCTCGATGTTTCTGTCTGTGTTCTTGTCGGATTCGATTAAATAGAATTTCGAATAGAGACCAATATATATATGATAAATAATCATTTATTTGCAAATCTGCACTCGTACTATATACATTTTCGAGATTTTGATTTTGGAAATGAAGTGTATATAATATTGAATAGTAAAAATAGTAAAATAAAAAAATATTTGTATAAATATTGATTAATTAATTAGAGTTATACATGGCTTTCCAATCAGGATTATATAGAGAGGACTTACTTCTAAGTGCAATCCGAAAACAAATATTTTTGAGTTTTAATCTGACCCAAAGTTGGTAACTTACAGGATAATTTATACATGATTGGTATTGTAATTTTTATGCTTTTATTATAATCCTCTATAAGTTATGATTTTACCAATTCTAAATGTAGAACGAGAAACAAATGTAATATTATATTTGTTACGAAAAGCTTATAAGCAATGATGCTTTCAGGACGTGATCTGAGGGAGAATTTGAGACCCCTCTCGAGCTAAGAAATTTCCGCCTTCAGGACCATATATTCGATCGTGCTCAATGTGGACTACCAATATTTGCCCTCCACCCGCATATTGAAATTCCCCCCGAGGATAATTTTCTGAAGTCACCACTGTTTATAAATAGTTTTTCATTAAAATTAGAGGATAAAGGAGTAGTGCGTATATTTCTTTTTTCTTTTTTTTTTTTTTTTAAGCTATGGATTTAAGATTCGCAATTCATATAATGTTCCGTTCTAAACGAATTTGAAACAAAAGAAGTTTTCAATGAGTTACTCAAAGAAATATTTTCAGCCTCCGGATGAAAATAGGAAGACACTTTAAAAAGAAACAACTTGCTCCCGGGTTTGAACACACGAACATGTGATTGATAGTGTATCGACCCAAACCACTCGACCGTTTTGTATGCCTTTGCACATCTTCTTTTGCCTTTTGTGAAAGCAGTTTACTGTTCCATACTCGCTCTTGTTTATTCCGATATGACTATGAGTTCTCAGTAAATATTTGGACGTTACAGCTCTTGCAATGTATAAAAGTGTTTTTAGAATAAATCACAATCGATATTATGTCCTAATAACATACGTAAAACAGGTTGAATTCGTGAAATGATTGAGGTTGGAGTGAGCGTAAATGTTTTCATAGTTAGGAGCCTGGATATGCAAACCCGCTTAACGTGGGGATTTAGTTTTGTGAAATTTGGTACAAAACAAATAAAAATATTCGAAAAGCATAAACGTAGTGAACTAGACAATACGATTTTGCTTGTTACACCGTTGTCACAACTCATCTAAGTGATTCGATTTGCAGCTGTAGATAAATTTAGCATTTTTTGCGGGTTCTGTAAATAGCGGCATACCAAAAGCAGATAGGTAAATTGTGGTAAAGGTATCACATGCAAAATCGTATTGTCTAGTTCACTAGGTTTCTGCTTTTCGAATATTTTTTATTTGTTTTGAAGATATTACCGAAAACTGTAAAATTAGCGGTAGTTTAATTTTGCTGTATTGAAGACTCTTAATACAGCTACATTCATTTTAAAGTGATGTACGTAAATGTGACACTTAAAAAAAAAAAAAAAAAAAATGTGTAATCGACATTTCTGTAACACGTAACTTCTTAAAATAGGTGTTGGAATATGCAAATGACGAACAATAGCGTGCTGTTACTCATTAAGTGGTAAATAAGGGGTCTCCTGTATTAATATGCGTCACTTCATGTAAGTGGACACGTAATCAAATTATTGTTGAAGTACGTGGCCGCCACTTGGAATTGGCGTCGCTTGTATATTTTGCGTTTGAATGTGTTGTATTATATGTGTGCGTATACTGTCAGTTTTTTTCCAAAGGTTGGCTGTTCAGAGGATGTGACATAATACTACAATACCTGAGTTACAGTTTGGAGTGTTCAAACATCCGGTTTTCCCACAACCAATGTGCTTTGTGAGATTGTGTGAAGGGCACACATATAGTCTGATGGTGGCGTGGAAATCTGGATAAGTGTAGATCAGTTTGTTTTCCGTCTTTGCGTATGTTTGTCAGTAAACGGAGAATGCTCTCTTTGTTCACTGTTTGACTGCGATAGAGAAAACCATGGAGAATGAAGATGATTGTTGTATTCTAAATTCGGCCGGAAAGTCATTTCAAGTTTTGAAGGAAGAATTTCAGTCTTATTTTCGCAAAATATAATCTGCTTATGCCGTAATTGCAGTCTTTCGAAAGCAGTGTTATTTTTGTAAATATAAGTTAGTTACTGCGACATGTTTTTACCTGACCCAGTTGTGAAATAATTATCGAAAAACTAATTTTGTGGGCGTGTTACCAGCCTAATAAATGCCATCATTTTGTCTTTCCTAAAGGCAAGGATGTGAACAGATTTTCCCTCCTTTTGTGTTCGTTAATAATAATAATAATAATAATAATAATAATAATATTTTCAATAAAATGGACCAAGAACTGAATCTTCTTGATGCAGCAGTGGCACTTACTCATAGGATCGATATTTGCTAGGCCAAGGGGGACAATTTCCCCGTGAGTTTGAGATGTATTTTTTAATTAGTTGTATACTTATACTATCAAAAATCGTGAAACACTTATGTCGGAGAATATTCTCTCTCCTCCCATCCCCCCCCAAAGAAAAAGAATATGAAATTAAGCTGGTGCTTCATGCAGACGAAGACTAGACAAAATCGAAAAGATGTACAGATGTTGGAAAATTACAAGAAGAGCAATCATTATCTCAGTTGATACTGTTGCTCCGAAAACACAGTGATGGTCGGAAAAGATACGTAAATGCAGAACACCGAATAACTGTACAGAAATAAGTAATACTGGACGGCTGTCATATGGTCACGAAGATCCTTGTAGACGTACTCTTTCAAAATGTGCAGTTGCTACAGACGACTGTCAGGTTATTGAGTTAAAACAGATTTTAATCGAGATATAATAATAATAATAATAATAATAATAATAATAATAATAATAATAATAATAATATGTGAACTTGAAAGAGAACAAGAAAAGATTTGTAAGTTGACCAAATAATTAGTAACTGGCATTTTGTTGTATTTAATGAAATTTAATGTGTCATATTGCATTTTATTGGTTCGTTACTCTTCTTGTAGTATCACAAACGAACTAACACTCGGTAGCCTATGGAACCCGGAGGTTCAATGCCGCGATCACAAGAGCTCTCCATTGACTTGTGTCCTTTGCCAACTTGATTCAGTTTCTACTTTGGGTTCCTATTTCAGTGAAATCCATCTTAATTTTATCCTCCTATCTGCTCCTAGGTTCTCCTAATGGTCGTTTTTCGATTGGATTTCCAGTTAAAACTTTGAAAGCGTTCTAGCTTGCTTTCATTCTGGCTACAGTGACCTGCCCACCTGAGCCTCTCAGGTTCAACGACCCTAATAATGTTTGGTAAAGTGTCCCAAACTACTGTATTAAAAGAAAAGTTTAAAATCTTCAAAGCAAGGCACTTACTTTTCGAAAGCTTCGAACCATTTTTCGTCGGTTTCACATAGTATTCATCCTTGAGCTCCGTATAATTAAAACTAGGATTTTTGGTGGAGAAAAAGTACTGAAATTGATGTATGGAAAGAAACGGTTTTCGCTGCAAATTTGGTGGAATATGAACTATCCTAATTAATAATTTTACTACATCGCAAAGACAATGTCTTCGCACGAATTTCGGTTAGTCTAGATATTTGGTCACTTGAAAAATGTATCTTTAATTGATCATCGAAAACATGTATATGAATACCACAATTTGACCTTCGATTTGTTGACATCTCAAAGCATGAAAAGTGGAATACGTATGTACAAATATATTGAATTCCACAATAGTCATTATTTCAATGTATCAGACGTTCTCTGTTTGCCAGCGGCAGTGGCGGCGTAAGGTAAACTATAGCCCGGGACCAGTGAAGTAGATTGGGAACCCGTCTTGAACAATTACGATTTATATACTGTTATTTTTGGCATTCATTTTCACAATTATTCTTTGTTTACTCGCCCCCCCCCTTCCCCATTAGTGTGTGTGTTTAAACCATCTTAATTTGGGATATATTAAATAAATTTGGGTGACATTCAGCATCCCTGTCTATTTTAATAATGCTCAGAACCGCCTTTAGGCTGGTATCTAAAAATAAAACCGGACCAGGGCTATCATTGCATATTTTTTTTCTTTTCTTACTCATTTTTAAACGAAGGACACGATAGAAAAAATGAAAAAATGAAATCTCTGAGTTTTACGTCCTACGTTTATGCCGATTAGGTTAAAGGAGACGGTGATGATGGGTAATGAATGAAAATGGTGCAATGAAGAAAGTGGGAGGAAACGGGAGAACCCCGAGGAAACCCACGCACACGGTGTTTGTCCACCACAAAGTTCACTTGGCGGGGCTGGGATCGAACCCGAGACCCCACGATAGAAAAAGGATTAGGGATATAAGTGTAATGAAAACTACAACCCACGACAGAAATAACATAATCTTAAGAACAAACAAAACATAACAACAACAACAACAACAAGAAAGAATCCAGAGTTTATCTTACACCTATACTGTCCTAGTTTAAACGCATACTGTAATTAGGTGTACTAGGGAAAGTAATGTTCCTAATTATACATTTAGAGACAAATTTAAGTACAAAACGTAACAATGAGCTGATATTGAAAAAACTGCAAATAATAATATATCCGCTGCTATTTCTAAACGTAAGCTCTATGTTTTCTAGAATTTTCTTGTCCGGTTCTCGCCTTTTGTGTTTCTCCTGTTTCAATTTCTCATATGGTAAAGTTTATTCATAGTTTCTCACCTGTTTGGGTTTACACTACATGTGTTTTATTTGATTAGATATTCCTCCTACAATTAGCCCCATTCACTTTAGCATTCGGTTTCTCTCTAGTGATCATACAAGATGTTTAAATATTTTGTTCTTTTACTGAACTATCAGTAAATGATGGCTAGAATAGATTTCTCTCCTGCGTGCCCTCTTCACTTATTTTGACTGTTTCTCTCCAGTGATAATATACGTTCTATTTGGTCCCACTGCTTTTGCCGAAATATCAATGAATAGTTTCTCTCCTGCTTGTCTTTTTTTTTTTTTTTTTTTTTTTTTTACTATTGTTTCTAGATTTCACACTTGTTTTATGATTATATTATTTTGTATTTAATAATTCAGTCATGTTTATATTCTGTCATTTATGACCGTTTCCACACCTTTCCTAAAAGTAAATGCAATTAATTGTCAATCAATATTACACCAAATAAGGGATGAAACTACAGAAATATCTGTCTAATAAAACTAATCAGTGCCGTATTTCCGTGTCAGGGGTACCTGGATTGATCCTGTGGCATGTGAGTTAGTGGTGAACAATATCATGGCCGTGGATTTTCTCGAAGTCCTTCCACATCCTGATTCCACCATTTTTCTTCATAATAGTTCACTCTCCTTAATCATCCGTTTCCTTTAGCTTGTAGGGCATAACCGTGGAATGTGATAAACCTAGAAATTGTATTTCAGTTTATTCTTCATTATTTGTATTGTTACATTTTAAAGTAACATTGTGATTTAAAATGTGAAGATAATCATTCCCTATACAGGATATTTCAAAACAACACCGACAACGTTTGGAAGGTGATTCCTGACACTAAGATGAGACAAAATGTATAAACCAGCCTGGGTGCACAAATGCTTCCTTTCGGAGTTATAGGCTACGAAAACATGAAAAAATGAACTTTAAAGGTCCATAGCTCCAAACCTGTGGGACCTACTGTAGTCGGGTCAAGACTTCCCTTAGGAACTAATATATGTGCCCTATCCAAATATCCGTGTTTCAGAGTCCTTCGGTACCTCCGCAACAATTTTTATAGAGGTGGTTGGTGAGTACTTTAAATTATGTGCCCGTAGCCAAACTCCCTCTGAAAAAACTGTAGCGGAAATACCGCAGGGTTTTGAAACATGGATTTTTGGATAGGGCACATAGTTTCTCAGGGAAGTCTTGACCCGACTTCGGGAGGTCCCATAGTTTTGGGGCTGTGGACCTCTAAAGTTCAATTTTTCTTGATTTCGGCAGCCTATAACTCCGAAAGAAAGCATTTGTGCACCCAGGTTGGTCCATACTTTTTATCTTATCTTGGTGTCAGGAATCACCTCCCAAACGTTGTCGGTATTGTTTTGGAACACCCTGTATCTGCAGTAGGTACTCCAAGCTTTTTAATTTAAAAGTTAGTTAATTTTATAAAACTTTCTCCAATGATCCAATCCCATTGCAAAAGCTTATTTCAGGTGCGCTTCGTTAAAAAGAAAAACGTTAAAAGGAGAAAGCTATTGAATCGTTCGTTATATCATTAGGCCATTTTTCGAAGCATGTGAAATAACAGCTTCCCCCACCACTTTGTTCACGAAAACTCTCTTTCTCCTTTCTTTTTAGTTATTGAATATTCCGCAGCTGCATTCGTGCCAGTAACAGGCTGGCTATCAGTGATGCACCGTGGTGCCTTATAAGTAGCTTTGATGCGAGACGGCAGGTATTCTTGCATGGAAATGAACATTTCTCGTTTCCCCTTCCCAGGTAGAACTTCTTTTCCTTCCGTTGCTACGTTTTATATTGTCTAGGTTGAGCTTTCCTTTATTATGTCCATTTTAGAAATGGACAAATCGTCTTTTTTTCTTTTCTTTTAAGATTTTGCAACTATATGAATGCAGATCTTAGTGGAGAACATGTGTCTCTTGGTGTGCGAAGGTCCTCAAAAGTAACTATAATAATTGGTAGATCACTATAATAATTGGCATATTGAGACATCTAATCCTTTAACTTTGGTAGAAGGCACAGTGGTTCAGTGGTAGGGTGCTTACCTCTGGTGTGTGGAGTTCCCAGTTCGATTAAGTTTATGGTGGACAACATCGTGTCCTTGATTTTGTCGGGGCACCCCGTTTCCTCCCACATTCTGATTTCACCGATTCTTTTATCGTCGGTCACATCCTTTAATATCCGTCTCTCTTCGTCTAAAGGGCATAATCGTGGGACGGTAAACTGAAAGATTTCATTTTCATTTCATTTTTGCGAATGATATACAGGGTGGCCCAAAAGTAGGTATACAAATTATACGGTACCGTACTGATCAGCTAATTGTATTTGATAACATTTCTTATTCTTATCCATTAGGTAGACTTAGTTTTTTTAATATTATTTCTTCTCAATGTGTTTTTGCTTACATGTTAAACTCGGAAGAGCCGAAGCAAATAAACCCATAAACTAGAATGTTATATTTGATCAATGCAACGGGCGTATACTACGTTTCGGCCACCCTGTATAGTCTGAAGTCCAAACCTCAACTTCGATGGCCAATATCTCGAGAACCAAAGGTCTACACAGGAAAACACGTTACATCCATACTAAGCAAGTCAAGGTCTCTGTAAATGCCGGACGTGGTCAAGATTGGATGAATTGTGTTTATCTTGAATGATTTATGAGCATAAATCATACAAGATAAACAGTGTCCTGATTGATTTCTGTTTTTAAAAAGGAAGATCAAATGATGGGCGAAAAGTGTTAGGAAAGCGTAGTGGAGACAAACAACAGAATCACATGTACTCCTCATGAAGGAGTTTGGTTTGTATAGCTTGATATTGTCTCAATATTGAAACCGGAAGTGGTATTAATTTTTACCACTTCCCATATAAGTAGAACTATTAGGGTGGAGATGGAATATATTCTGGGAACTGTAAATCGATTACAGAAAACCGCTCCTCCCTAGCTATTACCGTTTTTACGCTATAGTGATCAACGTTAAAACCGGAAGTAGTTGATTTCTGTCACTTCCGGTTTGAATAGAGAGCTAAGAGGGAATATGGTACCTGTTAGAACGCTAATTAGATTTCAAAAAGTAGTTCCCTATCTCTTATCGGTTTTGCTCTGTATATAGATTAATATTTAAACCGGAAGTTGTAGCAAATTTGTCACTTTCGGTTTTAGTAGAGAGTTAAGAGTTCTTCTTGGAACGCTTAATTGATTGTAGAAAACGGCTTCCCGCTATCTGTTATAGACTTTGCTCTATAGTGATCAACGTTGAAAACGGAAATGGTTGATTTCTGCCGTTTACGGTGAATGGATCACTTTCATCAGCCAACTCGATTCCAAATAATTGATCTTCCACATTTCGCCCAGAAAAGTCTCAATTAATCTCCCGCATGTGAGGGATGGGAAGACATTGACATGTAAAAATAATCGAAAACGAACGATATTGGTGTCCTGTCTATAGTTTTCGGGGTCGCTAAGATGAATACTGACACTCCCTATCTGTTTACGTCCAAATGAATCTCCCACGCATTTCTCAAGGGGGAAAGGGAATCAAATACTTTCTATAAATCTATTCTCCCGTGCGAAGAACGACATTTCAGCTAGTCAATATAAAAATGAAAGGCACTATGTGGCTTCGTACCGCTTAAATTACGAGACCGATCTCGATTAAATTTTCAGCATAGATAAGGTTCGAGTCTGGGAGCGATTTTATCATTTCACTTTGAGGGTGCAGCTTCGGGCAGAGCAGGAGGATATTTAAAAATTATAGCAAACGGCCGATATTAGTATTGAATCCATAGTTTTCGGGATCACTGAGATGAACAGCGACACTTCCGACGCCGTTTAAATCTAAATTCAGACCCGTAACTTAGGGGTAAGGGATATACAGTGGACTCCTTTTAATTCGAAGTCCAAGGGGACACGAAAAAACTTCGAATTATCCAAAATTCGAATTATCCAAAATTCGAATTATCCAACAACATTCATTTTCACTTATATAACAACAAACAAACCAAAGTACTGTGCATCTAAAACGTATTCATATGGTGTAGATTTTACTTTAAAGCAGCTTATTATTTGCGTGATCGAATAACGCAAACTAACAAACGACATTGACTCCACATAATTTGAACTACGTGTACAGCGGGGGACACTTCTAAATGGTACACCTTAGCCGTAAATCTCCATATGGCTGTACCATTTAGAAGTGTCCCCCGCTGTACAATGGAAAATATATTTACGTACAACACTACGACATACATTGAATAGCCCAAACTATTAAACACCAGTAACAATTTGAATATTCTGTTCTCCTTTTAAGAAGTCGTAAACCTAATTTGCTTAAATTTGATTGTTTTTGTACGGTCAATAAATCTTGAATTTCATGTATTGCGTGGAATACGATATCAATAACATTTGGTTGACTTTATCAATAATTCATCTAAATTTTTCAATCAATTCTGAAACTAGATGAGATTGGTACATGTTCTCTATCTTTACTTCTTCCCCAATTCACCTTCATCTTTGTCATTACATAGATTTTCTATTTATCTTTTGTGTTACTCTTCCCTATGGCTGCATCTGGATAACTGGAAACACATTAAAACTGTATTTCTCTGTTTACATCTGTCCAACATTAAAAAGTTTCAAATGTATTTACTTCGAATTATCCAAAACATAGGTTCAAAAGTTCGATTTATCCACGATTTTTTACTATTGTTTTCAATACAGTTTTCAAGGGGAATGGACTTCTGTTCGAATTATCCAGTATTTCGAATTATCCAAGTTCGAATTAACAAGACTCCACTGTAAATAAAAATGATTGAAAATGACCAATATTAGTCAGTATTCGAAGTGGGGAAAAAAAGCAGAGGTGGTATGTTTTACTATGATTTTGACTCAACATACCGGCTATTTAAATATTGTCTTGATCACTGAAAAACCAGAGACGGTATGTCCTCATTACTGAAAAACCAGAGGCGGTATGGCATACCACCGCATACCGTCTCACTTCGACCATTGATATTAGTGATTCGGATTCCACGTTAATCACTAGGGCAACGTCTCATGTAGCCTCGCTGCTGAAAGGGACGTTAAACTCAAAGTCAACTCAACTCAAATCCATAGTTTTTGGGGTCGTTAAGATGAACAGTGACACTTCCGATGCAGTTTAAATCCAAATTCAGCCCTTTATGTCCAAAGTGAAATGTGTTCTCCCCGTGCCAAGAACGGATATTCTGATAGTAATAAATAAAATAAAAACGCTGGCTTCTGTAGTGGACGGCAGTCACTATTCTTCGTGCTTTTAAAAATGAAATTTGATCGTTGACCGTGTTTTGTTGCAACTGCTGTGAATCTTCTGATTTCGAGAGTTGTACCTTTCTGTGCTTTGCATGTTTTGTGTATATAGTTACAATAAACGGCATCGATTGATGTTGTGCATATCAGTGAGGTTAGAGGGATAACGCTTTTGCGGATGTGTTTAGAGCAGGGTGGATTGATTTAAATCAGTCTGATTTAAATCACGATTTTAATCAAGATTTAAATCACTTGATTTTTTTAATAAAAATCGTTGATTTAAATCAAATTCCGAAATAAATTAATTTAAAGTGAAAGTAAGTAAAATCCCGTTTCTCTTCTGTTATTTCGATTATGGAAGATAATAATCATAATACAATGAGACTCAAATATATGTAAGCACAGTATGAAAACGAGTATTATGTAGGGAACGATCAGGGAAAATCCCGCTTGAACGGCTTACGGGTGAACCCTGCTTTCTTCTCTTTGTAACACAGGGTTTTAAAATTTCTATTCGAACGGGGAAATCACCATGGACATTTAAGATGAAAACTCTTTTGTGTCCACGTCTATTTGTTTGTTTCCAGATAATAGGGGCGTATTTAGAGGGGTCCCATCCCCTCCGAAACAAACAAACAAACAAAAAAAGAAAAGATTTTAAAATTTTGGGCGAAATTTATGTACTAAATACATAGAAGTTCCTCGGGATCGTAATACGACAAATTCTGGATGCGTTAAAATACCGAATAATACTTTTGATAAAGTGGATACTAGACCCCATTGCAGAACATGCTGCGATCTCCGATGTGATCGCAGAAAATTTGCCGCGCCTGTGCAGGAAAAATTGTCAGAGGAAATAAAATAGCCAACAGAAAAGTATAAAAATGTGCCTGCTATGTATAGATGTCTTAAATGCACGGACAACTCGCATTTGAATTGTTTTTCACGTCACATAAAGCATATTTTTAACAATCACAAGTGTTTCTTCTGCTGAAACTGATCATCTTGATTTTTTTATTTTGGAATTCCTGCAGAAAATTTTTGACTTACAAAAGCTCATCGCATAAAGACAAAGAAAGTTCTGCCATCGGCTAATATATAGGATCAGAAAACGATATTCACGAAGAAATTAAATATCGACTAAAAGCAGGGAATTCGTGTTATTATTCAGTTCAAAATCTCTTATCGTCGCGAATTGTGTCGAGGAATTTGAAGCTTTAAAATATATAAAACGATAATTATGCCTCTTGTGCTGCATAGTTGTGAAACATGGTCGCTTCGCTGAGGGAAGAACGCAGACTGAAAGTATTTGAGAATAAAATCCTGAAACGAACATTCGGAACCAAAAGGAACGGAAATGAGGAATGGCGAAAACTTCATAATGAGGAACTGCATAATTTATACCGTTCACCAAACACTGTTAGTGTCATCAAATCTTGGAGGCTCAGGTGGGCAGGACATGTAGCGAGAATGGAATAAAGTAGGAACGGTTTCAAAGTTTTAACTGGAAGTCCAATCGGAAAACGACCATTAGGAAGACCCATCGCAGATGGGAAGACAATATTAAGATGGATCTCGCAGAAATAAGAGTACAAAATAGAAAGTGGATTCAGTTGACTAAGGATAGAAGTCAGGAGAGCTTTTGTGAACATGGCATTGAACCTCCGGGTTCCATAAGTCATAGAGTGAGTTAGTTAATTTTAGGCGAAATTTATGTACTTTATATGTATTTCATGCCGCTAGCTAGTTCCAATTGTTTAAAAATATGCCCCTGCCAAATATCAGTAACTTTCGTGAAAAGAAAAGTGTCATGTTGATATACATTGCTGCACTTTTTCCTTAATGTTTAAGAAACATTGTTTGGGATTGAAATAGGTTAACGATTGGGAATTAATTCAAAATTAAAACCCAATACTTTCACTTAAATGGCATAATTAACATTTAGTACTAATTCCTAATGTTTTTCTTCAGTTCGCGACTTGTATTATACGAAGAAAAAGATTTGATTTAAATCAAAAAAATCGATTTAAATCAAAAAAATCAACAAAAATGATTTTTTTGAAAAAAATCATGATTTTTTTCCACCCTGGTTTAGAGGCTGCCAGATGGGATTCGGCTCTTGTGCGCCTCCCATCAACGTAAAGTAGTTCACTTTTTACTGAATCCAGTCTGACAGACGCCGTCATCAGATAGATATGATGGGTCTCGTCTTCTCTTCCTCTTGCTGCCATCTCTGTTGCATCATTTCCAGGCGGGTTGCTTTTGGCTGTTTCAAAATTCCAGTAATTTTTTCTATGGACTGAAATTCCTCTTTTTCAACAGATATTATTACGAGCAGGAATATTTTGCGTTAATAATTATACACTTCTCATTTTTCCGACGTTATTGTGGACGTCAAAGAATGTTAATGTTTTAGAATGTAGTTTTTCTGGTTGTGAATTCAGTAAGACTTCTGTTTTGCTTTATTTCATAGAAAAAAAATATACTTATGCAAGTGATCAATATAGTGAAACACGGGGAGGAATGGAATACCTAACGTTTAATCCTAGATGGTTACTTAATATATAGTAGAAGATTACACGCTTAAAAAAAATAATAGAAAACCAAAATAGTGTGTTCGGTTAAAACTTTTGGAAAACACATAAAACTATTTATGTGGAACCGAATCGGTTACCGGAGAACAACGAAGAAGTATTCTTGTCAGAAACAGAACCAGTTTTGGAAAACTGAAACCGGTTTTGAAGAAAACCGATAATCAGTTTCGGTGAAACTCGGTTTTTTGAACCGGTATGTTCTAAAACCGGTTTTTGTACCCACCACTAATATATATATATATATATATATATATATATATATATATATATATATATATATATATACTGTCTTTTTTAACATCTCTTCGAAATGGCAGTGTTATGTGTATCATCCCTGTCTAAAATCGCTCGTCTTTTGCCCATAATAATAAAAAAAAAATTGACACGATCCATCTTACTGGGGTTTCGAAATTTGGATTCTGTGTAATAAAATACATCGGATCCATAGCCTGGAGTTCGGTGCACAGAACTTTTGTGTAATAAAATACATCGAATCCATAGCCTGGAGTTCGGTACACGTGTAATAAAATACATCGAATCCATAGCCTGGAGTTCGGTACACGTGTAATAAAATACATCGAATTCATAGCCTGGAGTTCGGTACACAAAACTTTTGTGTAATAAAATAGTCAATCCATAGCCTGGAGTTCGGTACACAGAACTTTTGTGTAATAAAATACATCAATCCATAACCTGGAGTTCGGTACACAGAACTTTTGTGTAATAAAATACATCAATCCATAACCTGGAGTTCGGTACACAACTTTTTTGTAATAAAATACATCAATCCATAGCCTGGAGTTCGGTGCACAGAACTTTTGTGTAATAAAATACATCAATCCATAACCTGGAGTTCGGTACACAACTTTTTTGTAATAAAATACATCAATCCATAGCCTGGAGTTCGGTGCACAGAACTTTTGTGTAATAAAATACATCGAATTCATAGCCTGGAGTTCGTTACACAGAACTTTTGTGTAATAAAATACGTCAATCCATAGCCTGGAGTTCGGTACACAGAACTTTTGTGTAATAAAATACTTCGAATCCATAACCTGGAGTTCTGTACACTACTTTTTTGTAATAAAATACATCAATCCATAGCCTGGAGTTCGGTACACAGAACTTTTGTGTAATAAAATACATCAATCCATAACCTGGAGTTCGGTACACAACTTTTTTGTAATAAAATACATCGAATCCATAGCCTGGAGTTCGGTGCACAGAACTTTTGTGTAATAAAATACATCGAATTCATAGCCTGGAGTTCGTTACACAGAACTTTTGTGTAATAAAATACGTCAATCCATAGCCTGGAGTTCGGTACACAAAACTTTTGTGTAATAAAATACGTCAATCCATAGCCTGGAGTTCGGTACACAGAACTTTTGTGTAATAAAATACATCAATCCATAACCTGGAGTTCGGTACACAACTTTTTTGTAATAAAATACATCAATCCATAGCCTGGAGTTCGGTGCACAGAACTTTTGTGTAATAAAATACATCAATCCATAACCTGGAGTTCGGTACACAACTTTTTTGTAATAAAATACATCAATCCATAGCCTGGACTTCGGTGCACAGAACTTTTGTGTAATAAAATACATCGAATTCATAGCCTGGAGTTCGTTACACAGAACTTTTGTGTAATAAAATACGTCAATCCATAGCCTGGAGTTCGGTACACAGAACTTTTGTGTAATAAAATACTTCGAATCCATAACCTGGAGTTCTGTACACTACTTTTTTTTGTGTAATAAAATACATCAATCCATAACCTGGAGTTCGGTACACAACTTTTTTGTAATAAAATACATCAATCCATAGCCTGGAGTTCGGTGCACAGAACTTTTGTGTAATAAAATACATCGAATTCATAGCCTGGAGTTCGTTATACAGAACTTTTGTGTAATAAAATACGTCAATCTATAGCCTGGAGTTCGGTACACAAAACTTTTGTGTAATAAAATACGTCAATCCATAGCCTGGAGTTCGGTACACAGAACTTTTGTGTAATAAAATACATCGAATCCATAGCCTGGAGTTCGGTGCACAGAACTTTTGTGTAATAAAATACTTCGAATTCATAGCCTGGACTTCGGTGCACAAAACTTTTGTGTAATAAAATACTTCGAATCCATAGCCTGGACTTCGGTGCACAGAACTTTTGTGTAATAAAATACATCAATCCATAGCCTGGAGTTCGGTGCACAGAACTTTTGTGTAATAAAATACGTCAATCCATAGCCTGGAGTTCGGTGCACAGAACTTTTGTGTAATAAAATACATCGAATCCATAGCCTGGAGTTCGGTGCACAGAACTTTTGTGTAATAAAATACATCGAATCCATAGCCTGGAGTTCGGTGCACAGAACTTTTGTGTAATAAAATACATCGAATCCATAGCCTGGAGTTCGGTGCACAGAACTTTTGTGTAATAAAATACATCGTATCCATAGCCTGGAGTTCGGTGCACAGAACTTTTGTGTAATAAAATACATCGAATCCATAGCCTGGAGTTCGGTGCACAGAACTTTTGTGTAATAAAATACTTCGAATCCATAGCCTGGAGTTCGGTGCACAGAACTTTTGTGTAATAAAATACATCGAATCCATAGCCTGGAGTTCGGTGCACAGAAGTTTTGTGTAATAAAATACATCGAATCCATAGCCTGGAGTTCGGTGCACAGAACTTTTGTGTAATAAAATACATCGAATTCGTAGCCTGGACTTCGGTACACAGAACTTTTGTGTGGGGGGAGGGGGCTGTGTAATTATTTGATCAATTATTCGTATAATGAAATAAGTATTCGATTAATTCTTTGTATGCGGATAATTACGGGTAACGAGTAATCGTTCCAGTAATTAAATAATTATTCGATGAATTATTTGGGTAACGAATAGTTATTAACACAATCGGATAACTATTGTAAAAGGCTTAAGCATGCTGCTAAATTTCCGTAGGTATTCTTCACATTTAAATGATTAGCTCTTTCCCCTTTGGCATGAAATACCCCGTTCGATTTGTGTTAAAATCGTTAACCGACGTCTCTTCTAGCTCCAGTGCTGAAAGCGGTCGTTAAACTCTAAATAACCAAACCATGAATCTCCGGTTGTCGTTGCCTCTGCTCACAATTGCTTGTTCCCGTCAATTGTGTTACTTCTGCTATTACTGTATCCACTCAAGGATCTCAATCGGTATTCTCTCTGTTCGAAATTGTCTTCGGTTGAATTTCCTCAATTTCTGGAGGATGCTTCCTCTGATCTATTTTTATGAGACTGTGGGAAGGGGAGAAAGGACGCTTATTTTTCTCGTCATTGCAATGATGAAAAATGGTTTTTGTACGTGGACAGCTTTTCTTGTCGCGAAAGTGGAGGGCCCTCTCCTTGCATCTCTGAGTGGTAGTGGTGGTTGTATCCTGGGAGCGGAGCAAGGTTTTCGAATCTTGGTTAAATTTATGTGGAGTAATTTTCTGCAACCACGTTTTGCAAAATTGGTTTTTCCTTAGTAAAAAGACATGCAAAGTCTCCCGAGTTTTTTATTTTATTTTCTTCCTTTGTTAGAAAACGCAATTTGTTATGA
The DNA here is from genome assembly GCF_964235325.1 of Thermobia domestica. Classification (NCBI taxonomy): domain Eukaryota; kingdom Metazoa; phylum Arthropoda; class Insecta; order Zygentoma; family Lepismatidae; genus Thermobia; species Thermobia domestica. The sequence goes on from NC_137462.1 coordinate 8,930,628, forward strand.
GGAACGTTTCCCTTTGGTGGTTGCAACGAAGACAACTTCATGAAAACTAAATTGGATTCCTTGGCTTATGCGGCCACATGCGTTTTACTCATATGCATACGTCACTAAAAACAACTCACATGTATGGTGTTTGCTTTCTTTTGTAGGGGAAGGAGATTGTTTTTAGTTTCAAAGACATGGGAGATTTGTTTCTCAGGAACATGAAGGTGATCGAAACCAAACTGGTAGTGGTATTATCCAGGTGCGCATTCAGAAATTTTTGTTTAAAGGTGTCCAAGTATTGGGGGGGGGGCGGTGTAATGTCTATTTAGTATTGAACAGACATTATTCTGGACCCGAAAGGATGATAAGTAATCGTGAAATATTTCCACCTATATTTTCAGAAAAAATACAGAGCTAGATTGTTTTTATAAGGGAACGAGTACAGATAAAATGTAAGATCAAATTGTCATGCTACATCAATCATTTCCCTGTTAAACAAATATACTTTTATTGAGAAACTGTACATATGTATGTGTTAGGAAGAATTTGGAGGGGGCTTCACACCCGATGGACCCTCCGTGGATGGTATCTTGTGTTGAAAACAAGTAATATTTGTGTAATCATTCGTGATCATTGATGTTTACCACCCCAGTTCATCACCAAGGCTATATGAGACATGGACCTACAATTTAAAGTGGAATCCTGTCCACAGTAATTAATAAGTTAAAATTTCTTTCCGTCGAGAGTCAAACCCTGGATTTCGTGCACTAAAGATACGCGCGCTAACCACTAGACTAGCAGGGAAGATAATCATTCGTGAGCACGTTCTGAATGTACGATTGTACTTGGTTTTCAAAAAGTTAACTTTAAAAGTTAATTAACGTATAGAAACAGGTTCGAAATTGATGCATTCTCATCCAATAGGAGTATGTATGCAGGGGCGGCGGTTAAGAGCAAGAGGGGGCAATTGGCCCCCCTTTTTTTGAAGTGGTCCCTTAATGTATATAGTTTCATTTGAAAATGTAAAGTTTTTATATGTATTATTGGTTCATAGAAAAAATGGTGCCATATAATATTTGCCGTTGCGTGAGTAGGTATTGGCCATTTGTCTTCCCGTAGAATTAAGAAAGCTACAGGAATTGCGTTTTAATTGCAATTCAAAGTAATTAATATTGCAAGTGCGTATTTCTTTAAATGTCGTAGCATATGCTGGTAGTATTTACTCTCTTTCATTTTCTAAGAGTAATAACATACATTTAGTAGCATGTGTGGAATTAAAAATTATTTTTCATTAATCCCCATTTTCAATATAACTTTTGCAAAACAAGCCTCATTATTCATTACTATGATTAATGTTATCCTTTCTATTTATTTGTTTTGCAAATTTGTTATTAAATAACCTGATCATTCAATTTTCCAGACAAAATTTTAAGATGTTCATGAGCAAGGAATCAAATCTCTTCTTATACTTTCGTTGTGTAAGAGTAGAAAGTTGCTCTTGTCAATTTACATAATAAAATATGAAATACGATATATGGAATTTTAACTGCAAAATGTACTATCCTGTTAGTTTTACAACCTTTCGTCAAGCAAAGTGTTATAAACAATTAGGAAAACTAACTAATTTACAAATATTCAGATTATGTCTTGCCCCCCAACTTTTAACGTCCAATTGCCGCCACTGCATGTATGTAAAGAAAATCGGGTCGCCGGAGGCGGAAGTAGATAAAATATTGCGTGAGGTGACGTGCGCGGAGAAGAACAATTGAATAAAATTGCGTAAATTTGTTGAAGATGATGTGCTATTTGGAAGAATTTGCAACTTTTTTAAGACCTTGAACTCGTCTTTGGAAGTGCAAAGTCCGGAAGAGAGAAACAGAGAGAGAGAGGGAGCGGAAAGTGCAATGATGAGTGACATGTGACGCACACTTGAACACCGCCTCGCATGATGAGAAATTCGTGGATGTAATACGGCAGTCACATTATATACTGAAGGAGATATGAAAAATGTGTTACTTTTCTTTCTTTCTTCGTGTATGCTTTTATTGTTTGCCACAGACAGTAGATACTGATCAGAGATTCAGAACAGCAATTAATTTTTGTAAATGGAATAGTGTTAATTATATGTATAACACGTCTATCTGTTCTAATTACACGTCGTGCAACACTTGTAATCATTTACAAATTCAGAGACGATTTTAAAATGTCGGAGCATGTGTCTATATCGTAATAAGACCACAATTCGCTAATGGGAAAGGAGAGTGGAAGATTATTGTTGATATGTCTAATGTCCAATCAACCCTGGTCAAGAATATAATCAACTCATTTATGGAAGAAGGGGAATGGTGGCTCAGTGGTTGAGCGCTTATCCCTGGTGTGTGGCGTCCTAGCTTCGATCCCCGGCCAAGTAAGTTTGTAGGTTCTCTCGGTGTATCCCCGTTTCCTCCCACAATCTCATTCCACTAATTGGGGGAGCGGTGGCTCAGTGGTAGAGCGTTCACCTCCATTGCTTGAGGTCCCTAGCTCGATCCCAGCTGGCGCCGTGTGGACTTTGTGGTGGACAAACATCATGCTCGTGGGTTTCCTCGGGGTTCTCCCGTTTCCTTTCACTATCTTCATTCCACCATTTCATTCATCTCTCATCATCACCGTCTCCTTTAGCCTAACTGGCACAACCGTGGGATGTAAAACTTAAAAGATTTCATTTCATTTTCATTCTACTATTTCTTTCGTCATCATTCACTTGCCTCAATTATCCGTCTTCCGTAAACTAACAGCCATAATCGTGGGACGTTAAACTGAAAAACTTTATTTTCATTTATGGAAGAGAGAATGTGAGGCGTAGAGGAGGATCATATATGCTAGCATCCAAAAAGTTCAACGTAACTTACATACGAGAAAATATTAATAAAATGTCAATTGCACAGAACGTACTAAACTAAATATAGAGTAGAATACCTTGAATCAACGATTGTTTCTTTATTGAAAAGTTGGCAAAAAATGACAATTTTGATCTTTCTCTGACGGCCACAGTCTCCTTGCAACAACGTAGTATGCTTTAAGAGGCCTCATCCTGGCGAAATTAAAATACCGCTAATTTTACAGTAATTATGTGATATCTTCAAATAGATAAAAGATAATTGAAATGTGGAACAAGAGCGCCCTAGACAATATTATTTTGCGTGAGGTACCGTTATTACAAGTCACGTAGTGGCTTTCCGTTACAAACGCGAAAATAAATGCCGATTTTGAAAATGGCTCGAAATCGAAAGCAGATAAGTGAGTCGTGATAACGGTATCTCATGTAAAATAATATTGTCTAGGGCGGTCTTGTTCCTCATTTCGATTATCTTTTATCTATTTGAAGATATCACATAATTACTGTAAAATTAGCTGTATTTTAATTTCGCCGGTGATTCCATTCCTCACAAAGTGCTATGTGGAGATCTGAAATTACTCTTTGTGGGGGATTGTGGGCTGCAATGTTTCCATAATGAATCAGGAGGGATACTCTATGAGGTTCATAATGGGAAGACCATAGACGTAACTAGAATATCTTGGTTGGGACATGGACTCTGATTTTAGGCCATACCACAGTTCCAGCCTGTGGTCCAACGGTATTCTAGAGGCGCAACAGTATACCGCCCCTGGCTTCCCGAGTAGATTGGACAATAAAATTATAGTAGAACTGGAAACGATATCTTATATTTTTACGTAGAAACCTAACAAATGTTTGGAACACAACAAAAAATTACTCAGAGAAACTACAGAAGGTTGATCCGTCTGTATGTGTCTGATTTTGACGCCTCACCTACCTTAGAAAACCCACGGGACTACCATCGGTTGCATTCGACGTGAGTACTATGTAACTTGTTAATAGCCTTGCACCTTAATTTCCACTGTAGGAGGCTCCATTGAAATACAGGAGTGGAAATCTTGAGTCACTCCTTTTGCAAGCTTTCCAGAGGCCATGCACAATGATGATACGACGCCAAGCAGATGCAAATGCTTTTTCAGTAGGCCAAACCCACAAAAATCCGTGGGATTTGCATCAGTTGAGTTCACTGGTGTGTCCTGGAAGGAAATAGCCTGGATGCTGATGTATGCCGCCATTTGTGTAGCGGGATGTATGTGATGAGGCTTTATCCATATGCACACGGACTTGATTTATTGCATTTCCATACAGAGCCCAGATCTGTATAAATTGGTGTGAGGATATGTTACTGATAAAATACGGAGTTGATTTCGCAGTTTTAGGACATCTGATGAAACGTTAATTTGCCTTATAGCAGTATCCTATCTCAACCAGAAATTTCTTTGAGAAACTTGCTTTCCATTGACGGATGAAGTCAGGACGGGCTTTTGCGTTTCGTGGGGGTTGTGGCTCGAATTTGACCATAATATGATAGATAAATCCATGTTGTCACATCCGAGTGTGACAACAACCTTCCACTTTTCCTCGGATAAATGTCGTTCGTGAGTGCGGGCAGTGATTTTTTTCCCTCTCCGTCCGATGAACTGTAGTAAGGACATGTCTATGACTTTTAAACACAATCCAGAGCTTTAATTTGCAGTTCTCAGTTGACTATGCCACATGCAATTGTATTGCCATCACATGTTGTGTAGGGACGTTCCGAGCTACAGATGAAGTCATCGCAGTACACGGTCGCATTCTGCTTCCCTTATTGGGTGAGCGAAGAGCTGGGACGTCGTGGTGTTTATGTCGATTAATTATGTTCTTAATGGTCGTTGATCCCAATGTATATCCATTTTACAAGCAGTGCTTTTGAATTTGTGTCACGGAAAACTTGGCGAGAAAAAGTGCTACGACGTAGCCTTCCCAAAACGGTTCACTTTCGGAGCCATGATGCACACACGCAAACGTGACGCGATACTAGAGGCCTTTGGCTTTCTCCTGCTGTTTGAATCATTCGGATCTATCGATTCTATGAGGAGGTGTGAAAGTTTAAAATCGGACACATATTAACTGGTCAACCTTATGTACTGTTAATTGACTTGATTGATTAAACGCCCCTTTCAGTACCAGTTATAGTTTAAGGTGGAATCCGATCCACTGCAATACTTTTAAATTTCAAGGGTCTTCCGGGAATCAAACCGGGACCCCGTGCATCAAAGGCGCTCGTGCTAGCCACTAAACAAGGGACAGAACAGGGAGGAACTACTGCCCTGTAGGAGTTCGCGCACAGAATTTTTCTGTGTAAACATTTCTTTAGAGAGGCTGCGAAGGAGATCTCTGGTTGCTGTAGCGGTGCCGCCTCCAACAGTGAACTGTTGTATACAGATCAGAATCCAGCTGTTTAGTGAAATGACGTAATGACCTAGTGATGTTTTAAAGGCAGGGAAGGGGAGGATGTGTATGGGATGTTCTGACGTAATCAGTCAAAGCGGTTCCTCATTGATATCTGTTTGCCCTTTCCTCTTCTTCTCTCTGAGCAGTTCTTTTTCAAGTCTTTTGCGTTGGCTGGAGCCAAACTGGAAAATGTCGTTGACTTGACTTTCGCTTCTGCTTAAATGTTAGGGAAATTGGCTGAAGCAGAGAAGTTCGCCTGGGAAATGCAAAAAAATCGCCGTGCTTGGCGAGCAGCTCAATTGGAACCACTGAAGATGAAGGGCATTTAGCAGTCACGAGCTGTGAATGTCTTTGCTTCATGCTGGATTATGCTGTTTTCTGTTATTTCCTTCTGTTCTTGCGTTCCCAATTCGAAAGTTGTGTCCCGTTGCTGATTTATTACTTAAAAACATTTGTTAAAAAAGGCAATCGGAAAGGAACTTGGATTAAGAGGCATCGAACATTGTCTAGAAAGCCATAAATAACGTAAATAGACCTGATTTCTGCCATTACTAACATGCGAGTTGTCACAAATCAAAGCCTACATGCATGACTGTTCTAAATAAACTGTTCGTCTTGATATAGCAGTTTTCTGTTTTAACCGTATCAAGCCCCCAGAAATGATTATATGTATGTATATATATCAGCGTCTCTTATTAGCAGGAACCCATATACTCGTATGATCTAGGGGGCCGCGGTGGCTCAGAGGTAGAGCGTTCACCTCTGGTGCTTGGGGTCCCGGGTTCGATCCCAGCCCCCGCCAAGTGAACTTTGTGGTGGGCAAACACCGTGTGCGTGGGTTTTCTCGGGGTTCTCCCGTTTCCTCCCACTTTCTTCATTCCACCATTTCATTCATTACTCATCATCACTGTCTCCTTTAGTCCACCCGGCATAACCGTGGGACGTAAAACATAAAGATTTCATTTCTTTTTTTTTCATTTCATACATGGTTAAAAAATAACTATATGCGAGTACAAAGTGGATGACTAATTTGTTTTAATTATTTTAACGCATTGACGTGGCTTATTTATTTATGTTTTAATATTATGTGGAAGCATTCTTCATTGGCTGTAAGATAAACATCATTTAGGGGGGCTAGGAGGAGCCGTGCCTCCATTTGCTCCCTCCCATGGCTACACCCCGAACTAACCAGAAGTACTTGACTTACACATACGGAAACAAATTGGAGCTATTTTCAATCTTCCTCGACCATCCCGTACAAATTATGGTGAAGAATCATGAAAAAAAAAAAAAAAAGAAAGAAAAAGAAAGAGAAAAAATAAAATGAAATCTTTGAGTAGGCTAAAGGAGACAGTGATGGTGAGTAATGAAAAAAGTGTGAGGAAACGGGAGAACCCACGCACACGGTGTTTGTCTACCACAAAGTTCACTTGGCGGGGGCTGGGATCGAACCCGGTACCCCAAGCACCAGAGGTATACGCTCTACCACTGAGCCACGGCGGCCCCAGAAAGAAAAAATATTGTAGATGAGTGATAAAAATATTTTGGCGATTATAAAGAAATCGAATACCCTTGAGATAGACATAGTTATTTAGCACTTCCTACCATCATACTTATTAGTATATACGAAGGATGATACAAGAAAAAAGTTTACAAAGCCTATTATGGTTTATGTGTGAGACATAACTGTAAGATCAACACAACTGATGATAGGGGGCAGTCAACAATAGTCTTCGATATTATCACATATATTGCAACCACTTCTCATAACGGCAGATAAAGTTTTCTATACCATTTGCATACATATCCGCATCAAGTTCTCGTAGCTACCATGAGGCAGCGGTTTTGAAAAATCACATGCCAGATAATGGAGGCCAACCATTTTTTGCTTTAGAACAAGGAAAATGTGAAAGTCACTGCGGCTAGGTCAGGGCTGTAGAAGGGGTGCTCTAGTCGTTCCAAGTGTGACGTCAGTGGTTGAAGTATTGGTCTGCCGCTGTGTCCAGGGTTATCATTGACATATTGATCCGTGTTTCTTTAAAGGCACACCACCACTTCCCTACATGCTTTGAAATTCAGTCCCCCCCCCCATACACGTCTACAATCTGCTTATGAATGTCAACAGGTGTAATGTTTTTGTCCCTCAGGAACTGCATCAGTGACCTCATTTCTATTTTTAACTAATTTTCCAGACGATCATTGTTTTTAATGACCGACTCTCGGGTATACATAATCAGAAACCGAAGTCTTCAAATCTGCACCAAGACAGACATGTTATTAATCTACAAATAAATTTTCGTTAAGTTACAGTGAATAACAAAAGTTTTACGCTTTGCAACTTATTTTTCGATCATACCCCGTAACTTAAAAAAAAAAAAAAAAAAAAAAAAGACGTAAAGGACAGAAACTTATCGGTCCTGATCCATTGAGTTGGTAGTAAGAGCAATAAAATCTAAATTTTATTTAAAATTACGAACGAATATGCATTTAGTGAGAGTGGAAAACCTTTCGAAACTAAACGGCGGTACAAACATCTTGGCATTTGAAGGCGGCGCTCCAAGTTCCTTTTAAATGCTGCTAGCAAATGAGAATCCAGCGGTATTGCCACGTTTATTTTGTACACATCCGCGTCTATCCTCTGCCACCTGATCGCGCCGTAGTTTGTCTGCTTAGCCATAGCCACACCGTTTAGCATTCGGCAACGTCGCGTCAGAGCTTGCGTTTTATTCGTTTAGCTGAAATGCCAAGATGTTTGTTGCAGGCTTTAATTATGTTTATTAGCAGAACTTTCCTAAGTGATATATATATATATATATATATATATATATATATAGTTTACCATGTATACGTATGTAAAATACTATTGATTCTTTAACTTTTTTTTAAGTGTTTGTCTTTATCAGTGACTTCATAAAAACCGTATGCATGGATTTTTGAGTAGTTGGCATTTTAAGAAAACTGAGAGAAATGGCATTTTTAATTCACCTCTCTTGCCCATTCATTTTCATTTTCCACGTTCTAATTTTTTTCTCGTATTTTCTTGTATTGTACGCTTGTTCGGAAGTCAAGAGCTTTGTAATGTAAAAAAGTGCGGTTGTGCTTTGCCATCACTTCTCAGCAGTAGTTTGTTTGAGAAACTACTTCTTTGGAGTGAGTTAGCGTTTCTTTTGAATCGAGTTCACAACACTTGATAAACGATGTTGGCTGTTTTTCTTTTCTTTTCTTAAACTTTATAAGTAAAAGACAAAAAAACGTGTGTTCAGTGGTAATTTTCGCGTGAAATTGCCAATTTTCTTAAGAACTCTGGTTTCATTCTCTTTTCCATGTTTTTTCATAGCTGTTTTCTCGTTTGTTGCTTAGGAAATCAGAGTTGCTTTTTTTTTTTTCGTTTTTGTAAAAACCCTTATTTTCCCTGCATCTACTGAAGCCGTTGCGCAGCGCAAAAATCGCATCCGCTCTGGGAAAACAAGCAAATCGCGTTTGCACATCGTTAAATGTGTGAGTCATTCGAGTCAGGCCAGTCAGTAGTAGTAGCAGCTATGCTGGTTTCTTATAGCATGACATAATTGCTATTACAAGATGGCCTATTTTGTATTTTCTTTTCTTCTCTCCTTCATTACACTTGTGTCAAAAGGAATTACTGTCTACTATTAACTTTTTTTTTTTTTTTTTTTTTTTTTCGGCAGCTGCTGAAGTTAGTATTCTTTCACTTCCAAATGACGATTTTTGTGGTTTGCATGCGTGGTTTTGGCGCTGGTCATAATAGCTATTGTGCAAATTCACTTTCTTTGCCCAGAAGGAACGTGAGGTAACCTAGGTGCCTACGCAAAAATTTAATATAGCCTAGCTGTTTTCTATAACTTTCGCTCTACAAAACGAACATTTTTGTTCAATAATTTAATGTTAGAACTATTTTATTTTTTCAAAAGTAGAATAGTTATCAAAAAGTTGTTAAATATACGTATCCTATATAGTTACCATACCACCTGTTTCAGATTAAAACGTTCAATGCTTATAAATCACAAATCACTGGAGATGTAAAGACGAAACAAAAAGTTATAATGTATGGAACATCAAAAATACATGGCCTATGGGACCTTTTGCTTGCCCCAGAGCAGGGGTGCACGCAGGTGAGTTTTAGATCGGAGGTTGCAACCTAAAACCCGGCTGTTTAGGAGGAAGGGAATTTTCATTGAAAATTGTACATCCAAACTGGAGAAATGTAAATCTGGGGAGAGAAAGAAACGTTTGGGAACAGAATGGAATGGAAGAGAAAGGTAAGTTTAGAGTAGAATTGCAAATTTGGGAGATTGCTTCCAAGCCCTTGCGGGAGATTGGCAACTTTGCCCCACAGGGTCCTCTATCATAGGACTTTGAGTGATCAGCCGAAACTTTTAAACGGCAAGGTATGTGATCTCATACATCATAGAAAATATCATGAAGAAACAACAAATAACCCATGTGAGGAAAAACGTTTTTCGTAATGGACACTGTTCAACATTTAGGGTCTAACTGAATTTTTGCCCAGGCAGATAAAGCTTACAGTTAAGGCAAATCTCAAGTCTCAAATATCACCAATAGGTGGCAGCACATTCCATTATTATTATTATTATTATTATTATTATTATTATTATTATTATTATTATTATTATTATTATTATTATTATTAATTTTATTTATTGAGCGACAATATTTACAATAGTTCAGTCAAATTTAGGAGATCAGTATTGAAACTTTGCCCCAAACTTAAGGACAGTTTAAAGACTTATAATCATTGCCATCATATTATACAGAACTATTGTATGTATAGAACTATTTATAAACATAAGACAGTTACACATTTGTAGCACGTAGGGACGACATGTCTGGTGCAACTACTCTTATCACCAATAAAGGCGTTGATAAAAGGATGATAAAATATCATATAATACTGTATTATTTTTCCTCCCTCTGAAAACTCTACCAATTCTGTTTGCTTCCTCCGTGTTTGCAGCCCGCAGCCTGCTGTGGATTTCCGAAGCTTGACAACCAACCCTACATTTGCAAAAAATTTGATCGCATCTCTTTGTATCTGTTATCCATGTCGTTTAGTTATCTCCAGAAAATAACAAAAGAAATACGTATGTATAACATCATTGTAATCGTGTGAAGTTTCATTGCAATCCGATAAAAAAAAAATATGAATAGTTACTACGATGGAGGCATTCGTAACGTACTAAACTGTGAACCTCTGAAATTTTCACTAATGCGTTGTTACAAATTAATGTTGTGTTGTTTCAAAATCTCTTGAGCAGTTATCATTGGCTGTTATCTTATTTTTGCACCACAATGCATAATATCTCTTTTGACTTCTGTCAACGTTCAAGGTCAGAGGATGGGAATAGAGCGTCAATGCTAAAAATATGAACACCTATTCTCTAGGGAAGGTGAGTGCGTACACATGTTACAGCATTCATTGTCAAGGTTATAAAAACTATGTTATTTGATTTCATCATTACAGCTAGAGAGAATTCTGCTTTGATAACCAGGAAATCCTTTACAGTTGGAAAAGTTTCATGAGAAAAACATTTATACTTTTACCAGAGTTTGGAACCATTTTATGACATTTACTGTATATTTTATAGAGTACTTGTAGTTACGAAATTCTATTTTCATCTCAAACTCTACAGGAAAGACGGACAAGCAAGTGAATATACAGTAGTATTTCGAAATGAAAATTAAATCTCTCGTTTACGTCCCACGGCTATGCTGTTGAACAGGGGCGGATTCAGAACGGACTTCTGGGGGGGGGGCGGTGGGTCGTAATACTGCTACTTAGAGCTACTTTTAAGAGCTCTCCGATGGGTTTTATTTATATATAAAATAAGAGTTTCCTCTTCTGGGGGGGTAATCGCCCCGATCTACCCCTGGATCCGCCCCTGCTGTTGAAAACTGTGATTACGCAGAAAGGGACGAAATTTTTTAACCCTCGTAGTACCAACGGGGGCTACTTTGTGCTCACCATAGGTTTTTTTTTTTTTTTTGTAATTACTCTTCTAATCGTTTTTAAAATTGAAAAAAAAAAATGTTTAGCTAAAGGGTATACTGTGGTGCAAATTGAACGTTATTGTGTCTCATAAATTTGCTGTTTTAAGTGTTGGGCACAAACTACCGTGCTGTTGGTAGATGTGACTGTTATTTAGAAGTGTCACTTCTAGATCCCATGATAATAAATAGTTGTATCCTGCCTTTTTTGAATTTGGAAGTTAGTCTTATGCCGTGTACTTTCACTTCAGTCTAGGGATGGACAGAACCGATTCCTAGAGGAACCGGTTTTCGGCCCTGAACGAATCCGGTTCCGGAACGGTTTTTTCAGATCCAGGTCTGGAACCGGTTCCTAAGATCCGATTCTGAAACCGGGTTCGGATCCAAGTCTGGAACCGGTTCCTAAGATCTGGTTCTGGAACCGGGTTTTCGGATCCAAGTCTGGAACCGGTTCCAGAACTTTGTGGCCATCCCTACTCTAAACCCGAGCTGCTGGCAGGCTGTAAACAGTGTGCTAGATGAAATGGTGGAAGTGACAGGCAGGCGTCCAGGCGGCGGCCGCTTGTCTCATTTGCCTAAACAAACTGTGTAACTCGCAAAATAATTGACTAAACAGGCAAACTGGCAAACTCATTTGGCTAAACACCCACTGGTGCACCAAAATTTTTTTCTGGGAGCACAAGCGGGTATGGGCGGGGAGGGCACAAGCGCGTGGTCCCCTTTGCAGTGTTTTGGAGGTGAACTTAGTGCCTCCTTCACGGGTCTTTGGGACTTTCGGATCCAGGTATGGAACCAGTTCCTAAGATCCGGTTCTAGAACCGGGTTGACGGATCCAGGTTTGAACCGGTTCTAAGATCCGGTTCTGGAACCGGGTTTTCAGATCCAGGTCTGGAACCAGTTCCTAAGATCCGGTTCTGAAACCGAATCTCAAAGAACTGGTTCCACCGGAACCGAAACTTTGTGGCCATTCCTACTTCAGTCACTGTATTAGTGTTTCTCATAAATTTGCTATTTTAAGATGGTGGGCACAAAGTACCTTCGGTTTAAAAATACTGTAATCACTTCCGCTTTTCCTCGGCTTACGGCCTTGCATCTCGTATCTCAGCATTTGCTTTCGTTCTTCGCACGGCAAGAATACGTTTATAGGATTATTCTTTGCGAAAAATTTAAACCATTTTTTCCCTTTTAGAGTACACATCGCGATCAAAGTAAAATGATAAAAATTCCATGTCGGCCCAAGTGTTAAATATGTTCAATAGTTCATTTCAAATGATTCACCCGTTTTCCTGTGATGTCATTTTTATGTATTGATTTATAAATTGCCTCCTTCTCTCATTAAAAGCGAAATTTCCGGGAATGTTGTAGCGCGATTTCTGGAAATGCTGTGGCATAAATTTTTACTATTTTGAATAAGGAGTTTCTATACCAAGTTTCATATCCGTAACATGTCTGTAACCTTAAGTAAACTCAAGATATGGCCATCTTATTTTAATAATTGCAACCGCCACGCTCTTTCTTTCTTCCTGTTTTTTCTCCCTTGTTGGGGAAATATCAAACAATGCTGAAACATATCTTTAATGATTTTAAATGAAATGTCTAAATGTCTCTTCTTCAGAGATTCGTAGATACGGGCATTTTAAGATTATAATTGCCATCCCTCTCTTTCCCTCCTCCTCGTCGAATTTCAAAATCGTCAATCATGTTCCTTAAGAGTCTGACATACTAAAAATAATACAAAATTCACCATTTTTCTTTTGCTTGTTTATTCATAAATAAAAGAAGATAATGAAATGCAACTTACCACAATCATAGATAACGTTACTCTACAACAGAAAATATGAACCTGAAGGATTTTCAGTATTGCCATCCATACAAATTACAGTGTTGCCAGAAAAACAACGCCCCTAAAATCTAAGTTCAGACGGCGACTAGAGGAACAATTTAAACTACATTTGGTTCAGTATCAGTTGTTTCGGTTTCTTCTGAACTACTTTTTTAAATAACATTATTATTTAGTTTTAATAACTGTATGTTAAATATATTTTGTTTTTTACAAACTAAATACAACTATTATTTAAAAAGTAGTTCACAAGAAACCAAAACATCATGATACATAACCAAATGCAGTTAAGTTCGTTCCTCTACTCGCTGCCTTAACTTCGATTTTAGGGGCGTTGTTTTTTCTGGCAACACTGCAATTTCCATGGATGGTAACTGTAATTTCTATAGATGGCAACACTTTAATTTCTATGGATGGCAACACTGAAAATTCTTGAGGTTCATCTTTTCTGTTGTAGAATAACATTATCTATGATTGTGGTAAGTTGCATTTCATTATATCCTTTCACTTACGAAAAATAAGCAAAAGATAAATGATAAATTTTGTATTATTTTTAGTAAGATAAGGCTCTTAAATCACAAAATCCTGTGCCCTGTCATTTCAAGTTTCTAGCTTAAGCTGTTTGGCCTGGGCGTTGATCAGTCAGTCATCACTTCTTGTTTTATCTATAGAGATGTAGTGTAGTTCTTGTATATTACTGCATTATATTTATTATTATTATTATTATTATTATTATTATTATTATTATTATTATTATTATTATTATTATTATTATTATTATTATTATTATTATTATAAAAATACAGGACGTGACAGAAATAACGTCAAATTCCATGAGCTATAAAATGCATCACAAGAACAGAATTATACAGATTGCGTACAGAAAACCATAAGCAGATGGCAGTGGAAAATACACAATATCGTCACCATTTACCCAGCCAACAACATCACTACCCTGAAGACGGCATGTAAACGAAGTGTTCCGTTTTATGCACGATACTCACGTTTCCTATCAATCACTCTCAGGCAAGTCTTACAACACAAATCGACTAAAATGTGAACGAATTATGGAGCAGAATTAGGTCCTGTGATCGAGGCGGCTACTTTTTTGGATTTCATAACCCTAACTATCGCCTTATCCTGAAGAGAACAAAATGGCTACTAAGGGAATAGGTCCGTTACAGTTAGATTGCTTCAGTACATTTTATATACAACATTACTTTTAGAAAAGTGAACTTTGTGGTGGACAAACACCGTGTGCGTGGGTTTTCTCGGGGTTCTCCCGTTTCCTCCCACTTTCTTCATTGCACCATTTCATTCATTTCTCATAATCAACGTCTCCTTTAGCCTAACCGGCATAACCGTGGGACGTAAAACTCAAAGATTTCATTTCATTTTTCATTTTCATTACTTTTAGAAGTACTTTATTTCTGTTGGGACATTTTCTTCTACGTAGTTCTGTCTTGTCGTTTCAGAATATTCACTGGCTTGAACAGTGCAAGAATATTTTTTTCTATTTTTTTTTCGTAGAGTGAGTACAATATAGTTACGTTAAATAAAAAAATATATAAAAAAAGAAAATGTCTTCTTTTCCGTACAATATTAGGTAGCTTTGGCCCTGTTCAACTCGAATTACCAAAACTCTGCTATAATCGGGACACATAAAAGACAGTATTTCTGTACTGTATGCTTACAATACATGCTCCTTTTCTTTTCTTCGTCAAATGCCAAACTACCAATTGTGTCGTTACTGAAAAGTTGTTTGGTAATCCTGGCATATATATCAGTAATTTCAAACTGGGTGCTCTGTGACGTCACACTTTTTGCTTACCTTCTCAGTAATCTACACAGAGGAGGAGGAGACTGGTAAGTGGTGCTTAGAAGGAATAGTGGTGACAGGTAAGATAGCTTGGTCTGTGGCGTTACAACAGGTGGATCCATAACTACACGCATACTGCCAACATTTGTTTATACTCTCCTCCTATTTGTGTCATTCCCTCGTTTGCTCCATGTATTCTCACTCACTCTTTCCTCAGATCGTAAATGCGTGCTCCTACGTCATATATTGAGCAGTTGGAAACTTATCTTTAATTTTTATACCAATATATAAATGGGTCAAGAATGACGTACATACGATAATACTTTCGAATAATTTGTTTCCGACAGGCTATTATATATGGAGGTTGCAATGGAGGGCTACCTCATAGCTAAGCGGTTACCGTACGCGCCTCTGGCTTGGGAGACCCGGGTTCGATTCCCGGCGGGAGTATGTATGGTTCGGATCCTACATTAAGCTGTAGATTCACGTCTCATATAGCCTTACTGCTGATCTCAAAATCAAATCAATATATTAATAATGTAGTAAAAAATGTTTAAACACCCGAAAGTAAATGAACAAATGAGTAAGTGATACTTATTCAGAAATGAAATGAATTTTTTAGTTAAAGGACCCTACGGTTTTGTCCTTTAGGCTAAAGGAGACGGATAATTAATGAATGTTAATAATAAAAAAAGAACTGGTAAATTGAGAATGTCCATCATCAACTCGCTTGTTCCGGAATCGAACCAGGGACCGCTAATGCAGTAAGTAGGATTTTACCACTGAGCTGCCATGCTCCCAGTGATACTCAAGTAAGGAAAGTATGTGGTATGTAATATAACTTCTTTAACTTCGTACTTTCTTTGACTCCGGAAGTGCTGAAATGGCTCGACTCTCCCCTCATCTTGCTGTATGAAAAGGACTATGACAATTGGCTGATTGATCGACTTAAAACGTTTTGATTGATTGATTGATCGATCTGGATGATAAAGAACTGCGAAGAACCTGACATTCAGAGGGCGGTTGTTGTTGGTCTTTTGGTTATGTTTCCATTATATTTTAGACGCGTAATTGCGATACCGCAAAACTTACTTTCCCTTTTGTTGAGGGTTCGTTAATGGCTAATTTCGCTTTCAAAACTTTCCACAATGATCCCCCTATGGGAGTGGAGAAGCGTGGAATTCGGATGGTGGGAGATAGTCATCAGTCAGACCAACACAACCATTGCCTGTCATAATTATAGGTTTTTGGTTTAGGGTTTATCGTGTGTGGATGTGTGCTCCGTTCCATGACAGCTGACGAATCCGTTGATTATTGATCAGCAGCAGAGAACGAGAGCGGTTCGGAGACTGAGTCACATTGCAGATTGAAAGAGTTTCCGCGAATGGTGTAACATTTTGAAATATGCTCGCAAAAGGAATCCTTCGTTTCTGCAAACAAAACACAGTGTAATAATCTTGAAAGGATTTCAGTAATAACTTCTCTTTTTCTTCTTTTCAGTTTTCTTTTCTTTTTCTTTATTTTTTTGTAGTCTATTCACGATACCTTCCATGTTTCTTAGAATAATTAATAACACTACAGGGTTTTCCCTGTGCTCCCCATCACTTTTTCGGATTTTAGTGAATAAGTTGAAAAACAAAGTCGTTCTTTCTGAAAAAATGTTGCGGGAGGGGGGCACGATTAGTATTCCAGGGCACTGCTGGTACTATTTTATTTATTGTTATATTACAGACGTTTTATTTTGGTTTCCTCCGGGGTGCACTCTGAGAGATCCGGGGGGAAGTGCCCCCCAAAAAAACGTCTGGAAGAAACTGATTAAGAATACCAAATTTTGAACGCATAGACTCCTAATATCTATAAAAATATTATTAAATAAATATATAACAGTTTTAAGTCTTTCTGTAAAGCTCAGAAATGTGGATAAAAAATACTATATATGGGAAAGTTCAGATTGTCTTCTTAATATAATATAAAATAACGTGTGTGTGTCTGTCTGCCTTAAAATGTTCACATTGAAAGCAGTCGCCTAGAGCTACCAAATTGTGTGCACATATATATATTCATCAGCTCTAATTGCGTACAAAGCCGTTTCTTCCTATTTTCGACTCAAAGAGGAAATTGGAGGGCGTCAAAATTTATGCGAAAATTTGGAACTGCCATGCGTTTGATGTAGACAACCCAACCATTCTCCCTGTCGTCCAGGTTGCATACTCTGTTTGTCTTTGAATTCTTTTGTATTAATCTTATTCTTCTCGTGTCCGTCGTTATATATTTCATGCGTTTCTTTACTTTTAAAAATTTTACATAAACATTATTTTTCCCGTGGAAAGAACGGATACCTCTACTAGTAATATTATAATTGTCGGACACTCAAATTTCTGCATTATGAAAAATGTTTTGAAAACAAGTAACACTTTGTAAGCGTAAGTGGCCTGCTTTCAATAATCCTTGTATTGTTTATGCACATTAACTTAATAATAATAATAATAATAATAATAATAATAATAATAATAATAATAATAATAAAAAGATGAAGTGGTGAGAATCATAATGAGGACGCTTAATTCTTAGGATAATTTAATTTACCTAAAGGTGGAGAATAAAATATTTTACATCATCTTGAAAATTACTTACTTTTGAATTGTGTTGCGTCACTAGCTCCTGATCCTCTAAAGCAGTGGTTCCCAATATTTTTTTTGAGGACTCCTTCGTAATTATTTACTTACCTGAACATAATCTTTTATTTTTAATTTAGTCTGGTGTTTTGTAAGGTGGCGGTCGGTCACAAAATGAAACAATCATACAGTATAAGACAACATTCCAAGTTATGTTTTATTATAGGCCTACATATAATATACAAAGTAGGATGTTTGGAATATATTTATTTTATGAAAAAGACAAATCGAACAGTTTTACTTCTTAATGCGATAAGTGAAAGTACAAAAGTTAAAGTAAAAGAGGAAGTACAATAGGTGATACCCTGAGGAAGAGTAGGCCCTACATTTACTCTTAAGGTTGATTTAAGGGGATAAGTTTTGCCGATAGATGTCACTACGGTCTTCGTATCTATCTTATATAGTTTTTACCTTTCACGAAAATTCGCGATTTCTCTTACAAATTTCAACGTAGAGACTTCAAATTTTTTAGATAAGGAACTTCATAATCTATCGAAGGCAACAATCTGTGCCGATTTTTTATTTAGAATTTTTTCATTGTTGAAATGGATATTCAAACCTTTAACAATATAAATATTACAAGAATGAAGAAAATTCTAAATAAAAAATCGGCACGGATTGTTGTCTTCGATAGGTTATGAAGTTCCTTCTCTAAAAATTTGAAGTCTTTATGCTGAAACTTGTAAGAGAAATCGTGAATTTTCGTGAAAGCTAAAAAATACATGAGAGAGATACGAAGACAGTAGTGACATCTATCGGCAAAGCTTGTCCCTTTACACCAACCTCTCTAAGAATGAATATCGATTTGATTATTTGTATTAATACAATAATATTTACTGAAGGCTTGCTTAAGATAAAGCCTAATTTCCGAACAATAAGTCGTGGACCCCTTAGTGACCCTGCCGCGGATCCCCTTTTAGGAATCATTGCTCTTAAAGAATCGAATCGTTCAGCGAATACAAAGCGACAGATCCTGCAGTTGAAAAATGAACTGAGATCTTTCAGTTGAACCCCCTACGATTGTGGCTTTAGTCTAAGGGAGACGATGATTAAGGGTCTTCACTACAGCGAAATTAAACCACTGCTAACTTTAGAGTTTTTCTGTAATACCTTCAAAATAAATTAAAATATTCGAAAAGGAGAAACGTAGTAAACTAGACAATACAATTTTGCATGTGATACCGTTATTACTACCAATCTATCTGCTTTTGATTTGAAACTGTAGATAGATTTAGCATTTTTTGCGGGTTCTGTAAATAGCGGCATACCAAAAGCAGATAGGTGAGTTATGGTAAAGATATCACATGCAAAATCATATTGTGTAATTCACTACGTTTCTGCTTTTTGAATATTTTTATTTGTTTGCAAGATATTAAAAAAAAAAACTAAAATTAGCGGTGGTTTAATTTCGCTGTAGTGAAGACCCTTAAGGCAAGTGAATGATAGAAGAATTGATGGAATGAGGATGTAGGAGGAAACGGGAGTATCCTGAGAGAACCCACGGACACGATGTTGCCCACTTGTTCGGGGAGCGAACCAGGAACCCCACGCACCAGAGCCAAGCTCTCTACCACTGAGCCACCGTGCTTTCCCTCCTGCATCTCAAGTATGCATGCAAATATTTCTCATGTTGGTTGATTTAGTGATTTTTTTTTTTATCTTCTCGGCCTTCGGGTGTACAATAATGGAACACGTGTCCCAGCGTTTTCGGAAATTTCCGTTTTAAGGGAAGGAGTGGAAGGGCATTTTCTATATAAATAAAAATCAAATGTAAGAATGTTTGACAGTGAAATATTAGAATACTACAGCGAATTTCAGATTGAGCTCCTCCGTGGCTAAGCGGTTAGCGTACGCGCCTTTGGCGTGGGAGACCCGGGTTCGATTCCCGGCGGGAGCTCATGTGGTTCGGATTCCACGTTAATCAGTAGGTCCACGTCTCATATAGCCTCGCTGCTGAAAGAGACGCTAAACTAAAATCAACTCAACTCAACGAATTTCAGATTTTTCTTGTATGAAAGACCATCACCTTACTTAGGCTTCTATTACAGTATTGGCATGAGAATCATATGGGTGGGAGTGCGAAAGGGTAATATATAAAAAATAATCAAAACGATCAATATTAGTGTCTAGTCCGTAATTTTTTGGTGTCACTCAAAAGAGTAGTTTAAATCCAAGTTCATAGCCAATCAGAATGAGGGATGGAAAAGGGTTTTCATGTAAAAATAATCAAAAACGACCGATATCAGTGATTAATCCATAGTTTTCTGTGTCACTTGGGGGAATAGGGGAATAGTGACATTTCCGATGCCGTTCAAGTCCTCATTCATCCCCTTAAAGCTACACTCATTGAAATATGTATATTAAGGGGTAATGAGGTTTCAAACACCTAGGTACATTCCATAAATATTTTCTCCATGCAAAAAAAGGGGGATTTCAGCTAGTATTTTATATTTTATTTATTAAGTTTTTCACCTTTCATTTCAATTTTATTTTATTTATTTATTTTTTGTTTTTTGTTTTAATGTCTTGGTATTGGCGAATTGATACTTGAATTTCACTTTTTGAAGTTTTATTTTGAATTTGTGATGCACACAATGTATCGGTCGTTAGTCTTTTCGTGACAGGGAGAAATGGTTAGTTCTAATGAAGTCGACTTTTTTTTTTTTTTTTTTTTTTTTGAAAATTGAGATTTTACAGGAATAAGTTTCTTTTGGTGAGCTCTACATTGTGTAGAAGTAGCTAAGGCGAATTCATAAAATTGAGGAAGCTACACCATTTGCTTATGTCAAAATTAGCCAGGTAACTGCTGTAAAATTTACCTTTAAACTGCTCTCGCTGTAAAATTTACTTTTTCCGACTTTGCCGGTTATTCACTGGAACCAGCCAAATAATCTCACTCCTGATGTCCCCATTAAACACTCGGTAATCAATTAATTATTTAGATTTTAACGTCTTTTTTCTGCTTTGAGACTATGAGATTTGTCGTACTACTACGACTAAAATTTATATCCGAGACAAACACCCACCGGGAATCGAACTTCGGAACATACACACAAAAGGTACACATTTTAGCCTTTTGGCCACCAAAGAACACTTGGATGTTGTGTGCTGGAGAATGGTTATCAAGTTTTGGCGCCACAGTTTGGAAAGCCAAAACTACAAGCTACATGTTCCGTTCGCAGTTTCGTCATAGTTAGGAGAGTGCAGAAACTTCGTAAATCAATAATTCGCAACCTGTAGGTCACAGCCAGGGGCCTTGGTTTTTGAGATGTTACCGTATCGTCTGAATGAGGTGATGGAAAAGAAAATTGAATTCAACTTCATCAAAAATCTAACTCGTGTTTACACGCACTAAAAGTACATTGCTTGTGAATGACCTTACTATATAGTTAAATAGCATGGTGCATGGGCTATGTGGAGTTCAACGTGTCCATGCAAACGCGGACTGTAGCAGTGTCTTGTTTTAAGTTGAAATATTGAACAATTCCTGCTCTCGGTTATATATATATACTGGACAATATATGCAACTTTACAATATTATTACTGTATGAGACACAGAATTGACCAAAGATGAAAGATGTACTCAATCGAATTAACTAAGACGACCTCGGGGGAAAGGGGATGAACGTTTTAGTGTATCTTCGTAGATTGGGGCTCAAAATGTATAGTACTATATACAATGATTTTTTTTGTTTGTTTTGATAGGCTCGATCGTTTTCAAAAATATAGGGTATACCCACCCCCGTATAGCTTGTTCTTTCGTAAACTTAAGGGGGCAGACTACTAAATATTTTTGAAAAGCTAACGAAGTTTCTTTCACCCGTTTTTCGTAAGTGAAAAGAGATAATGAAATGTAACTTACCACAATAATAGATAATGGTATTCTACATCTGAAAATACGAATCGGAAGAATTATCAGTGTTGCTATCCATAGAAATTACAGTGTGCCCAAAATTTGAATTACCCAAAAATCTAGGTTAAGGCAGAGACTAGAAAAATGAACTCAACAGTAGTTGATTAATTATCATGTTGTCTTGGCTCCTTGTTTACTACTTTTTAAATAATGTTTGTATTTATTTTGTAATAACTTGCAGAAGTTATTACAAAATAAATAAGTTATTACGAAATAAATACAAACATTATTTAAAAAGTAGTAAACAAGGAGCCAAGACAACATGATAATTAATCAACTACTGTTGAGTACATTTTTCTAGTCTCTGCCTTAACCTAGATTTTTGGGTAATTCAAATTTTGGGCACACTGTAATTTCTATGGATAGCAACACTGATAATTCTTCCAATTCGTATTTTCAGATGTAGAATACCATTATCTATTATTGTGGTAAGTTACATTTCATTATCTCTTTTCACTTACGAAAAACGGGTGAAAGAAACTTCGTTAGCTTTTCAAAAATATTTAGTAGTCTGCCCCCTTAAGGTAAGTATATGCTGGACTGTAGAAATATTGGGTGGGTACACGTCGTGTACTTGTCTATACGCCCAATAACATCTCGGCGTATATATGTAGTGACGGGCAAATTTCCGGGAAGATATTTTTCGGAAATATTCCCTGGGAATATTCCGGGGAATATTCCGAAAAATGGGAATATTCCGGGAATTAATGTGCAATCACAAAGAAAAATCCATTCTATTACTATATTACGATTTCATAGTTAAAATCGTTTTTTTTTAATCAGTATATTATTATTGTTGTCTCCAGAGGATTCTTTAAAATGTATAGGCTGAAGGGTATCATGTTATTTTATTAATATTTTATTATGTGTAGAGAGTACGCATAAATGCATATTTACTTACAATATGTTCTGTGTGCAAGTAAATATGTGGAAAAAACGGTATAGTAAGTCCACATACTTTTACACCGCTAAACAGTTTATATGTAAGTGAATTTTCTAAATTTTACTCTGGTACTTATATTTTAAACATATCAAATTATTAAATGTTATAAACAAATTGGATTGGGTAACTACCAGAAGACACATGTCTCACCATTTTATCAACATTTGCGCATACATATTTATGTATAATATTTGCAAGATACTGACTTATCTTTATAATTTTGCACGTAACATTGCAATACACGATCTTTCTTCCTACCTATTTCTCGAAATTTCATGCGTAAATTCACATGTAAGAGAAGTCCGAGTACCTATTCAGAAATTTGAGTCAGAGACAGGAGACAGAGCGAGGTCTATTACTAACGGTGGTTCTGGATTATTGATAGTATTTTATCTCGATATCTACATAATTTCTACACTACAAACTGGTTCCTTTTCTTCATTTGTAAATTAGGACTTTCTGCTTTTTAGTGTAAATGTAAATGGACTTTTAAAAAATCATATTATTAGTTATATAAAGTATAGTCAACGAATTTTATTTTCTTTTAACGTCCAAATTATTTAAAATCATTATAAATGAAAATAAAGTAATTAGTCATATTGTTCTTTTAATTTGGAAGTTAAAATAAAGACATGGAAATAAATCCCTTCCCGGGAATTTATATGAAAGGGGAAAAACCCGGGAATATTCCCATTTTTAAAAATTTTCCTTCCTACCGGGAATATTCCCATTGTAGTGACCCATAATGCCTGTGGCATAGGCAACCCACACTACTACAGTCTGTTGTAAGTTTCATAGCCAGAGAATCGGTATGTGCTATGCTGAAAGCATTGCTTATCGTTATGTATACACATATTAAAAAAAAAAAAAAAAAAAAAAAAAAAAAAAAAAAAAAAAAAAAAAAAAAAAGCGAAGAATAGCACTTCTAGTTGCAGTTGGTAATATAAATTCGTAAGATATTGTTCTGGCGGTAAGATTTTGTTTCTCTCTGGACTGTTTGTTGTGATATATCAGAGCATTGACAAATATTTATTACTATTTCTTTTGGTTGTTTCTACCTTCAAAAAGGAAAGACAAATCACTGTAGCAGTATAATAGATGGAACTGTCGGCATCACCAATATAAATGGAGGCAACAAGGAAAAGGTAACGACGAAGTCTATTTCTCTTGTAAGATTTTGTTTCAAGCCCAAAAACGGTTACAGGGAAGATAATATATGGCCTTTATATGATATATTGCACAAATATATATGTGTAGTATTATTTGTCGTCTGTTTTTGTTGCTGAATGGAAAGAATGATATAGAATTTCTAGTATCAGATGACAAAAAAATAAAATAAAGGTATAAATTATATATTGCAATACGAGTGGAGAAAATCTGGACTTATTGCTATATTATAATGTTGTGAAATGATAAGAACATATTTAGTTCCTTCATTAATTAAAATTCTCATTCATTCTTTCTTTCTTCTTTTCTAAGCCGTGGAAGTTTATTCACCCCAAATTAGGCGGGATTTATAGGTAGTAATTGTGGGTACCAGAAATTTCGTATAAGATTTAGTGGATGATCATTTTTTTCCTCATTGAGTGATCATTCCCTCTAATTCTTCCTTTAAGATCTACGGATCAGAGTAGAACAAAGAGAAAACTTGAAGAGGGTCGATAATTTCAAGTATCTGGGAAGTATTTTGACGAGGGACGCTTACTACACCGAAGAGATCATGTCAATAATTGCCATAGCTAAAGAAGCATTCAATAAGAAACGATCACTCTTAACTAGCAGGCTCAATATTGGACTTAACCCTTATCCGGGCAAGCAGGGCCTCCTAGGCCCAGTAGCTTCATATTGTTTTTCGAATTTCTCAATAACTATAAATACGAGGGGCATTCAATAAGTAAAGAGACATTGCTATAGCTCAATAAAGATTTATTTCAATCTTTCAAAACTAAGGCTATTTTTCAATATAATCACCCTTTACAGTTATGCATTTGTCCCTTGGCAGCTTCCTAATTCCCTTGGCGAAGAAATCTTTCGATTTACCCCGAAGCCACCTTTGCACCGCTACCTTAACTTCCTCATTGTTGGCAAATCTTTTTCCACGTAGGGTGTCTTTGAGTGGTCCAAACAGGTAAAAATCAGATAGGGCGAGGTCTGGGCTGTAGGCAGGATGAGGTAAGACCTCCCAACCCAATCCTTGAAGCTTATTTCGGGTCAGCTGGGCTGTATGAGGGCGGGCGTTATCGTGCTGAAGAATGACTTCCTTTGACAAGAGTCCACGGCGTTTGCTCCTGATAGCTGGTTTAACTTTGTGTTCTAGCATCTCAGAATAGTATAGGCTATTGATAGTTCGCTGATCTTCAAGGAAATCGCAATAGATTGGACCCTGTGAGTCCCAAAAGATGGTCAGCAGCACTTTACCAGCGGAAGGTTGAAGCTTGAATTTTTTGCGAACTGGAGAGCTAGTGTGTTTCCACTCCATACTCTCCCTTTTGGTCTCAGGGTCGTAGAGATGGATCCAGGCCTCGTCGCAAGTCACTATTCTTTCAAAAAAAGCGTCTCCTTCAATCAAACTTCGTTGCGTTAAGGCTTGACAAATGGAAAGCCTTGATTCTTTATGAGCGTCAGTAAGCTGTCTGGGAACCCATCTGGCACACGTTTTTCTGTGCTTTAAAATGTTCCTAATGACATTGTGAACAGTTCCAACACTTACTTGAACTTCCTCAGCTATCATTTCAACAGTAATTCTTCTGTTATCACGAATAAGTCCGTCAATCCTCGATTCCAACGAAGAACCAGAAACTTCCACTGAACGTCCACATCGGGGTTCATCACCTACACTTGTTCGGCCACTTTTAAACCGATCAACCCACTTGTACACATTCGCACGGTTCATACAACTGTTACCGTACTGTCTCAACATTCGAGAAAAAATTTCACTTGGTTTTACACCTTCTGCAACTAAAAACCTAATGACTGAGCGTTGTTCTTCTAAGATGCAATCTTCTAGAGGACTTGCCATGATGAATTTATATTTTTGAAGTTATGTTGACATAAAATTACGAAACAGCAGATCAGAGCATATCCCAAGGTTGCCAGCTAACACCCCTGAAACAAACAAAAATAATTGATTAGTGTTAAAAATATAGACTTTGTCTCTTTACTTATTGAATGATCCTCGTATTTCAATGACACAAAATTCTGAATTTTTCAATCTTTAGTCGAAGTTAAAGTCATGAACATATCGAGTTGGTAAGGCCTAAGTTGCCGTGTATGTTACAAAAAATAGTTTGCCCGGATAAGGGTTAAGAAGAAGTTGGTCAAGTGCTATATATGGAGCATTGGACGATATGGTTCAGAGACTTGGGCATTACGGAAGTTAGAGAAGAAATATTTGGAGAGCTTCGAAATGTGGTGTCGAAGGAAGATGGAGAAGATAAAATGGACAGAAAGAGCAACAAACGAAGATGTTTTAAAACGGTTAGGAGAGAAGAGGACACTTCTAGCCACCATCCTTCATAGAAAGACCAATTGAATTGGACTTGCGAAGAAATTGTCTTCTTCACACCGCCGTAGAAGGAAAGATGGAAGGGAAGCGAGGAATAGGAAGAAGAACACAGCTGATCGATGTTTTGAAAAGTAGGAGAAAATATTGGGAGTTAAAAGAAGAAGCTGAAGATCGAGAAAAATGGAAGAAACATTTCCAGACCCAAATCTAAAATTAAAAAAAAAAAATCTTAATTAGTCCTAGGACTTACCGAAAAGCAGAATACTTAATAATAATAATAATAATAATAATAATAATAATAATAATAATAATAATAATAATAATAATAATAATAAGCAAAGTCCACAATGCTAACTCTGAACTGAACCTATTCTATAAAAAATAGCACTTTCAATTACCATTTATCCTCAATCTAAGTCGTAAGAAATTCAATGGAAACAAAAAAATTGTATCGCAAAATGCGATACATCTATGATCATAATTTATTACCGAAGTGGGCTATTTTTGCAACAGAACATAGTTTATCATTATCGTTTCTTTATGACAGAATGGTTCTCTTTCGATTTTATGTGCAGCCAAAGCTCAGTGATTAGTCTTCTTGGAAAACCGACGATTAACTCTTAAGAACACAATCTACTACTGACTACAAACCAAATTATTGAAAACATGCCGTAAAACTGTTGACAGAGACCATATCCTCTTCGACACTTTATTCTATCTAAAGAAAGTAGATCAATCGAAAGTGGATTCGAGCTTACTTTTCAAAAACTTGATTACTACCTAAAATACGGGACCTTAACAGTACTCTTTTCTGTCTTCCTATTTTTTCATATTTGTTTCATAGTATTGGCCTAGAAATATATATGTTTTGCTATGCTGGCTTATTTTACGTTGAAGTTACGAAAAAAAATATGGTGTTCAATTTAAAATGTTTAAAATATGGAAAACGAACTTATCCGAACAGCAGTTGGCTACAATTAGAAACCGGACTTTGTGTGAAATAAGTTATTTTCTTTTATCGTAAAAAATGAAGTTGACTTCGTGGTGCGTAATTTCATTATCGTTTTCTTCAAGTCATTACGGATTTTAAAAAAATCTTTAGATGGTTCGAAAACGAAAACCAGCTTAAACAATCTGTAGAATGGTAAAATTTTTTAAAAATATAATTGCTGTTACAGGGTGTCTATCGGTCACGAAAGTCACGAGTCATGAAAAGGACACGAAATCAGAAAACGGTTATGGAAGTCAAGAAAAAGTCACGAAATTTAGCTTTTGGGTCACGATTTTTTTTTTATTTGTACAAATATAAGTATAGACTGGAAAATTTTGTTCTATAAAAGGTCAAAATTCACCACAAAAAATGTCTGTGGTTGGCTTTAGACGTTACCAAATCACAAGCAAAACACGCTTCTATCGCATGCATGAAAATTCGGCTCAATTCGCATCCAAATTTGCTCTTGAGAATGTTACTAAATTTTATGGTTTGGGAAAGAAAAGATCACGAAAAAGTCACGAAATTTCATTTTGGAATTGTAGTAAACACCCTGTACTTTTTCCTTACTTTGATTTACTTGTTTGTGATGTAAAAAAACATGTTAACTATTTCACTGTATGAATTTATTATTATTATTATTATTATTATTATTATTTCTTGCCTACCGAGCGTGCGATACAAAACTTACAGACGTGTTTCGCATTTTACTACGCAAAAGTAAAAAAGTAAAAAAAAAAAAAAAAAAAAAAAAAAAAAAAAAAATACAAGATTGGTAAGCTTTATCTTCATCCTTGTAACAATGCCATTAAGTCATGTGGGGGCGTGGTGGCTCAGTGGTAGAGCGTTCACCTCCGGTGCTTCGGGTCCCTGGTTCGATCCCAGCTCGCGCCGTGTGGACTTTGTAGTGGACAAACACCGTGCTCGTGGGTTTTCTCGGGGTTCTCCCGTTTCCTCCCACTTCCTTCATTTCACTCATTTCTCATTATCACCATCTCCTTTAGCCTAACCGGCATAACCGTGGGTCGTTAAACTTAAAGATTTCATTTTTTAAAGTCATGTCATCATGGTGGAGTACAGCTGACTCTCTTCGTTTAAGAGTTTTCTTATTATTATTTTCTATTTCTTGGGCCCAATTTTCTGTTGCTTCTACCAAATTAAATGTCATTCAGTTTATGCTATTCTTAGTGGTAGAGCGTTCACCTCTGTTGCATGGGGTCCTGGTTTCGATCCAGCTCGCGTCAACTGAACTTTGTGTAAACAAACACCGTGTGTGAGGGTTTTCTCAGGATTTTCCCATTTCCTCCCACTTTCTTTATTCCACATTTCACTCATTTCTGATCATCATCGTCTCCTTTAGCGTAGTCGCCCTAACCCTGGGACGCAGAACTTGAAAGTAAAAGATTTCATTTCATTTCATTTTCAATTTCTGCTATTTCCTGAGATAATAGCGAACGTAACTACGGTATAGCTAAACCAACAACGACAAGAGAAAGGAAAGATTTAATTTTTTCCCCTGGTGTTTTCTACTTCTGAACGCATTCTTTTTGTAGGTTTTTTTTTTTTTTTTTAATATTATTATTTAGTTGCTCTTATACAAAATTTAAACTTGTATAGCGAAGATATTGCGAAATAATGTAGTTCAGAATTACGATATCAAAGCGTAATTGCAACGTGGGCACTGGAAGTATTCCCAAATCATCATTTTCTTCGTCCTGTTACTACTGATTATCACCGCCACCACCAAGTAATAATAATACCAATAAATCGTATCCTTAAACTAGGAATAACTTCATTTTCACATGGTTGAGGAAAAAGGTAAAGAGGGGCGTTTCTTTGTTTCCTTCTTTGTTTCGAGCTATGTACACTCATGTCCAAAATTATTGTCGCATGTGTATAACTATCTTCTTGTAAGAATATAATTTGATAATGATTTTGCAGAGTACCATTAATACTGATACTTCGTGTATAACCGGGAAATGTATATTTGTTGTAAATTTCATAGGAAATGAATTACAAATACGAAAATTAGAATGAGTAAAACAAATTGTTGCTAAGTGGACAAGAAAGTTTTATTTTCGTTTTATTATTCGTATTTACTGCTCTTTTGACATGAAATTTTGCCACATACATATCTTTGCCGATTGTATATATACTAACATTGTAAGAAATACTGGGCGAATTCGTTATCAAATTATATTAATACAACATATTTATAGATATGCGACAATAATTTTGGACATGAGTGTACGTATATAATAGGTTTTTTAATCAAAGTTATCCATAGCGAAGGTGTATCCCTTTGATGACTTAAGCAGACTGGTTATCGTTAAGTACACAATATGACTCATCTCCGTACATACTTTTTTCCGAGATGATGCAAATTTATCAGAAATATAGGTCGTAACAATTATTTTGTGCTTTCACGGTATGTACTGTACTTCCGTTTGTTTATAAAGGGCGGAAACGAAGCTTGTAGATGGCTGATAAAGTTTGTTTTTCCTGTACGGCAACTGAAACGTATCCGTAATCACAACTCTCTTTTTCTTTCTTTTTTCTTTTGTTTTATTTATTTATTATTTATCGCTTGAAGCACCTTGCAATAACTATGTACAGAGTGTTCGTAAAGTCGCCGAATTTTATCATGTAGCGAGAATCGCATTAACATCAAATACTTCGAGCTGAGTTTTTGTGTGTTATGTGTTTATACAATACCGAGTTTATGAAGGACGGGACTGCTCTTAACGTTGGTTCCCAACCACGACTGAGACTTATATCTGGTGCAGTTGGGGTGCACAGATCATCATGCAGTATCGATTTCCTCATTATTCGACATTCCTCACCAGAGATGTTGCCTCCAAGTGAGAGTTAGTTTCCAAGTTTCGTAGAATTGTCGATATAGATAGCACTAGCGTAAAGTTAACTATGCTTCTCAAATAATTCGGGAAAGAAATTAATATGTTTTAAATATTAGTTATTGCACCCAAACCGTTTGCTTGCTCGTTGTAGGTTATAGTTAAAAAAAGGAGTGGAAGTCTGATGACACAGTTAGTGTGTTGAAACTGTTACTCGCACATGTTCGTATTTTTGTATCACATAGCTTTCTCTGTATGGTGTTGTGTTTAGTTTGACAATATTGCAATATTCTGAAGGGAGCGTCAATAACGTATATGGGGATTTTGTCCCTTAATCTGTTATTATAAAAATGTCGTACATAATTATCATACGAAGTCTTAATAAAATCTTTCTCTAAATCTCTAATCACTCTAAATAAATGTTTTCTGTGTTGGACAAAAAGTGCTTGCTCAGCGTATAATGTTGCCTCGAGTTGATATGAAGGTGTCCTAGCTCAAAACGGCTTGAGACGAAATTGGTGATTCGTAGCCCATAGCGGCCTCAGGATTAGGTATTGAAGGTTGTCTCCGTAGCCCATAGCGGCCTCAGGATTAGGTATTGAAGGTTGTTTCCGTAGCCCATAGCGGCCTCAGGATTAGGTATTGAAGGTTGTCTCCGTAGCCCATAGCGGCCTCAGGATTAGGTATTGAAGGTTGTCTCCGTAGCCCATAGCGGCCTCAGGATTAGGTATTGAAGGTTGTCTCTGTAGCCCATAGCGGCCTCAGGATTAGGTATTGAAGGTTGTCTCCGTAGCCCATAGCGGCCTCAGGATTAGGT
This sequence comes from Thermobia domestica, assembly GCF_964235325.1. Taxonomy (NCBI): domain Eukaryota; kingdom Metazoa; phylum Arthropoda; class Insecta; order Zygentoma; family Lepismatidae; genus Thermobia; species Thermobia domestica. Next base: position 8,961,303 of record NC_137462.1, read on the forward strand.
ATTGAATGTTGTCTCCGTAGCCCATAGCGGCCTCAGGATTAGGTATTGAAGGTTGTCTCCATAGCCCATAGCGGCCTCAGGATTAGGTATTGAAGGTTGTCTCCGTAGCCCATAGCGACCTCAGGATTAGGTATTGAAGGTTGTCTCCGTAGCCCATACGGCCTCGGGAGAAGGTATTAAAGGTGGATAACCAGTACAAGGCAAAGGCACTGATAACTTCTTAGTCCCGACGTCCTCTTTTATAACTGTCCTTTGGAGGAAGAACCTGTTGGTTGTTGTCGGATTTCTTCGTGGTTCTCCGTGTCCTCTTCGTTCCTTTCTGAAAGTGTAGTTTCCTTCTGTCGTCTGCCACTATTTATGTACACTCATGTCCAAAATGATTGTCGCATATCTATAACTGTCTTCTTGTAAGAATATAATTTGATAATGGTTTTGCTGGTTTTGCAGGGTACTTTTAATACTGATACTAAGTGTATAATCGAAAAATGTATATTTGTGGTAAATTTCATAGGAAAAGAATTGTAAATACGAAATTTAGAATGAGTAAAACAAAAGTTGCTAAATGGACAAGAGAGTTTTATTTTCGTTTTATTGTTCTTATTTACTGTTCTTTTGACAGAAATTTGTCACATACATGCCTTTGCCAATTATACACGTACTAACATTATAAGAAATAGTGGGCGAAATCGTTATCAAATTATATTCTTACAGCAGCATATTTATAGACATGCGACAATAATTTTGGACATGAGTGTACAAATCGTAAAAACGGGTATTTATAGTAAAAACATGTGGCTTATAATACGTATGTGTGTACGGATGCTTGCAATGTGGAAACAAGGCCTGATAGAATACTTAAAATGGAAATTAAATTTTTCAATTTTATGTCCCACGATTATGTCATGTAGGTTAAAGGAGACAATGATGATGAGAATGAATGCAAGATTGGAATGAAGGAAGTGGAAAGAAACGGGAGAACCCTCGACAAAACCCATGCGGACAGTGTTTGTCCACCACAATATCGACTTGGTGCGAATTGAGATCAAACTAGGGACCCCACGCACTAGAGATGAACGCTCTCCCACTGAGCTAACAGTATAAGTTCAAATCGTACTTACTTAAAACATGGGGCCGCGGTGGCTCAGTGGTAGAGCGTTCACCTCTGACGCTTGGGGTTCCGGGTTCGATCCCAGCCCCCGCCAAGTGAACTTTGTGGTGGACAAACACCGTGTGCGTGGGTTTTCTCGGGGTTCTCCCGTTTCCTTCCACTTTCTTCATTCCACCATTTCACTCATTTCTCATAATCACCGTCTCCTTTAGCCTAACCGGCATAACCGTGGGACGTAAAACTGAAAGATTTCATTTCATTTTTTTTTTTACTTAAAACATATAATTGCTTACATTGAAAAGTGTATAATTTGTGTATGAGTCTGACCCCGATGATTATGCAGTTATTCACATACTTCACTATATATAACAATCCTACAAGTAGCGACATTATTAGCTGCAAGCAGGCAAGTTATATTGCGTGTAGAAATATCTATTAGGTTGACTGTATACTATTTCGGATTAGAGTGAAGCATTCAAATGTTTGTTGTTTATCATCACCATCGTCATATGTATTCTGCCTTATTGGGTCATTCGCCGCAGCTGAGAAGCTTCCATGCTCCACGATCCTCTGCTAACCTCTTCGTCTTCACGTATGATCTTTCTTCTTTCGTATCATCCATTAATTGTAGCCTCCTTCACCCCCTCTCTTTCTTGCCACCATACCCTCTATCACGTCTCTCACGATACAATTTCTTCTTAGGCAATGTCCCAACCAGTTTCCCTTTCTCTTCTCAATAATATGTAAAATTGTTTTTTCTCTCTCACCACCCTCTCATTCGTTTTCCGCTCGATTTAACTAATTCTCTCCATTCTTCTCCACACCCACATTTCGAAAGCTTCCAGTCGTTTTTCATCACTTTTGCGTAAGGTCCATGTTTCTGACCCATGCAGTACAACACTCCGCACAAAGCGTTATAAGGAATTATTATTGTGCACCTTATCTTCAACATTCCAGGATAAGTGATGCACAGATTATGTTTTCCTGTTTATAATTGGGGTATTAAAATAATTAATTTGAAGAATGAATAATTTTCAAGTTCGTGGCTCATATTATTGTTTGATTTTACACTGCCTTCATCTGCCAATTTTATAAATTATCTAAAGCTTGCGTATCACGTTCCAAATAGCGGTTGTTTATCTGGATTATTTGTGATTCACTTCACGTATTGAGTCGGTGCTGGCTCCTGGATGCGAACGTTAAGATCCAAATCAATTAATTAACTAATCACCTTGGTATTGGCTTTGTTTGTGTTTGGATGAAGTAACAGCTGACATTGCATCTTTTTTTTTTTTTGACTTCAGTGAGATAGTCGCATATTTGATTAATCTAAATGATACTTAATAAATAACGATTTCTATCCTACTTCCGATTTGATAGACTTTCTCGTGCACGTAAAGTACATATTTTTTTACTACGCATTCTTCAGCACACTACCATGGATAAGAATGCACTAGTAAGCATCAGGCAGGAGAATTCAAGATTTTTTTTTTTTTTTTTTTTAAGAGAATTTCCAGATAAACAAAACAAACATGTTTAGTTTTTGACGTCTCATTTCCATTTGAAAACAACAAGCAACCAGGGTGAGAAGTGAATGCGTCATTGGCTTCAACGACGTGTTAAGTCAATAGAGAAAGGGGTTGGAAGCTTTTAGAGAATGACAAACGGAGCACGGAACTCAATGACCCAAACGACAGGATGTGACGTTGCACCATCAGGCGAAATCTTTCGAATAGAAACAAACAAATGAGTGAAGTGAATGCGGTAAAAAGCCCACGTGGCTTACTAAAACTTTGGATAACTACAAGGAAAACAGATCCACTCCGTTACGACAAGTCTTAAAATAACAAAAGCTCAGTCACAGAGGAGAGGGGGAGGAAAAAGGGATGCAATGTTGAAAAACACAAATAACATCCGTTTTGGTTAGACAGAATGTTAAAACTAAAACTATACTACTTTCTTTATAGAAGCACGGTGGCTTAGTGGTAGATCGCTCACCTTTGGTGCAAGGTGTCCCCGGTTCGATGCCAGGCCATGAGCTTGTAATTCGATGCCTTAGGAGGTCAGAGTGTTTATATCGGACAAAGATTAATTAATGTATAAGTAGCTAAGTAATAAAGCGGTACTTGCAGCACCATATTTGTTTGGAAAGCAAGATAACTCAGTGGTAGAGAAGGGCACCGATTTCTTTGTAACTTTTGGAAGAGGGGGAAGGCATTCAGATGTATGTTTGGTTGCATACAAGGGTTTAAGAAGGCATATATGAAAATTTTAAGATAAATTGAATTCAAGTTATGCCAAATATTGCATATTTATAAAAATACATAGAAACCCACATGAGCATGGGGTAGGGGTAAGATCGGCACCCTTGGTGGTACAGCCCTCATTTCTGGTGCGGAGGAACCTTAGTTTCGATCTCAAACTATGTGACTTTGTGGTGGACCAGGACAACCCAGTGTGTGCAGTTTCCTCGACGTTCTCCCACATTATCATTCCACCAAATCTTCCATAATCATTCGCTTAATTAATAATTTGTTTTCCTTAGTTTAAAGACCTTGATAATAGATATTGAAGATTGCATTCAATTTCATTTGAAAGGAAACTCCGTAATGGTGTGGCCGGCAAAGGACTGAAAGTTAACGCGTACAGGGTAATGGATGCGGACGCTCAGTGTATCCATATTCAATGCTGTTATTTTTCCCTTCGTAGATCAGAATTCATTGGGCTGGTAATCAGTAGATCTGCCTTTCGCGGATTCGTATCTCGCCGAATGTTACATATCATCCTGTCATCATTAATTTTATTGTCATTATTCATTTCTCATCGTCTCTTAGTCTCAGGGGCTTTATCATGGGGCGTAAAACTAAAATAAATAACAGAACAACAATTCAAGTATCTTCCAAATTACCTCATCATGTCTCATAAAGTAGTATTCCAAAACATTCTTTGGCATTAATGGGCATCGAACCCAATACCATAACCAAACACACCCACTATTAGGATTCAAATAATTATTATCCTTTCTACGCCCGTCAGGGGTTTAAGAGAAATCGTAGACTGTCACGTTGGGGTCCTTCCTGATGAACCCCCCAAATTAACACAGAGTCATGATTGATACGTCGTTGGAAAACTCATGGAACACAGATTCCGTCGCGGTAACAGATTTCTAGACCAATTCAGTGAAAAGATATCTTGTCGTATATAAAACCTTCTTGAAAATAAATGTAATTCACGTCAAAAAAACTGAGACTCAAAAAATTGATGAACTTTGTCTCCCCTTCTTCTCCCAAGCAGCAAGTACACATACAGGATATTACCATGTACTGGACTACTTAATGCTTCATATACCCATTTTTATGAGTGCAATGCCAAGAGGAAGAATGGTCCCTGAAAAACATGATGCAAAAGACAAGAAAAACGCGAAATTTACCATCCCCCTCCGCTATAGTACCCCCAACATACATAAAATGCACATCAGCGAAAAATTTCATTTTTCGGTAACACATTGATACCAACATTATTGTCGTAGCTTAATTAATTAGATATTGAGGTTTAAAGCCTGGACGCAGGAGGACGATTGAAGATTATTTCATGAAGGTGAAATTAAAGATGATCCGAGAAGATCTTTAATCTTTTAACATATTTTTGCAAAGAGAATAAAATTGTGGAAATTCGGGTTAAAATTCTGAATATGTAACAAAAAATATAAAAATTGTACTATTACAAGGTGTCTATCGGTCACGAAAGTCACGAATGTCACGAAAAAGTCCCGAAATCAGAAAACGGTCATGAAAGTGACGATTTTTTTTTTTAACTGTACAAATGTAAGTACAGATTGGAAAAATTCGTTCTATAAACGTCAAAATTCACCACCAAAAATGTCTATGATCGGCTTTAGATGCTACCAAATCGCAAGCAAAGTACGTTTCTATCGCATGGATGAAAATTTGGCCTAATTCGCACCCAAATTCGCTCTTGAAAATATTAGGAAATTTTATGATTTGGTAAAGAAAAGGTCACGAAAAAGTCACGAAATTAAATTTTGGAATTTTAGTAGACACCCTGTATTATTACTAACATTGCTTTCTAAATATTATTTTTAAGGAATGTAGGAAGCTTTCAAAACTGTAAAAATGTATTGAAATTGGTAAATAATCGATTTAAGAGTGTGAATGTTTAGCTCAAGAATGGTTAGGAAAATCTAAACGTAGATGCTGTGAAGAAAACAGTTTGATATTAAAAAAAAAAAAAAAAAAAAAAAAAAAAAAAAAAAAAAAAAAAAGCTTAGAATTGTTTCTTCGCTGAGAGGGATCCTACCGTGCATTATAATACATTATGCATCGTCTCCCGCAAGAAAAGTTGGATCATGGAGGCGAGAGGGGAAAATCCCCTGGAGATCGCTGACTCAGATTCATGGAAGATAAAAGGAAGAATCGTTGACAACCAGGGATTACTACTCAAGTGTTCTCTTCTTGGAAATCGAAAGATGCTGGCGCTGTCGATATGCAGTAAGCCTACTTGTCAATATCACACATTGTGAGTGACTCAGTTGATATAACGTATGACAACACTTCTGGTGTGGGTAAATATAAGTTTACTGCTCACATTAAGAGAATTTACTTCTAGGTTTACTACTTTTTCACGTAATACAGGATGTTTCGAATTGAATATCGTAATTTTAAGGCTCTGTAGTATTTATTACAATTAACTTACAATTATAAATAATACACCAAATAAAAGAGCAGCTCAAACAGTTTTGTACGCATGCGTGCATATGCACTATTTCCTCTATCATCCGTTAGAATGCGCTAGTAGCAAAGATGGCGTCTAGTAAGCAGAAAGCTTTTATGTTTTACATTTTGCAAAGACTGAATCTGTTGTTATAGTGCAACAATCTGTGTGGAGAATTTTAAGGAGGCGCTTACAACTACGTCCTTATCGTTTGCAGTTCCTACAAGCTCTAAAGCCTACAGACTTCAGTCCAGTGTCAGCTTTGCAAATCAAATGTTGCTGCATAACTATGAAGATTTTCTGGATCGTGTCGTCTTTAGTGATGAATCATTTCACCTACTGTAAAAATACTGGTAACTCAGATTGAGCCTGATTGAGAAATGTCCTGAGATAATTTCGTAGTACTTCCAGGCCACTCTCAGAAATCATCACTGGTTGCAAGCTTAAGTCTTTGTTCAAGAGAAAGCCGTGACCAGTGGAGATCCTTCCGTGAAATACTCAGCTATAGATTGGGTTAGTTCAGGAGCGCGTCTGTAATGTAGTCATATTCCTTCCCAATTAACACGAAGAAAGATAATTAAAAAGTATATAAACATTCATTTCTATATACGAATGAGGAGCGACCGAAAGAAAAAAAAGTGACATTTTAATGTAGAGTTTGCAGCCCTGATTCATGTCTGTGAGAGATGTAGCAACATAGTGTAAATCACGATGCTTTACGGATGTTATAAAATAGAGGATCTGCCCTTACAACAAAATCTTGAAGCCATACGTCACAGTTTCGCCATCCTTACTCTGCCCACTCCGCCCAATAAGGCCGCAATGTCTCTGGTACTTGCTGTACAAACCCTGCTCCCGCCAAGTGAACTTTGTGGTGTGGGTTTTCTCTGGGTTCTCCCGTTTCCTCCCACTTTCTTCATTCCACCATTTCATGCATCTCTCATCATCACCGTCTCCTTTAGCCTAATCGGCATAACCGTGGTACGTAAAACTCAAAGATTTTATTTCATTTCAAGGTCGCAATGTTTTGAGCTAACAATCATGGCGGAAACGAAAGTAACCAATCAGAAGATGGCGGAAACGAGAGTAGCCAATCAGACGTGCCGATGTTCGGTTGTTTTTTTGGCTTCATTGATTTAATAGGATGAAGATACACATGGACAGATCCTCTATTTTATAACACCCTTGCGATGCTTGATGTCACTCTCTGTTCATATTCTCTGGCTTAGTTCTTTCTACGATCGTCTGCCTTACAGAGCAGTCCTTTAAATGCTTGCCCTTACGTATGATGTAATCAAATATTTCGTGACGAAAGAAATAATCTGGTTCGATTTGAAGACAAAAACGCGGGAGGAGGAAATAGGGCGGAGCCTAAATTCTGTATCTGTGCTGACGCACTCAACCCAATCGAAGTGGAATGGATTTGTGGATGGCCTAGTGGTAGAGCGCTTACCTCTGGTGTGTGGAAGCGTGGTTCGATCCCCGAACAAGTAAGTTTAGGGTGGACAGGATCTTGTCCGTGGGTTTTCTTCGTGTTCTCTCGTATCTTTCCACATTTTCATTGCATTAATTATTTCATTATTCGTCATCCTCCTTTAGCCTTAAGGCAGTAGCATGCAGTGGCGGATCCAGGGAGGCGATCGGGGCAATTGCCCCTCCAGAAGAACAAACTTTTCTTAATTTTATATATAAATAGAACCCATCCCAGAGTTTGGAGCTCTTAAAAGTAGCTCTAACTATAAGTATTACAACCCACCGCCCCCCAGAAGTCCGTCCTGGATCCGCCCCTGGTAGCATGAGACTTATAACCAGAAATTTCATTTCTTTTTCAGAATCTATTGAGAAAAATCATTTCAAGCAATAGATTGAGTAATGTTGGTAACTTTTTCCTTTTTTTTTTTAACTTCTTGTATAACTTGAATTCTTTGTGCTGAATAAAGTATGTAAACGAAGTAAAAGAATTCTGTGCATAAGACGTAACAGAATGGACATTAAAGTAGCAGAATACCCGTTTTTCGCACGGGCAGAATACGTTTCATTTTGGATACAAGGAGCTGTATTTAGAGTTAAACGGCATCAGAAGTGTCGCTGTTCGTCTCAATGACCCCGTAAACTATGGATTCGACATTAATATAAGTTATTTCCGATCATATATATATATATATATATATATATATATATATATATATATATATATATATATATATATATATATATATATCCCTCCCCTAAGTTGCACCGTCAAAGTGAAACGATAAAAACGATTGCTGGCTCGAACTTCATCTATGTTGAAAATTTGGTCGAGATCGGTCGGGTGGTTCAAGAGTTATTAAGTCACAAACATAATAATTTTTATTTTTTATATACATACAATTTTTTCCTGTAAAAACTAACTCTATATGGCCTATGGAACCCGGATGTTCAATGCCGCGTCACAAAAGCTTTCCACTGACTACTATCCTTAGCTAACTGCATCCAGTTTCTACTTTGTATTTCCATCTCTGCGAGATCCATCTTAATATTGACCTCCCATCTGCGCCTAGGTCTTCCTAATGGTCGTTTTTCGATTGGTCTTCCAGTCAAGACTTTGAAAGCGTTTTTGCTTTCTTCCATTCTAGCTACATGACCTGCCCACCTAAGCCTCCTAGACTTGACGACCCTAACAATGTTGAGTAAACAGTATAAATTATGTAGTTCCTCATTATGAAGTTTCCGCCATTCCCCATTCCCGTTCGTCTTGGGTCCCTATATTTGTCTCAGGATCTTGTTCTCAAATACTTTCAGTCTATGTTCTTCCCCCAGAGTAAGCGACCATGTTTCGCAGCCATACAGAACAACAGACATGACTATCGTTTTGTATATTTTAAGCTTCAAATTCCTCGACAGAATTCGCGACGACAAGGGATTTTGAACCGAATAGTAACACGAATTCCCTGGTTTTAGTCGACATTTAATTTCTGCGTGAATATAATTTTCCTCTGTTAATATTGATTCTAAATGTTTAAAAGTATCCACTTTATCAAAAGTATTATTTAATATTTTAACGCATCCTGTAATATATGTACCTAATATCAGAATTAAAGAATCCCGTCAATGTAAAACATCACTACAGCCCGTAAAGCTAGGGGATGATTTTCCAACACGGGGGATGGGGGTGCAAAGCTAGTTTCCGCCGTTGCCGATGTGATTTTCTTGCTGTAGAACTCTAGAGCTATTAGTTGTATATAAAAGTGGTTTTTCTGTGTTTATATATTTCTGTTTCCAAAATAAATTTCGAATCCTTTTTCTTTGAGATCAGGACTTCATTCGAATAACAATTATTATCAAAACTATTAATTTTGTGTGTATTTTAGTTTGGAATCGCATAGAAATGATGAATTGTTTTTATCTTTCCAGAAACTGTCCGTCCAGTCTTTTGGCACCAATTGCAAAAGCCGTCATTGAGGAAATCCTATCCGTCTGTAAAGATGCTCATAGCTGCCCATGGATAACTCAGGGATCGAGTGAGTAGAGTTTCCTTTGAAGTTGATGCTTTGTAGGTGTTTATGAAGTTTCATAAAACAGGATATAGTCTTACGCAAGCATCAGTCGACAGTAATTCTCTGACTGTGTGGGTGGATTTGTATATATCAACTGTGTCGTATATATTTATTTTGGAAGTTAAGAGGAGAAAAGAATTAAGATATAGTGCATTTATTGTTTTACATTTTAAAATATATAAAAAAAGAAATGAAACAGTAACGCTATTTTTAACATATAAGTTTGTTTACTTTTTCTTTTAAGTTCCTTACTCTGAAGCTGTTCAATAAATTTCTTTCAAAGATCTTTTACATTATAATAAAACATTATCTTTGCAGTTACAATGACTATAACCGACAGGAGAAATCCGATAATATTGTATAACCTATATATTGTTGAAAAGCTATTTGAGAACTGAATTCAAATGTGTAGGTGCTCGAGATATTATTTTTGGTTTAAAAATCTTAATCTTCTAAATAAGGATGATCCATTTCAACATTCTTTTTGTTCATTTCAACAGGTATTTCTAATAGTGGTGGGCACAAGAACCGGTTTTTCGGTTTTCTCCAAAAATCGGTTCGGTTTTTCACACGAAACAAGTTTCGGTTTTCTCCAAAACTAGCTTCGTTTTTTTCAAAACCGTTTCGGTTTTAACCGAAACCAGTTATTGGTTTTCTCTAAAAGCGGTTTTGGTTATTCACCGGATCCGGTTTCGGTTTCCTTCAAGACCAATTCCGTTTTCTTTCCAAAATTTGTTTTATTTCTGGCCAGAATAGTGATTTCGTTGTTCTGCAGAAACCGATTCCGTTTCCACAGAAATAGCTCTGTTTTCAAAAAGTTTTCATCGAAACTGGTTTCGGTGAAAAACCGAACCGGTTTTTTGGAGAAAACCAAAGCCGGTTTTGGTGGAAAACGAACCGGTTTTGGAGAAAACCAAAATGTTTTTTTCGGATTTCGGTTTTTCTAGAAACCAGTTTCCGGTTTTTATAAAAACCGGTTTTGCCCATCCCTAATTTCTAACCGTTTTCAGGGTATAGGGAATGTATTTAGATTTAATGAATACTCTATCCAGAGCCAGCTCTACCATATGTGCAACACGTACATTTGCACGGTGCAGCAAGCAAAATCTGTGATAACTATATTATTCAAAATAAACATTTCTCGTTGGAAATAAACTTCATGATGATGGTACTTAAATTTACTAAGCTGATTTTCTATTTGAATACTACATTCATAAATCATGTTTAGGTCTGTTAGTTTAAGGTCACATGGACAGCGCTAAAGCAAATGCTCAAACAAATCTCAGCATGAATTGCTTGATTGTTGTCAAATACATGAACTCAATTCTCGAACAGTAGCGAACATCTATTCCATTTAGTTAGTTATCACAGTTTTGATATGAAAACTAGTTTTATCTTTGTCACAAAGAAGTTTCTTATCATTGAAGATTGAAACATTTAAAAAAAAATAACAGATGTAGAAGGAAAATCAAGAAATAAAAATAGAAGAGCTAGTTGCATTGAAATTGCAAACCGATATATTAAGATTGAAGCTCGATATTGAATTCTATAAAAAGGAATATCATTTTTCCTTTGCCGGTATGTTTACTTTATCTTTCACTAACATAATAGATTATTACTTAAAGAAAAAGCGATACAAGAAGATTCTATTTATAGTACTTAGGCCTATGTGAGTGCTTTTTGCCTTCCCTTCGTTTGTATATGATGGAGTAGCATACTTAAAATCGTGGCTTTTAAGATTTGTTTATTCTGCAGAAACGTGGGTGACAAATTATGCCATTGCACGAGGGGCAAATTGCCTAGGGCCGTCCCTGACTCTGTGTATATACCTTTGTGTGGTGTTATGCATAATCGATCCACATTTTAGACGGTTTCCTTTAAATTCCAGACCAAAGTGAGAATGAACACTTAATCACAATCACTTTTTTCTTGATCACTTGATGGAGAACGGTTTTGTAAAATCTTATAACAAAATCACGCCGAAAATAATAGAAGTAAAATCTGTTCATTCGAAGGTAGCATTCTTGGGGAGACTTATTTTATTTTCATTAGCCAAATATTGGGATAGTTTTAAGAAAAGTCACTTGGCCCGTCCTAAAAGTTAAATTATTGTTCTCGGAAAAGATGAAGATTTGTAGGAACTGAGTCTTTCTACAGCTGCATAATAAGTAAGATAGCTGCTAAAAGACATCATTCCAGAGATAGAGACAGTTTTGAGGTTTGGGTATCTATCTATTAAAATGCTACAATAGCAACAAAAGCTCCTGAGCTCCAACCTATAACCTTAGATTGCAAATCTTTGATTTACGGTTATTTGTGATTACACGATTAATAAAGACAAATATTTTAAAGTTGTGTACTTTAACAAAAGAGACACTGGCCAAAGCTTAAATCCACTTTATTTTAAATTATAATTTGTAACTGTTTCGGATATCTAGCATATCCTTCTTCAGACACTATCGAAAATAAATGAAAATACAGACATATATATAAATATTGTTATGACAAAGTTTAAATTATTTAACCGTCATATATATAGTCATTATTATGAAAAAGTTTAAATTCTTTTAACAAACATATGTGTAGTTATTGTTGTACTTTTTTATTTTTATTTATTATTATTATTATTATTATTATTATTATTATTATTATTATTATTATTATTATTATTATTATTATTATTATTATTATAATATTTTTCTTCCTATTTACTGAGGCCTTCAGGCAATCCCATAAGTCTTCGTTTTCACTTTCCAACTAATCACGTTCCTTTATTTTTGGTTCTTATAAGGGCCTTTTTTTATTTATTTTCTTTTTATCTATGCTATTCAAACTTCCTTGCCATAATTCATTAATAGGTAAGCCCCCTGTCCAGTTCATCAGTTTATCTCTTCCTACCTTCTTTATCCAATCTGCTTCTTTCCACTTCCTTATTATCAGTGTCTCTTTCGTTAAAATAATCAATCCAAAGCCATGAATAGTCTTACTATTGTGTACTTTAAATATATTTTTTAAATAGACCCGTTTTTCATAAAGTTTATCTTTTTTAAATTATTGTTCAAAGCCTTTGTATTTTAATAAGCCATTTTCCAAAATCAATGCAAATGAATTGTGCTGCCATCTTTGGAGTTCTTTTAAACTATACGTTTGTGAACGTTTATATGTTTGTGACCAATCCTTTCGACAATTATATCTCGGTAACCACAGGCTCTAGAAAAATACGTTTTCACTGATCGATTGCAAATTTTGCGTGGATTGTCCAGTTCTAATTGAATATATATATATAAAAACATGATTATTGAAAAAATAATTGAAAAAAAAAACTTCCCTTTATAGTGTCCTTAGCTGATTTTTAACACGACGTCTTTAACTTTTGTCTGTAAAGGGACATGTACAGATGTTGTGAGGAATGGCAAAGAGATTCATGCTCATATATGAATGATGCACTGTGTAGAGAGCGCAGGTTCAGCTAGTCTCTAAAATGCTAGAAAAGTTTATATGTTTGTGGCCAATCCTTTCGACAAAGAGATTTCGAAAACCACAAGTGCCAGTAACGTGCCATTTTCTCTGGTCGATTCCAAATTTTGTGTAGATTTGCCAGTTCTCATTCAAATTTTCAAACAATTTGTCTTTATTTTTCTATTCCGCATTTTAGGCGTCGTTTTTGCCCTATTGACCCTTGTGATAGGCACCCCGTAGAGGAGCTACGTATAACGGGTTGATCGACATTCTAGGCGCTTTGTATTAATCTGAATGAGAAAACCTACTGCAAACTGGCAATTTCTAAGGCTTGTGGACCCATAATAAGGCGTACTCGGATATGGAATTATAAGAAAAAAATATTTGCATTTGATATCATCTATCACTTATCCAAGTTTGCCACTAACCCCCCCCCCCAACATTCTATATATTAAAACACCACATTTATATGTTTGTCTATAGCAATTCACTTCCTTTGAGAGTCTTCCTGTCCTTTACTTGTGTTCGTAAAGGGACCTGCACAGGTATAGTGAGAAGTGGGAAAGAGATTCACGCTCATATTTGAACTAACTGTGCGCTGTGTAAATAGCGCAGTTTCAGCTATCTATATATTAAAATGCTAGGTTTATATGTTTGTGGACGTTTATATATTTGTAGCCAAATTCTTTTGGCAATGATATGTCGGAAACCACAAGCTTTAGATAGATACCGTTTTCACGGATCGATTGCAAATTTTCTGTAGATTGTTCAGTTCTAATTGAATATTTAAAAACATTGCCGTTATTTATTACATTTTTAGGGGTACACTCAAAATGTTGAAATTACAAAATAATAATAATAATAATAATAATAATAATAATAATAATAATAATAATAATAATAATAATAATAATAATAATAATAATAATAATAATGCATCATATCCTACGGATTATACATTCCAACATCACAATTTCTATACGGGGTTAGTACCTAGGTATATCTCTCCAGCGTTTGTTTCGTGGCCAAACGATAATGAAAAACAAAGGATAACCATTTCCCCAGTCTTAAGATTAATCTTTATTGTTTGGAGTGTTTTGCCCAATGAACACCATATATCACTGACATAATTAATTGTGTGTGTAATAATATATTTTCTTATTACATGCTGCATGCAAGAAGAAAGAAGACATTGATCATTCATGAATTAGGAACTCCAACCGAAAATAGGCTCAAATCTAGCAAACGGTGCGAGATATGTAACCCCTCCCCTCTATTATACTCCTTGCCGATTTTTATCAAGGTGTCCTTCACTTGTGTCTGCAAAGGAATATGTGCAGATGTGAGGAGTGATAAGGAGATTCATCCTCACATGTGAATGATGCGCTGTGTAGACTAGAGAGCGCAGGTTCAGCTAGTAAAATTTAAAAATCGGAAGTAAATCAATCATATTATTCAACATGAAATTACCTACCGCCTCATATTTGTTGTGAGGAAAGTACTTAAGGAGGATCACTAGGTGTTCTCGGTGCTATGCTAAACGCTGCTTGAATAGTGCAGTGTTGCCAGATAGTGTCAAGTGTTTACTGATGCCAGATAATAAAGGAAGTAACCAGGCATTCTGCTTGGATACTTACTGGAGAAATTAGTTTTCGACCATCACCGCAATTCACAGCAAAGTTCCGCTTCTTGAACTGCGACGCTAGAATCCAAATTTTTTCTTATTGTGACTACAACAGTAAACGTACAAATTTGGCAACAACGCATTATGGCGTTCTGCGCAAGTTTCTTCTCAAAATCTATTTCCTTAAATGTAAATTAACATTTAAATAAAATGTAAAATATAGCACGAAAAACGGTCAAACAATATATCTATTTCGTAATAAGATCATTAGTTTAAAATACCTTACACATACAACCAAACATTTCATAAAACTGGGCACTTCTAGTAAGATCTAACAGCAAGTGACATCTTGTGTGCTCATTGTAAAACGAATAAAATATTTTCTCTTATTTGTTACCTTTTTCGATATCAGAAGACAACAAAATAAAGCAGTGTCTTATGTTGTAGCTGAAACATAACTCTATCTTATACTACAATATTTATAATATGTAATGTTTCATTGCACAGTAGTTAAGGGAATAAGCTAAAATACGTACTGACTTCTGGGTGGTGATCCACCTTAAGCCGTATTTACGCACATGACTATAAAGAAACAAATAATTAATGCCAAATCATTTAACATTAAGAACTTGAGAAGCGACGAAGGCCTAAGGTTAATCAAAGCCACTTCTTCTGAGCTGTAACGAAAGAGAGGGACTTAAGGAGCTTTCCAAGAGACTTAACACTAATGCTGTTTCCAAGAGCAGATGAATCTGTCGAGTTCATTAAAATTGAATTTCTTGCAAGTGTTGCTTACACAGCAGCTAGAAAGGAAAGTTAAAAGTTTCCCCAACTGTAATTTATGCAACCGGGCATTAACTTCAGTGTTATTTAAGTTCCATAAAGCAAAGGATAAATCTTGTTTTAATCTACTTAACTGAGCAACATTATAATTCCCTATGGGACGTGAGAAGTTAGTGAGAAGCAATATTATCTTTGGAGGCTTGAGTATAAAGACAAAAGGGAATCTTCCGTAAAATTTACTGCATTCTGTCCCATTCGTCATATGAAATAACAAAGATGTTCTTGTAAAATGAACTTGATTTTGCTGCATTTAGAGAGAAGAAAAGCAGCTGATGTGCTTTTGGTCTGCCGTAGAAATGTTCTTTCTGTTTAACTTGTGAACCCCAGTTGGCGTTAGTTAGTAAAAAGACCATTTTGTTTCTTTTTCTTTCTTTTTTCTTTTTTTGGGTGTACATTCAAGTGCATAGTTTTTCGTAATCTGAAAATACATATTTCACCGTGATATTTCCCATGTATTTCGATAACTTCTCTCTCTTGAACACAAAAATAGTTTGAATAATAGAAAAATGTTTCATTCCTATATATATATATATATATATATATATATATATATATATATATATATATATATATATATATATATATACAACTTTTTATCTTTATGGTGTCATAGGATTTTTATAGTACTTTTTTGTTGCTTTAAAGGAAAGAATAATTTTCGCCCTTAGAAATGTTTATTATTTATTTTCTCTCCTCTTTTTACTTACACTGTGCTCTTTAACACATTAAAAACGTCGTGTTGTATTCTTAGGAAATTTTTTCTAACTTATGAGTTGCAACAATTTGATGTGACATGGCTATTTTTTTTTTAATCTTGTTTGTGGCTGTTACTATAATTATTAAGTAGTTTTTTTTTATATCAAAAGATCCAATATATTTGAGGCAAAAAGTTTCTTGTAGGCCTTATATCTGGAGAACTACATACAGTGTAGCCAAACCCAAACTATCACTAACTCAAAATTTTGTAGCTCTTGATCCAAAAAATTCAATATACTTCATTCAATCAAACATTTTCTTGTATGCCTTGTATCTGGAGAACTACATACAGTGTAGCCAAACCCAAACTATCACTTAACTCAGTATGATGTGCGTATCCCGTAAAAATTACGAAAACTCGATTTAGGGGTCGTTCAAAACTTTTGTGGCCCCTCATCCAGAAACTAATTATTGGCCAAGGCCAAGGCAAACTTTTGATGCATTTTTTGATTATTTATGAAATTCTTGTTAAATGTTGTTTCCAGGATATTTTTTTTTAAAAGTTGTTGACAAAAAAGGTACTGTGAGTACTACAAGAAAAGTAAAATATTTTGAAGGGGCCGCGGTAGCTCAGTGGCAGAACGTTCACCTCTGGTGTATGGGAACCGTGGTTGGATCCCAGCTCGCGAGAAGTGAACTTTGTGTTGGACAAACACCGTGTGCTTGGGTTTTCTCGCGGTTCTCCCGTTTCCTTCCCTTTCTTCATTCCATCATCCCATTCTTCTCGTCATCACCGTCTTCTTTAGCCTAGCCGGCAGAACCGTGGTACGTAGAACGGAATTATTTCATTTTCATTTTCAAATATTTCGATACTTAGAGAGAACAGCAAATAATCATACGCGCTTTGTCCACGTATTATAATACAGTATATTAGTATAGCACATCCTGGTTAATACGTACTGGAAGGAAATGGGAGTATCTCGAGACAGCTCTCGTAGGTGGTAGATCTGGCATGACCTGCCGTCCGCGCTGGTCTATTGTTAGTGTGGACATCTTTGGTCCACGTGGTCCCAGCTTCAATTCGCGGTACGCATTATGGTAGCCCGGATTACACCTTAAATTAGCCTCGAGGTCTTATATAGCCTCGATGCTGAAAAGGGACGCTAAACTGTAAACAGTCCTACGATTCAGACGCTCGCTTTAGCACGTAACTCCACAAAATACACAATTATGTTCGCGGATATTTGAAAGCTTAGCATCCTCGCCTAATAATCGGAAGGTTGTGATTGGAATCTTGAGGCTGTAAGAGAGTACAGTAAAAGTTTGCATAGAGACTATAGTCAACATCTGCAGAACAAATCATGGAGATATTTATATTAGGAACTAGTGGTGGGCACAAAAACCGGTTTTTCGGTTTTTAGAAAAAACGAAATCGGTTTTTCAAAATTTCCAAAAGACCGGTTTCGGTTTTCTCCAAAATCGGTTTCGGTTTTCACCAAAACCGGTTATCGGTTTTCTTCAAAACCAATTCGGTTTCGGTTTTCACCAAAACCGGTTATCGGTTTTCTTCAAAACCAATTCGGTTTCGGTTTTCTTCAAAACCGGTTCCGGTTTTTTCCAAAATTTGTTCTATTTCTGACCAGAATAGTGTTTTGTTGTTCTCCGGAAAACGATTCCGTTTCCACAGAAATAGTTTTATGTTTTTCCCAAAAGTTATCACCAAAGCCAGTTTCGGTGAAAACCGAACCGGGTTTGAAGAAAACCGAAGCCGGTTTCGATGAAAACCGAAACCGGTTTCGATAAAAAACCGAACCGGTTTTGGGAAAAACCGAAATGTCGGTTTTTCGGGTTGCGACTTTTCTGGAAACCGGTTTTCCGGTTTTTCTAGAAATCGGTTTTGTCCATCCATCCACGGACATAGGAAAAGAAAAGCGAGAATAAAATGGATTAGAAGAATAGCGGGAGTGATAGATGTTATTGTAAACATAAAGGCAATTAAGGGTCAGTGAGCTGGGTATATTGCAAGAAACGATGATCAGTGGACAAAAATAACTGTTAGCTGAATACGAAGAGACATGAAAATGTCCTCATAAAGATGATTGCGTATTCAGATGATACGGTCATTATATCTAGAACCGAAGAAGGACTACAGGATGTGATTGACAGAATAATTGCCACTGGGAAACTATATGGAATAGAAATCAACACAGAAAAATCGAGTCATGAGAATATCCCGTGATAACGCGCCCTTACAGGTCAGAGCAGAACTCGAAGAGGTCGGTAATGTCAATTATCTGGGAAGTATTTTGACGAAAGACGCGTACTGCACCAGAGAGATCAGATCGAGAATTGTCACAGCCAAAGAAACATTCAACAAGAAAAGATCACTATTAACTAGCAGGCTCAATATCGGCACTGGCGTCTCTGGCATGTACGATTTGGGGGGCATCAAAGAAAGTTATTTAAATGGTACTACATAGCCCAACCTGTTTATTAACTTCGATTCTATTTGTTACCTTTCTGCTTACCTTCACGGACCTCCTAAGGTATATCAAGAACTCGATTACAATCGTTTCACCGCTTGAATATTATATTCCAAATAAATATAATTATTATTGTTTATATGATATTCTGTCGTTAGTAAATAAATTAAATTAGAATAATATGTTGAATATTTTGTACTTCAAAATATTGGGGGGGGGACGTCCCCTCGTCTCCCCGCCAGAGACGCCAGTGAATATTGGACTAAGAAAGAAGTTGGTCAGGTGCTATATATGGAGTGTTGGACTGTACGGTTCAGAGACTTGGGCATTCCGGAAGTTAGGGAAGAAATATTTAAAGAGCTTTGAAATGTGGTGTTGAAGGAAGATGGAGAAGATAAAATGGGACAGAGACAGTAACAAACAAATATGTTTTAAAACGGATAGGAGAGAAGAGGCAACATCATCTAGATTTCTCAATCTAGGTGGTGTTGGAAGATGACGCTTTTAGCCAGCATCCTTCGTAGGAAGGACAGTTGGACTGGATACATCTTGCGAAGAAATTGTCTTCTCGCTTTCCTTGCGCCATAGAAAGAATACTGCACGGAAAAGCGAGGAATAGGAAAAAGAGGAATGCAACTGATTGATTATCGGAAAAATAAAAGAAAATATTGGGAGTTTAAAAAAGAGGAAGCTCAAGATTGAGAAACGCGGAAGAAACATCTCTAGTCCCAATTTTTTTTTTAAGTCATAAAACTAATACAGGGTGTTTCAAAACAACACCTACAACGTTTGGGAGGTAATTCCTGACACCAAGGTAAGACAAAAAGTATAGACCAACTTGGGTGCATAAATGCTTCCTTCCGGAGTTATAGGCTGCCGAAAACATGAAAAAATGAACTTCGAAGATCCATTGCTCCAATACTATGGGATCTATCGTAGTCGCGTTAAGACTTCACTTAGGAACTAATATGTGGCCTGTTCGAAAATCCATGTTTCAGAATCCTAAGGTTCTCACGCATCAATTTTTATAGAGGCAGTTTAGCTACGGGCATATAATTTGAATATTCATAATCTTCCTCCGAAAGGAAGCATTGCACCCAGGTTGGTCTATACTTTGAATACTAATTCTTTATGTTGCACTTAGACCATGTCGCTTTTCAAGATAAATGTTAAAACCGGAAATAATTTATATATATAAACCATTTCCGATTTGAATAAAGGATTAAGAGAGGATATGAAGCATGCTTTTGTTATATTGAATCAATTAGAAACAAAACTCTTCTCATTACTCTTACCGTTTTTGCTCTTATACCTGTTGACTAGTGTTGCCATGAGAAGATAGGAGAAAAATTATAATTCTTGTATCATTTTCGAGACGAGAATCGAGATGGAACGAGAACTTTCTTGCGTCTCGTGAGGAATAGTAGTTCACCTAGATCTTAGATATCAAACACAGTTTTAGCGTTACATAATTCGTAGTATACAAACCATAAATTGGTAAGTTGATTGTATAAACATAATGAAGGATATTGAAAAACTTTGTCTCATATAGGATCTTTGGGTAGAGAAGTTAATAAAAAGAGCGTCCGGAAATCGACTCCCACTACCAGTTTCAATTATATATTATAAAACTTCCTCTATAAAAGTATTTTCACAAAATACTATACAATCTGATCTCCATTTCAAAGGTAAGTAAAAGGTAGTCTTTGACCGAGTGGTCGCAGACAGGATCTCCAACAGAGTCCCGTAGCAGGCTAAGAGGAGTGGATTTAAGGAACCAATGCTCCGTAGCAAGCAGAGGCGGGTTAAGTGGCCAACAGAGCCCCGTAGCAGGCTAAGCCAGGAGATGGGATAGGCGTAGTCCCGTAGCAGACTAGAGGCCTGGGGTTAGGTTACTCCAAGAGTCCCGTAGCAGACTAAAGGAGGGTCACCAGAAAACTGGTATCGAGTTGCCTTTGTCCATCCAATTTATAGGGTCGTTTGGGTGGCGGTGGCGCTGCTGCTTCGATGGCGTCTTCTGATCCGTGGGAGGGGCCAAAAATCGTCGTCTGCATGTGATTATAGGTCCCTCTGGTGGGAGACCCTCTTGCCGAACCATGTGATGGTGTTATGTAAACATTGATGCGTGGAATTGCTTGTTTACGAAATCACATAGGATATTACAATATTTATTAACGTTTAATGATACGGTAGTCATTATACATTATACTCCAATAATAAATACATTTTAAAATGTTGTTGTATAACACTCTTAGGGGCTCATTCCTTAATGTTTTGCGTTAACGCAGTTCAGAATGATTGTTTTTAGTCTCCGATAATCAGAATAGCAATTATAATTACTTTTTGTATGTTTGTGTTACGGTACGTTCCACAAGGAGTACCCCTTCGTGGACTTCTCGTGATGCAGAATAATTGTAATAAAGATAAAATTAAGTAAAAAGAAATGAGATCCATTTTGTACATGGATTTATAAAACGAGACGAGAAAACCTTTCCGACAATCGAGACAAGACGAAACTTTAGTTCTCCTCTCGTCTATTGGGAAACAATACTATTGACAGACAGACAGGTGGACATAGCTCTTTTATAAGACTTTGCGCCCCATAGTTATGCACTGCATAATTTGGAAGTCGAAAAACTCAAGAAAAGTTAATGAAAACATGTGTATGGAGTGTAGAATTGCATGTATGTAAACCTTCGAAATATGATGCAGTGGAAGAATAGTGAACATTACGAAGTTGGGTGCATAATGTATCGAATGCAAATGTGTGGAAAATGCTACGAGAGAAAAAACAGTATACTTAATACGATTTCCAAAAGAAGAGTTTACATGATTTGGCATTACGAGACATGTGGCTTCTCTATTCCGTAGCGGTTTTCGTCAATTGACACAAAATCTTCAGTTTTAGTTTGCGGTAATAGGCATAGCAGTTATAATTCGTTTTTCCAAGTTTTGCGTTGTGTTACGCTCCGCAATTTTTGGTAAGGTTGGTACGGAATAAGGCCTATGAGATGATCACGCAATTGTGAAATGAAATGAAATGAAATCTTTGAGTTTTACGTCCCACGTTATGCCGGTTAGGCTAAAGGAGACGGTGATAATGAGTAATGAATGAAGTGGTGGAATGAAGAAAGTGGGAGGAAACGGGAGAGCCCCGAGAAAACCCACGCACACGGTGTTTGTCCACCACAAAGTTCACTTGGCGGGGGCTGGGTTCGAACCCGGGACCCCAAGCACCAGAGGTGAACGCTCCACCACTGAGCCACCGCGGCCCCTCAATCACGCAATTGTGTGTGTACAGAATGACAGAAGGAAGAATGCCAAATGTAAGGAAGAAAACTGAAAAAAAAAAAAAAAGCATCAGCAGGTTGTCTTAATATACGGAAGAATGGAAAACTACATCAAACCAACCGAGAAGTTGCTGATCCAAGAAGAAAAATTTCCTTGAATTAAATTTCCCTCTAATTGCTCGATTGTTTGGTTCTACTCTGTGAACGTAATGTAGCAACACTGTTTCAACTCGGTTCACCGAGTGCGAGCTCCACGTAGTTTAATCGTTGTACGTTAGAGGCAGCACTCTCTGTGTGATCACTCGTAGTGGCAGTTTTAGTAACTACGAGCAGTGATGTCCGAAAACAAATCCCAATTTTCGATATGCTATTAAGGATTGGAGCACCAATTACTTGGAATGAGTTGTAAATCTCTTCAGATGATCCTTTTTTTTCCTGTGAAGATTGCATTGAATGGTTCTGTCTCTAAAATAAAACACCCGTGATTTGTTTTGACTGTTCACATTTCTTAATTAAGTGCGTAAAAGACCAATTAGATCGCGTAACACAATAATGGGATTTTTCTCTCGTGAATTGTGTGTCTTTCGTGTATAATTAATAGTATTAATTAGTGAATTATTCGCTTTGTTATATGTGCTTGAAATTGAGTGATGATTCTTTACCGTTAAGAAACTTGTTTTTAAAACGTTTCAGTAGTCAAGGCCGATCCTGGAGGGACGAGGGAGCCCGGGCCCCATATTGTATTTGTGAATATACAATATTTGGCATAATTTGAGTGCAATTTGTCTTAAAATCTTCATATATATACCTTCTGTATCTGAATGCCCCGCCCACCAAATTTACAGAGAAATCGGCGACCTTGCTAGTAGTAAAAGAATTTATTTGCTTTGATCTCAGGGGTGCACTTACGGGGGCACACCGATTCCGAATTGCGCCCAAAACTTCCTAAGTTAATATACATTTGTACACTTTCTTAATAGAACTATATATTTATTTAACGCGTGGTCAATTGTAACATCAAGGCACGCGTGGTCAATTGTTCATATCTCACTCAGCAATATTTCTTTATCTTATTTTAATGTGTATTTTGTTTTGAAGCGATAGTAAATTGTTTAATATTTTCTTTGCAATGTTTTTGACAATTACCCACATATATTTTACAGCACAAACTCCTTTAACAGTTCTAAGAAAACTAAAATTTCTCTTTCCGCGGAGTATGACTCCGCGGCGTGTGCTACGGCGGGTTAACAGAGAAATAATTGATGATTTGATCTTACACATCGTCTGTATTATCTCTCTTCTTATAAAAACAGTTTAGTTCTGTCATGTTTTTCTGAAAATATAAGGGGAATTACTTTACAATTACTTACCGTCTTTTCGGGTGCAGAATAATACCTGTTCAATATTACATACACGTAGCGGTTTCTTGTGTTTCACCCCTCCCCTGCTTCCCCCAAACCTTGGACCCCACCCCAAAAATTCTGGGTGCGCGCCTGTTTGATTTTAAGTTTAGCGTCCCGAGAAGCAGCGAGGCTATATGAGATATGAACTACAAATTAACGTGGGATCTGAACAATATGAGCTCTCGCCGGGAATCGAACCCAGCTCTCCCATACCAAAGACGCGTACGCTAAGCACTTAGCCATGAAGGAGTTCAGTAATAGAATTAAAATGGTAGATTAGAAAATTTGCATGGACAGTTAGGAAATTTCGTACATGATTCCGATGAATGGTATATTATTACTTCAATACCAGGACGTAGTTTTTGCGTCTCGCAGTCAGAGATGGATCCAGGAAGGATTGATGGGGGAGCGGTGAAATATTCTCAATTTTCTCTCACCGGGATTTTGCAGTACTGGTGCCTGCATTGCTGGGGGATGCGAACAACCCATCACCTTCTTCTGGATCCGTCTGTGTTCACATTGCCTATGCTAAATGAACTGAATCGTAAATTAGCGAGATCAGTGGTATAATTCAGCTCTTGCTGTTAGAGACAAGATAGTATGGTGGTAAACGGGCAATATTGTGATGGTCTGTACATCCACCAGATGCACCGGACTCAGCACTCAGTCGTGGTTTGGAGCCCACGTTAATATTAGGTGTTCTTCATCTTCATCACTTCGATGTAGCATAAAGAAATAGGAAAAAATGAATCTATAGTACCAAAGCCATGAAAGATGAATGGACGACCAACCCCGGCATTCATACCTTTGATCAGCAACAGGGCCGGCCATGGCATCATTTGCTACCTCGTTTTCTCCAGAAAGAAACAAATAATAAAAGACACGATTTGAAGTATGCTACTCCATCATGAAGAACGAAGGGTAGGGAAAAGGCACTCGCACTCAGAAAGGCCTAAATACTACAAATACAATCTCATTGTGTCCGTTTTTTCTCTTTAAATAATAATATGTTAGTGAACGGTAAAGCAAACACACCTGCAGAGGAAAGATGGTAATCCTTTTTATAAAATTCAATCTCAATATATCAGTTTGCAACTCCAGTGCAGCTAGCTCTTTTATCTTTATTTCTTGATTTTCCTTCTACACCTGTTAATATTTTTTTCAAAACTGGTCTCCACTTTCAAAATAAGGAGCTTGTTTCTGACAAAGGCAAGACTGGTTTTCATATTAAAATGGTAATAACTATCTTAGTGGAACAGGTGTTCGCTACCTACTGTTTGAGAATTGAGTTTTTGTGTTTGACAATAATCGAACAATTCATGCTAGGATTTGTTTGACTATTTGCTTTAGCACTGTTCATATGACGTTAAACTAATGCTACCTAAACATGATTTATGAATGTAGTGTTCAAATAGATCAGTTTAGTAAATTTAACTACCATCATTATGAATTCCGTTTCCGACAAGAAATATTTATTTTAAATAATATAGTTATGATAAATTTAGCAGCCCCGTGCCAATGCACGTGTCGCATATGGTAGAGCCGGTCCTGGTCGGCAGACACGAAAGTAAACAGCAAAGAAACAGCAAGAGAATATTCCAGAACTGAACCCCGATGTCCGATAATTCGTAACTATTCCAGCACAAAAACAAAATTTCACACGGACTTCAGTGGCGCAAATTTTTAAATAACTTTAGGGGGATGGAGGAACATTCATGTTTATTAGATATCTAACTACACATCAATGAGGATTTCCACGGCTCAATGAAACCTTAGGAGAGCAGGGCCTCCTTCCCCTATGAGCGGCGCCCATGACTATTGTACTTCACAGAGAAGAATGTGGACATTACGAAATGACCATAAAAAATGCTGTGAAGCATCTGAAATGGGGGTATAGAAAATAATGGTGAAAACGAATGAAAATCCAATGAAGAAATGTTAGCGAATTTTGGGAGAAGAACGAATATCCCTCCAATGTTGGGATTGGAAATAACTGAAAAAGAAGGACCGGAGTTAATTAGAACCATATTTGGAAATGAGTTCATATTTATTGTGGACAGATGGGCATAGAAAGCATGTGCAGCTGCAGCAGTTGGTTGCATAGTTGTGCAACTACATATTTTTAAGCGGTTTGGTTTACCAAAAACTTCTTGTCTTTGGCGCGGAAGACCCGCATTTTATCCCTGGTGGAAACTCATATGGTTCGGGTCCGACATTAAACTATAGACCCACGTTTCATATAGTCTCACTGCTGAAAAATACGCTAAAGTCTAATCTAATCTAAACAAAAAAAAAAATCTTAATATATTACCTCTCTGTCTGTCCGTGTGTTCGTCCGGGAGACAAAACATCTAAACTACTTGGTGGATCACCGTCAAGTTTGACCAAAATGTAGTGTGTCACAAATTAGGAATCTAGATATTCCAACCGGAAGTGATAAAAACCAACCATTTCCGGTTTTAATGTTGATTATTGTAGGGCTAATGTTTTCCACGAAACAGCAAATTTTTCGTCTCGTTTGTAAGTCGAGACGTGAAACATTATAATTCTCGTCTCGTTTTTCGAGACGAGAAATTTCTCGATTCTCATGGGCAACATGATTCTTATTTTAAAATATATAAATTGATAAAGAGATTCTATAAACATAATTAAGAGCACTTATCAACGTTTAAAGATACGCAAGTCATGAATCAATATACTGCAAAACTCCGATTAGGGAAATTGAAACTCCGATTAGTGATAATTTCACAGCTTTGTTTTATTACAAGTGGAAACTCTTAGTTAGTGAAGAGCAGGGCGTGGATAATTTGTCAGACTTTGATGGGTTTTGGTGGGTGGTGTGTCAATGGGTCAGGTCAAGTTTTCATTGATCCGTGCCATCTCTGCCTGTGTAAAGTAAAAGCTGGGCTCGATTCCGCGACCATGCCCTCCAAATATCAGTAAAGCAAATTATGAAAGCACTATCTGTTGTGAAATTAAATGTTTTTTTTTTTAAATTTAATTAGTGTTTAACGTGGAATCCGAACCAAGTGAGTTCCCTCCGGGAATCGAACTCGGGTCTCTCATCCTACTCTTGCACTAGAGGCGAGCGCTCTTTCACTGAACCACCCCATACTAAGTACCCATTGTAATTCATACCACGTAAATATTTGAAATTTATGATTTCAAAGCAGGCAGGCGCGCATCAGAAATTTTGTCGGGAGGGGTCCAAGGTTGTTTTTTTTTTTTTTTTTTTTTCGGAGAATCCAACACTAGAAGTCACAACATCTATGTAGTATTGAACCTATGTCTTTCTACACCTGAAAAGGCAACAAGTAATTGGAAAATACTGGCATATATATTTTCAGAAAAAAATATAGAACTACAGTAGGTTGTTTTTATAAGAAAAGAAATTCTTTTTGGTTTGTTAAACGTCCCACGATTATGCCTGATCGGCTAAGGGAGACGTGGACTACTGATTATAATGGAATCCGAACCACATTTTTCGTTCAACTGTACCCCCAACCAGGAATCGAACCCGAGACCACTCACACCAAAGGCAAGTGTACTAGCCACTAGGTCAAGCGGGGGCTCATTAAAAGAAAGAGTATGAAATGTAAGAAGTATAGTTTTATTAAGAAAGTGTAAATGTATGTCGAATTAACAAGTTTTGGAAGAGGTCCGAACCCAGTAGACCCCCGCGTGAGTGCGCCACTAAAAGCAGAGTTGAA
The DNA here is from genome assembly GCF_964235325.1 of Thermobia domestica. NCBI lineage: Eukaryota > Metazoa > Arthropoda > Insecta > Zygentoma > Lepismatidae > Thermobia > Thermobia domestica. Next base: position 8,988,189 of record NC_137462.1, read on the forward strand.
AAAATGAGTGGTTATCGTTTTCACAGGAAATTCTGGATTTCAACCCATCCGCCAGCTGAGTTTCAGGAGCAAACAGTGCTGTTATGGTGTTCAGTAAATATACACCCCGGTTGACTTCCTTTCAAAATTGTTTCCCAGTTTAATTGTTAATTTCCAATGTAAAATGTGTTCATAGCTGTGCAGAGTAAAATAAATAAAGTGGCAGGTCAACTTGTTAGAGAACTATCTTCAGCGAAAGTACTTAATTATTTAGTTTATATGCAAAAGCTTTTGGTTACACTTTTTTAAAAGTCGTTTTGGAATAATGAAAGTTTAGCACGGCTGAGATGCCTCGTGTTGTGTTTAGTACTTGGCTCGAGTACAGAAAGCTGCTACTTTAATGGTTGTGTGCAGAGAACAGTTAAGGGTAAACCAAGCATGCAGTATTCATAATTGATGCGTATATGCGCGTAGTGGAAGAGGCTAATGGTACCCACAAATCTCACTTAAGGGAATAAACTCAGTTTCTACCAAAATGATGCGTTCATCTGGGCTCTCCTGCGTTGGCTATTACCATTTTCGCATTCCTCAGCGTTCGTGGACCTTCTATTCGGTGCTATTCCCATCAGCTTGGACTTTTTATGTCCCAGACACAACATAAATGATGTGTTATGCAACCATGTCCATTTCTATGCTCTAAGGAAGAGCGAGTCTAAATGGATTCGAAATGTTATTTTTTTTAAATCGTGAATAGTGAGTGAACACGTTAAAAAAAAAAAATAAATGTTATTCATTTGCTTCCACAAGTTTAACAGTACTGACATTTTCTGTATGCGACATTTTTGTGAACCAGGAGTTTTATTTATATTTATTTTCATGCTTTGAGTGTGGTATGTTGTAGGCCAATTCCGCGAACTACAAGGCGCGCTTTGAGTCAGTGGTAGAGCGCCTATCTCTTGTGCGTGTGGTCACTGGTTCGATCCGCTGCCAGGTAGGTTTGTGGTAGACAACATCTTGTCCGTGAGTTTTCTCTGGGTGTTTCCGTTTCCTCTCCCATTCTCATTCCACCAATTCTTGCATCAACATTGATTTGCCGTAATCATCTGTTTCCCGTAGCTTACCAAGCATAATCGTGGAATGTTATGCCACACAACAAGATTTCATTTTGATTTCATTTACAAGCTGCTCTTCTCAAGTACGTATTTGCCAGTTTACATCATACCCAAATGTTTTATATTAAAAATGTTTTTTTAAAAGAAAAATCGTAGGTTTTTTTAAAATAAATACTTAAGAAAAAATTAAGTTTAACGCCTCACGATTATGCATCGAGCGTAAGGGGGGGACTGATGAAATTGGTGATAACTGTAGAATGAAAAAAGTGGGAGGAAATGGGATAATCCGGGAAAACCCACACATGTGGTGTTTATGCACCGCAAAGTTTACTTGTGGCTAGCTGGAATCGAACCAAGTACCCCATGCATGAGAGGTACGCGCTCTACTACTGAGGTACCGCGGCCCCAAAAGGACTGATAAAATGTTTTGTGTGAAATATTGTACTCTAAGACCCTGTTAAAGCGACGAAATAAAAATGGAGACTTTAGAAATATGGACGTGGAGAAGAATGAAAAAAGTTGAATGGAAAATAAATTGTATAATAATAATAATAATAATAATAATAATAATAATAATAATAATAATAATAATAATAATAATAATAATAATAAGTATTCTACCAATATTGGCAGGTCACTTTCCGCAACTGAGAAGCTTCCATGCTCCACGGTCTTCCGCTAAGCTCTTCGTTTTCACGTACGATTGTTTCTGTTTTGATATCGTCCATTAATTTCAGTTTCCTTCGTCCCCTCCCTCTCTTTCCTGCCACCATACCTTCTAGAAGTCCCTCATGATACAGTTCCTTCTTAGCCAATGTCCTAATAAGTTTCTCTTCCTCTTCTTAATAATATCTAAAATTGTTCTTTTCTCCTCGACTATTTCTAACACCCTCACTCGTTTTCCGTTCGACCTAGCTAATTCTCTCCATTATTCTTCATACCCACATTTCGAAAGCTTCCAGTCGTTTTTAATCACTTTTGCGTAATGTCTGTGACTCTTATTCATATATCTGTCTTCACATCGTGAATGGAGCCCACTACTCCGTTAACCAAAGACACGCGTAGTACCCACCAGACTAACAAGGAGAGCCTAAAATGTTTAGTTGTATCATATTTTCATTATTTGTGTCCAGCATTGAACTCAATGGTTAAATCGTGGGGCACGGTGGCTCAGTGGTCGAGCGTTCACTTCTGGTGCTTGGGGTCCCTGGTTCGATCCCAGCTCACGCCGTGTGGACTTTGTGGTGGACAAACACCGTGCTCGTGGGTTTTCTCGGGGTTCTCCCGTTTCCTCCCACTTTCTTCATTCCACCATTTTACTCATCTCTCATCATCACCGTCTCCTTTAGCCTAACCGGCATAACCGTTGGACGTAAAACTCAAAGATTTCATTTCATTTTTCAACATTAAACATTGCGTCACACGATTTCATTTTTCGATTTCATGTTGTAGTAATTATAGTGTAATATTATTGTCAAGTATATCGTGATACTGAGAAAGCTAGATTCGGTGTATTTCTCTCTCAGAAATCAGTGGAATTATCGCTAAGTACAGTACACTTTTCTGTGATGAATTGCTGATAGCTGTAGAATACTTTTAGCGGAAGGGACGCAGTTGCGCAAATATGAGTTTTGTTTTTCCCTGATGACATCATCTTGGTATAACTCATGCAGTATAAGGCAACATTTCAATGTTTGCGACAGTTTTTTTTTCTTTCTTTTCCTTCGGAGCCCCGGGGTTTGTTTTGTGGTTCCCATGAAACATTGGCTACTGTGTACTCAGGTAGTAAAATAAAATATTTTTCTTTGCAACTTCTCCGTTTTGTGTCAGCAAACGTGATGATGCCATCTCTTGTGGGTGGATGTTGTGCTTGGAATCCGGGTGAAGGTCTGGGCTTATAGTACTTTAATAATATATGATAATATGTGTGATTGTTGTTTTAAACCGTGGCTGTCAATCGTTACTTTTTTCCGGGGTTTTTCCTCAGTCCCACTAGGGAAATTCTGTTCACTTAAAGTTTAATGTATCTTACGGCACCGAGACTACATACGACGTGGACATGCAGCTTTACGTGGGTACCATGTGAGCTTAATATTGCTAAAATAAATCTGTGAAGTTTTTCCATAAAAAAACGTGATATTTCTCTCTTTTTTAAAAAAGCAATAGTTCCATTGCTTCTTTTCAGATTAACGCGTAGCGTAGCGTAAACGCTATTTGAAAGTTGTTTGGACAACTAGAAAAGTACTGTGTACCAACTATATCATTTACAGTACAGAGTTGTCCAAAAGTGTGGTAACATCCAAATAAAAGACAAACTTTTAAAAGTAGTACTGTAGATTAGTTCTCTTTATCTTCTAAAGCCTTTTCCTGCTAGCATATGCATCAAAGTTTACCAATAAGTGTTCAAGAATTGTTTTAATATTGCTAAGCTACTGCTTCGCCGAATTCTAAGGGCCCGTGATTCTGGTTTTTGGTCCCTTCATGTATTCCCAATGGGAGTACTTTAATTTTCGGAATTAACACATCATGAATCAATGGGAGAATTACCTAAATTAAGAGGTAGCGAACTCCTGTCCAGAAAGCCAGAAATAAAGAAACTTGATAAATTATATAGCTAATTAGCGAAAACACGGAACCAACAGAAGAGACTATTTTCTGCCTTAGAAGTCCGTAAGTGGCAGATCTACATAGGTATCTGATATATTAGCTTTGGGACGTTCTATATTTTTCATTCAAACGGTGAAAGAAAAGAAATATTGGGTTTACAACTTCTAAAACAAAATTAAAAAAAAAAAAAAAAAAAAAAGAACTACATTGGGGGAACATTTGATTAGGCTGTAATATGTGTTACGAAATTAACACATGACAGAAAAATGAGCTATATCTGTCATAGAAATAAAAGTTTATTGCGTGGGCTGCCTATTTTTTTTCTTTTTTTCTCGGTATTACGGGTTTAGTATTTATCAGAAAACTCCACTTGATACTGTCTTAGGCAGTTAACCCTTAACGCACCAAGCCTAAATCGTCAACGTTGTTTACCAAGCTTAAGTCTTCTTGGAACCCAAGTATTATTTTAATTTCTCAACATTTTTTGCATTTTTTAACGAACGTATCATTGATCTAATTATGTAGCAGATATCCCAAAAAGATGCAGGGCACATAAAAATCGAGAATAAATGGGTTCTTACAGTTGCAGCAGTATCACCAAATATCACCCTCTGGGGTCCCTAAAGGACCCCGCTTGGTGTGCTAAGGGTTAAATCGTAACTTATGATAAGAATTTGAACGCGTTTCGCAAATTGCTACGCATACCTTAATTTAATAGCATAATATATATAGCAATTACAAGACTCGCTATGTTTCTTGATGTTTCTTTGGCTACACTGCTGATTATTCCAGTGATTGCCGAACCGTTGATCGCGGGCAGCTCGCGGGGATATTTTCGGTAGAGCTCCGGTTGGCTAACCTTGATTGCCTACGTTTAAAGGCAATAAACAAATGTAATTTTTTTAATGTGGTAGTTCTTTTGTTTGGTAGCTCACAGTAAGATTTAAGAACGGTATGGTGACTCAGGAACTTCATAATTTTGGCGACCACTGGTTTGTTCTAACTATATTCAACGAGTTAGTATATATACACCATGCGACACTAACCTCAAACGCATATTAATTTATATATATCATATTTTTTATTTTGTATAGTAAAAACAATTAATACTTTTTGGGATCGCATCTTTCTAACATATCTAATGTAATGTTCCTTCACACATAGACGTGTTAAAAAGAAAAGTAATGAAAACTGCTACAATCCATAATCCAGATTTCACTCGAAATCCAGATTTTATCCAAAATTCGGATATCGGATTTCCTCCGAAATCTGGAAATAAAAAAACCTAGTTTTGAAAAATGAAATAACCGGTCTAAATCATTTTGTTTTCTGTTTGGTTTTACATTGTTTTTATACACCTTTTTCACATTTGTCTAAAAAAAAATCTTATTTTAGAAATGAAAAAGCGACATTGTATTTTTTCTAATAAAACATGTAATTTAAAAATCATATAGTTTTTTTCTATTTACCACTCTATGTGAGTTTCCACCGGAAATCGAATACAGGTGTGCTGTTACCAAAGGATTGGAATAGTACCTTTCCTACTATAAAATAGTACATGTGACTAAGGGAGGGGTAATTTAACTGTTACAGACCTTATCGTCGGCCCATTTGCGTTGTGTATTTGACCATGGTAACACTGTCCAGTGAGCTGGTGTCAACTATTATAGAAATAGCGGTGTAGAATGATAGCAACTTTTAAATTTTTAGTAAACAAATGTTATTATTCTCCGAATGAGTTTTCTGAAGACAATTCACAGTTTTCATTCTCTATTTATTTTTTTAGTGGATGTATGTATATATATGTATTTGTATGGAAAAAATAACTCATTAAAATCATCACACAAATTGAAGCTTTTAGTATTCACTAAAAAAATTACTATCAAAAGTATAGTAAATTAACGTTTATCGTTATGGTGTTAAGTAAAACCTCTCACAACCATACAAATTGTATTTCATAAATTCAAACCATAACAACATAACCACATGGTGGAAGAAGCATGGTTCGATTCCCACGTTGCGCGGGAGACCCGGGTTGAATTTCCGGCTGGAGCTTATGTGGTTGGGATCTCACATTAAGCTGTAGGTCTACGTTTCGTGTAGCCTTGCTGCTGACCGGGACACTAAACTCAAATGAAATCCAAAAACTTGATTTCTACGTGCGGTTATTTTGCTTGCAATGGCTAATAAGAGAGTGTGATGAGGGGCTCCTTATGTAATAGCTGAAGTCATTACATAGAGGTGGACCCAAGAGGCAAATAACTGCCTCCGGCTTTCTGTTTAATGGTGTGAATATGAGGAAGGAGATCTCACAGAAGTTTTCCCATGATGCATCATCTCTATTATACATAGAGCTCCACCTCTTCACCTGATTCTCAATTTTGACAAGTCTTCTTTGTTAAGTGTCAGCACGCGTCATGCCTTTCTCACGCATCTTTACTCAATTAATGAGTAGTTATGTCTCTTTGTTTTCACTTCAACATATAGGAAAGTACGACTGACAATTTTTACAGTAGTTGACATCTGACAGTTCATTATTTAGATTCCCATTGAATTCTTTTTCGCGCCATTTAATTGAGCTTGCTAGTACTACTTCAATTTAAAATGCTTATTAGTGGAAATCCGTTAATTACAATATATTTTCAATTCCATTGCCAATGCAGCATTTTATTAGGTTGACGTAGCGGGACGTTAACATATCCATCCGTCCATTACCCCCACACAATTACTCTCGAACTAAAGTAAATTTGTAAATTCTGTATCTTGCAATTAGAACGATTATCTCTACCAGGTTCCTTAATGGAGTCAATTCGTTAGCATCTTCTGGGTAACGGTGACCTTAACGGTGGCTATCCACACCCTGTTTTAAATCTATAACATTCCCTAGCTTCTATCCAACCTTAACAGCAGCAAAGAATTGCTGGTTGCCTATAATAAAAGGATATGTATATTTTCGTACTGCAGTTGTCTCGACCGAGTTCGTTAATGGAGTAATTCCGTTAACGTCTTTACGGGTAATAGTGACTATCCATATGCCGTTTAAAATCTATAACATTCCCTAGCTTTTATGCAACCTGAACAGCAGCAAAGCATTCCTGGTTGTCCGTGATAAAAGGATATGTAGCTTTTCTTACTGCAATTATCTCGACCGTGTTCGTTAATGGAGTCAGTACGTTAACATCTTCACAGCTAACGGTGACTTTTATGTGGTTATTCTTATCCTGTTTAAAATTTACATTCCCTAACTTCTATGCAACCTGATCAGTAGCAAAGCATTGTTGGTTGCCTATGATAAAAGGATATGTACATTTTTCTTACTGCAATTATCTCGACCAAGTTTGTTAATAGAGTCAATTCGTTAACATTTTCACGGGTAAGGTAACTTTAAAGGTGGGTATCCATATTCCTTTAAAAATTGTATCATTCCACCTTCAATGCAACCTGCACAATAGCAGAGAATGGATTGTTGTTTATAATACCTAGGTAGAGGGATATGGAATCGCCTGATCCTTCTTAGTGTCTTGAGCAGAGTTTATTATGGAATAATATTTTTCCGGGACGAAAAATGTATTTAACTATAAATACCTGAAGAAATATGTACACGTAAGGACAGATAACAAGAATACGAAGTGATTTTCTTTCTTTAGTATTGGCAATAATGATAATTTCCTGCAGTGTACTATTATATCTCTTACAGTATTTGTAAATTCCGTATTAGCTCGATAATAGGCTGTACACGTAAATAATCCGCGCCTTTAAAATTTAAGAAGAGAAAAGGTCAAGTTGCTCTATCAATAATGACAAAATTGGACAAAATTTATCAAATTAAAAGGAGACTATGGCGAAAATTGATCTTACAGTACGAACTTAATTCCTCCATCGTTCACCTCTGGTGCTTGGGGTCCCGGGTTCGATCCCAGCCTCCGCCAAGTGAACTTTGTGATGGACAAACACCGTGTGCGTGGGTTTTCTCGGGGTTCTCCCGTTTCCTCCCACTTTCTTCATTCCACCATTTCACTCATCATAATCACCGTCTCCTTTAGCCTAACGGGCATAACCGTGGGACGTAAAACTCAAAGATTTCATTTCGTTTAATTCCTCCATTTCGAAGTCACAAACTTGTCAAACTTACCTCGTAAATATATGTGAGCTCCCTTATGGCTGTATGGTTAGCGTACGCGTCTTTCGCATGGGAGACTCTTGTTCGATTCCCAACAGGAGCTCATATTCAGATACCACGTTAAGCTCTACATGCATGTCTCATATAGCCTCTGTCCTGAAAGGGACTATAATCCATCCATTCATCGTAAATACATGTGCAATACAAGAAAAAAGAAGGAAGTGTTCCCAAGAGCTATCTATAGTACCTTTTTTAAATAAAAAATATAACTATAAAATAAAACTAGCTTTGAGCCAGCTGGAGGCTTCGCCCCCAAACTCTTGCGTTTCCTTGACCTACGAACTTGCACCTCTTAAACAAAAATTCTAGCTAATTTATTTTTTTTTTCTAATTCTAAATTCCTAAAACATGAGATTATAGGTAAAGGAAAAAGACCCGTTTAAATAAAATAGAGAATTTTTCACCCCCTTTAGACCCACTAAAAACTTAAAATATTCACTTTTGGCTATTTTCCTCTCGGTTAGTCGCGGAAGGTACAATCATACCAAATTTCATTATTCTAATTCTTCCAGAAGTGCCTAAACATTTTAGGGTGTAGAAGATGTCCCATATAAGATGGGAAAGATTTTTCAGTTCCTCATAAAACCACTCTAAAATTGGAACACTGTATTTTTAGTAATTTTGTTAAAATCCTATAGAAAACGTACAAGCATACCGAATTTCTAGTTTTTATTCTAATTCCAAATACCTAAAACATGAGATTATAGATCAAAAAACGGCTCATTTAAATAAAATTGAGAATTTCTTCATTCCCCCTTTAAATCCCCTGAAAATTAAAAATGTTCACTTTTGGCAATTTCACTGTGGATTAATCCCGGAAGGCTACAATCATACCAAATTTAATGGTTGTAATCCTACAGGAAGTGCCCAGTAATTTTGGGGTGTGGAAAGTGTGCCATATAAATAACATGTGGAAGATTTTTCAATTGCCCATAAAACCCCACTAAAGTTGGAAACGTTAATTTTATTTTATTTTTATTTTTTTGGTGATTTTGTTAGGTAACGCTAACGAAAACGCACAAGCGTACTGAATTTCAAGTTTTTACTACAGTTCCAAGTACCTAAAGCAAGTGATTATAGGTGCAAAAAAAGACCCATTTAAATAATATCGGAAATGTCTTCATCCTCGTTTAGATCCCCTAAAGACTATAAATATTCAGTTTTGATAATTTTCCTGTGGGTTAGTTCCGAAAAGCTACAGTCATGTTAAATTTCAATTTTCCACGTCAACCGGAAGTACCCTTTTATTTTCTGTCAGAGTGAGTTCATATAGTTTTATATAAACTTAGAATAATGGATAAAATCCTTGCGTTTTGTAGATTCGTTTCTGTTTCCTTAATTCAACTAACGGCACTTTGACATGTTTTCATATGATTTGCATTAGTTCATAACAGCACGCAACACATGTCAATATGACTGTGTTCGTGCCATTTCCCATCAGATACCGGTATTGCATATTACAAAGGTCAATATTTGCAATACTCATAACTTTTATTGCAAAATCTGTTTCAACATCAATACTATTTGTTTAGATCTAGGAATGTGAAATGTATACGGGCAAAGAGTTTTTTTTTTCTTTTTCGTACATATAAAGATACAGGCACGTAGCCAGGATTTCGTAAAGGGGGGTCCGTGACATGAAATACTGTGGCCATCATACCAGGGGCTCGATCATCTAAACTATTTTACTGGAATATATATATATTGGTTCGTTTAGCCAGGATTTCGTAACGGGGGGGGGGGGGGTGACATGAAATTCTGAGGACCAGGAGCTCGAATTATCTAAACTACTTTACTATCAATATCAGTACATATTGGTTTGTTAGGACAATAAAATGAGGATATGTTGATAAGTATTTCAATAACAATCTATGAAGAAATCTCGAGTAAAATAATAAAAAATATATTGAAAAAGATTATACAATATTTACGTCCTTCCTCTGTTTATTCAAATATAACAATTTTCCCTTCATTATGACCTCAACTATTATAAAAAGTACATATTCACTATTATAAAAAATACATACTCAATAATGTCTTGTAAAATATTTTACAATATCTGCATTCCTTTCTCTGTTGAATCAAATGTTAACAGAACTTTCTTTCCACATACATTTTTGTTTTTATTATTCCGTCAACTACTGTCTGCTCCAAATGACTGGTTAAAGGAGCAGTAGAAAATTGTTTTTGAAATAACATGTTTGATACTGCAAAGATGCGATGACGAAAAATTATGATAAAAAAATGTCCACGCAGTTACAGAACGGCACTATGCTTTCCGAAGCTTAAAATCTCCCTGACTAGAAATTCTGAAAAAATCGGTAACTTTTCTAGAAATTTCAAATTACCTGATTCTTCCAGGATATCTCGCTCACTTCGCAACCATGTATTGCAAAACCAAAGGCTTTCTGTAGTTCACGTTTAACTCTGATTCTTCATTTTCCCATTTCATCTTGTTTTATCCTCCCTTAATTTTTTTCATTTCTGGTTTCGAAGGGAAGGTTCCGGACCCCCCGGACCCCTCCTTGGCTACGTGCCTGTAAAGATAATAGCATAAAACATTATTAATCACGTTACTCGAGATTTCAGTTTGTTTACAATTAACATACATGTTGTTAGCATCGCTTGTCAAATTCCGCGGGAGGCACGGTGACTCAGTGATAGAGTGCTTACTTCTGGGATCCCTGGTTCGATTCGCGTCCAAATAATTTTGTAGTGGGTACCATCGTATCCGTGGGGTTTCTCGAGCTACTTCCATTTTCTCCTACCTTCTCATTCCATCAATTCTTCCATCATCGTTCACTTCCCTTAAATCATCTCCTGTCTCCTTTATCGTGGGACGTTAAACTGAAAGATTTCATTTCAAATTCCGCACATGACGTCAACTGAGGTTCTTCGAGAAGTTTCCAGTGTAGATAGAATTTCTGAGTCCTGACAATGAGAAACATCAATTTCCAGGATTGTTAGTCAGTCCTCCAGTTAAAAAAAAAAAAAAAAAAAAAAAAAAAATTACAACTTAGCAAATGATGGTCAAAGTTTGGTAAATTTTGTCAAGTTGTACTTGTGGCATGTTACAAAGTGCATCGACGCTGACCTACTTCACACTTTTGGGAGTTGCAGATACAAAAAGATCTTGACAACGAAATGGTAATATACCCTTCGCGTTCGCCACGCGAATAAAAATGTATATTAAATGTTGTAAATGCATCAGAAATGTACTTTCCGCATATATAAAGACATTCATATGCAGAACTCACCAACTGAAGATACAGTATGTATGCAAGTTTTTTTTTTAATTTTTTATTTTAATCTCAAGGAAACGTACAATTTTAACAAATTACAAAATTAAATGGTTCTGTTATTCTTTCTTCTTACTTAAAAGAAATTGAAGCTGTTTATTTTCAATATTCGATATTTGGGGGAGGATAATTCTGCCAGCGTTCTTTTTTTTTTTTTTTTTTTTTTTTTTTTTTAATGTTTTCGCTGCAAAATACAGATTACTTATCGAACTTTTATTTTCGAATTCAAGGTAATACTTAAGAAAATTCGTTAATGCAATACAAATTATGTTTACTTCCTACATGTAATTTATGCTTGTAAGGTAATCATCGGAGGAACAGATATACTGACCAGCCAAAACATTATGAACTCCTTTCCTAACATCTGATTTGTACACCTTTGACTCACAGAATAGCAAGCATCCAATTTGGTATAGAAGCAATGAGGCTTTGGTTGGTAATTGTAGACATGGCGCACCTTATCAGCACACATAAGTCACTTAATTCCTGTAAGTAGAGCGAAGGGGGGCGATAAACTCGAATCTGACGTTTAATCGCATCCTAAAGGTGTCCAATTGGGTTAAAATCGAGTAAATTTGAAGGCCATTACAGTAGTTGAAACACACCACTGTCCTCCTTGAACCAATGCTGCACAGTGTTGGCCTTGTGACAAAGAGTGTTGTTATGCTAAAAGATGCCATTGAAAACTGGAAACATGGCTCACATGAACATGAATGGGTCTACATGATCTGTAATGGTGTATCGATAACTAGGAGCTATCATGGTGCTCTCCACACGGAGTACTGGGCTCAGTGGTGACAATGTGAAGGCACTCCAAACCATAATAGATTCATCATCGGCCTATCGTCGGCCTCCTCCTATGTCTCGAGGAGCCGTTTCCATGGAAAACAGATTCTGACCCAGAGATCGATGCTTTGAAGGGAGTATCGTAATTCATGGGAATATGCAACGTTATGCCATTGCTCAGTGATCCAATGACAATGGCAAGTGCCCATTTCAGTCGCAATCTACAGCCCTGCGCGTCACGTTGGTACATGTATGAAACTTCGGCTGCGGAGGTCCACATCTAGCAGTGTACCTTGAACTGTGTGCTGAGACACACTCGTGCTTTGTTCAGTGGTAAAATATACTGTTAATTATGCCACAGTCTGTGACGCCCAACATTTTTAATGAGGTGTGGCCACCCTACGTCTGGTCATTTTGTGCTCGTTCCACTGTACTTTTCCCACCTTTGGAAGACACTGTCCATGCCAGGTCACGCTGTTTCCGAGATGCTCGTTCCCAGCCATCTGACCATCACAATCTGGTCGCTATCAAACTCTGATATATCGCCTTTTCTCTATTCTACACATAACCATCACACGGGCTAGTCGAGTGAGAGCCATTTCAACGTCTGGCGAACAGTTCTTTTGAGCTCCGTGACTTTTTCGTCAGCTCAGTGACTTAGTTCAAGAAGTAAGGGTATCATAATGTTTTGGCTGGACAGAGTATATGATATGTGTTTTACAGAACTCGTAGCTGGAGCCACGGTGGCTCAGTGGTAGAGCGCTCACCTCTGCCATGTAGGGTCCCTGGTTCGATTTCAGCTTCAATGTTAGCATTTGGAGCAGTGGTTGCAATATCAAAGGCATGTGGACACGCGTATGTTTTTTTTTTTTTTTTTCGTTGAGTGTTACTACAGTATTTAGAAAATACAGACAAGAAAGTATTCTTTCTATTTTCATATATATTAAGTGTACGTTTTCTATTATTGTTATACAGTATAACCTTGTTAACACGAACTCGCTTAAGCCGAACACTCGGTTAGGACGAACAAAATTTCGGTCCCGGCATCGCTGTACATTATCTTATAGGAAGTTTTATCGGTTAACACGAATTTCGGTTAGCACGAATTACAAACTAATTTTTAGTCCCTTGAGTCAGTAAAAGTTTTGATTTAACACGAACTTTCAATTTTTTTTTTTTTTTTTTTTAGATCACTTTTCTTATTTCATATTTCACTCCAGATCAGTTTTTATCATACAGTATTTATACAGACGAAAATTGCCTTGTAAATAAGAGAAAAACCAGAAACAGGTATCTTTCCTCTCTTATGAGGTGTTGATTCTGTCCTCCGTCAAGCGCTGAACATGCAGGTGCTTGGCAGACGAGCTGACGATACCTCGAGACAAAACATCTTCTCTCCTCTCTAACTCCAAACTGGTGACAGCAATCATAAATACCTTTCTGTTACTAGCGGAGTTATCAATTTTATAACTTAACCTGGATTTTCTGCGTGGAAACTTTTTTTTTTTTTTTGTAAATCTTCGAAGATAGGATAATAAACTTACTGTACTGTTTTCACGTTTCAGAGCATAGTACCGAGACCGAAACTAGTCTCGATCTCGATCTTAATTCTAATTTGAGACCGAGGAGTGGTTTTCGAAATCGAGACGAGACAAACTCTCAGTCTCGTTTCGATACAATTCTGTGGATGGTATCAAGACAGAATAGTCTTGGTTTCATCTCGAATTTGGAACCGAGACTACTCATTCTCGTCTCGATACCATCTCTAGTGTTTTCTATGACATACATACATATACTGTAGTGGTATGTATAGTCTGTATACTATAGTGCGTATGTATGGAGAAAATGTATTCGAATAATAAAATTTGGGTCCCCGGTTAACACGAATTCTTTTAACACGAACTCCTGATTTTTCAGTCCCTTGGAATTCGTGTTAACGAGGGTTTACTGTAATATTCACTTATGAATCACTTATCAAATATAGTAAGCAAGTAGGTGTACCAACTTTTTGTAGAATTCACGTGGAAGATTTTACACAACTCTTCCCCTGCCCTCGTGAGGATAAGTCAAATTCAATTGTGTGCACTTAAATTACTGTTGAATTTGTTTCTTTTTGTGAAGCATGTTTGTTTGTGTTTTGCAATGTGTTGTCAATTCTCTTCTTTCCAAGTTGTTGGGATTCACTCCCCTGTCACTTACACTTAATGGATGATAAAGAGTTAATGTTAAGTGAAACACTCCCAGGTGAAAAAAAAAATCATAACTATTACGGAAGTAAACTGGTGAGTGTCAGGTGACTACAACCATTTGTCGACAATACGTACATTAAGATAGAGCGATGTAGGTATAAATGCAGCTTTCCAAGCTCGCTGGCATATCCCCGAAAAACAGCGGCTTATGGTCGCAGTAATTTTGCACCATAAGACGCTCTTTTTTCAGTCCCCCAGAAGAAAATCCAACTCTTTAAGCTTCGTTTTTTTTTTTTTTTTTTTTTTTTTTTTTTTTTTTTTAATGTTGGAGAGAAATTGCTTAGACCTGTTAAAAGCTAGTGTGATAAGTACTTATTACAGCGAGATTTGAATATGATAAATAGCTACATTACATAGAGCAAGAAAATTTTGGTAAAAATTATTTTTAGACGTTTGCAATAAGAACTCAGTATTGCGTAATAAATGAGTATAAAACAGAAAACATAGATAACATTAAACATCTGGGAATTACATTCAACAGATAGTAGACAGTATGACATATACCCTATTACATAAGGTCTAAGGAGTGTAATAGGTTTTATTTTAGAGTATTTTCATAAAGATAGAATACAGGTGTGCATGTAAGACCGAACTTAAAATTTAGATGATAATGTGAAATAGGACTTCTACAACGTCAACAGCTTCAAATGTGATTTTGTGGTGGACAAACACCGTGTGCGTGGGTTTTCTCGGGTTCTCCCGTTTCCTCCCACTTTCTTCATTCTACCACTTCATTCATTACTCATCATCAGCGTCTCCTTTAGCCTCACCAGCATAACCAAGGGACGTAAACCTCAAAGATTTCATTTTTTTGAAATGTGATTTATTAGACTACTAGGTTTTAATATGAACTTTGTTCTCATAGTTATAAGTATTGAAATATTCACGAATTTACAGATCTTTTTCAGCAGTGAATATTAATAAATACAGGGTGTATCAAAAAGGAATTTACAACTTTGAAAACTCATATTTATTTATTCATGTATCTTAGAGACATGGTTTTGGTGTCCTTTTGTGGCAAAGTACATCAAGTTTCGACTCACGTAGTACACTAGTTCAGAAACAGGCCACCGCAAGCGCTAGCGGCAGTTGCAACAAAGATGACTGTTTTTACTGGTCCCGATCCTCGTAGCTGTGTGTTTTGGTTTAAAGAATCCAAGTCTGCGACAACTGTGCAACGTAATGTTCGTACGAAGTATGATAAAAATCCTCCCAGTAAGCCTACTATTTACCAGTGGCATAAGTGTTTTATTGAACTGTACGACGTCCGGGATTTCCTAAATGTCCGCTATCCTGGTAAATGGATAACCCGAAGTAGGACAGTTGCGTGGCACCACGTTCACCGGACCTTACATCTCTTGATTTCTTCTTTTTGAAGTTCATTAAGGATAAATGTGGGCAAGGTTCTAGAACCCAGCTCCCCCTTCCCATTTAGCTGTAATAAAGATCGAAAACAACGTGCCCTGCAGGGCTCTAACCCGCCTTCACTCGCTAACGCTCGCTCGGCAGTATTACTTGAATTAAATATTAAACTTTGGTACAGAAACGAACCAACCTAGGTACTTACCTATATGGGGGACCTGTGTTCTAGAACCTTCCCATACATGTGTTTGTTCCACCCTTACCGGCTTCTCTACCAGAGCTCAGAGCTTAGATCTGCCTCGCAATTGAACAAGTTATGACATCTGACATGCTGCAGCGGGTTTGCTTGGCAAGAAATCGGCTTCAGATGGAATGTGTGCCACATCACCAACGGAAACCATATTGAACCTCTTCAGGTATAAGGTGAAAAACGTGAAGTGAAACTATACATAAATAAATCAATATGAGTTTTCAAAGTTGTAAAGTTCTTTTTGATACACCCTGTACTGACCATGTAACATTGGCTCGAAAGGGTCAAATCATAGTGTAATAAATTGTATAGCTTCAGTTCTACTCTCCAATGTAATTTTACAACGAGTGCTTTTATGTTATTCGTTGTTTGTTATATGAATAAAATTGTATTTAAAACATGAATATTTAACAAGCTTATTTATTTATTATACCAGTGTGTTAATGCTTTTTCCTTAAGATATCATCTTGTGGCATTTCGCTTTTTTTTTTTAAAATAGTTAATATCCCAGATAAAGTTTGGTTTCTCTTCAATTCAGAACACTTAAAGTGATTTAAAATTTAAGTGCCTTAAATTAAAAGTCGTAGTTAATAAGAATAAATTAATTTATTTCTTTTGTTTCTAGCTTACCAGTCACTAAAACTAATGCAGGCCGTAACAAGAAAGATAGACGAAGTGTGTTTGCAGTACAGAGATAATGGGAAAATGGCCACATTACCTCCACCTACCTCAGGACCTCCTTGCTCTGTGTGCGCCATCAAGAACTCCCGACGGAAAATGGAAGACAGACACGTTATTATCGATGACTTCCATGGCCTTTTCAATGTTCAGGTAATTTTAGTTACATTCAGTTAAAGTTACAGTAAAAAATAACAGACCTTCTTATTTGACCAGGTAATTTTAGTTACATTCAGTTAAAGTTACAGTAAAAAATAACAGACCTTCTTATTTGACCATCAATTTCAAGGATGTTATAAAAAAATAAAATAGAGGATCTGCCCACTCCGCGCCACTAAGATCGCGATGTTTCGAGCGAACAATCATGGCGGAAACGAGAGTAGCCAATCAGACGTGCCGGCTCAGACGGTGCTCGATTGTTTTTTGGCTTCATTGAGTTCATATGATGAAGATACGTATGGGCAGATCCTCTATTTTATAACATCCTTGATCAATTTAATGTGATAGTGCCAACAGAGCTTAAAAAATACCTCCCAGATCGGAGGTCAAAACCCACATGAATCCCCTAGATAAAGATTTAAACCTATCATATCCCGCTAACAAGAAATGCATAAACACTTTTGTTTACCGTTTTATTGATATATATTCCATATATATCATTAAAATTGTATTAATGTTAAGGTGAGAACGGTAGTTGAGCGGTAAAATCACTTGTGGTGCGAGGGCTGCTTGAAACGTAAAAGAATTTATTTCAGTTTGTCTCACGTTTATGCTTTTTAGACTCAAAGGGGCGGATGACTAATGAAAGTTAATGATTGGGAAATTATTTGTTTATGCTCTCCCAACGGGAATTAAACACAAGGCTACGTGCACCAAAGACAGACGTGCTAGCCACTAGACCAGCTGCTGCTTGGTTTATAAGTTTGGGGCATGGAAGTTTGTGGTTAAAAACAATGTGTACTAGCCGTTACGTGGAAAATTTCCCGTTAATTAGTAAAAGCCATCGTTAGTGATGGGAACACTTTCAAATTGACAATTCTGAAAGCTTGTTGAATTTTCTGGAAACTTTGAATAGTATTGGGTTAAAACTTTTGATTTTTCTTTTATGATAAGTTCAAATAAAACTTATCGTATCCTCCTTTTTCAAAAATGCAGAAACCAATTCAATTTTTCATCATAATATTCTGTTTATCATGATCGTACGTATCCTGCCATTTGTAGAGCTGTGCAATATTTAGAATGAATATCGAAAAGTAATATCGATAAAATATCGAAACGATCGCTGTCAGAAAATATCAAATAACAAGATATATAAAAAAAAAAAAAAAATCGCAATGTAAAAATCGAAATATCGCTCAGCCTTAATCATTGGTAAGTCACTTGGTGTAAGTTTTGAAGTTTCAGTGCTCCATAGTATTTCCATAATCTCTTCATTTTAACACAACAGATATTTTCTTTTGTACAGTCCTTTAATTCGTATCATATTACCCATCTCACCGTCTCTCTGTTCTCTCTCAAAATTCAGTTTCTTCGTAAGCAGTTTGTTTTTCTTGTCCTAACTGTCTTAAGCCACATTGCCACGTTAAATGAATCTTGTAGCTGGAATCTTGTAGCTGAATGAATGTATATAAACTTGCAACCCGATCTTTCTATTTACTCTTTACATGTTACAACTTCTTGAAAGCAAGGAAGGTTTCTCCACATGCAGCACTGCACTCTAGTGGACGAACAGTGAATTTCCTCATTAAAAACGTGTATTTTGGCGCACTTCCCGTCCCTGTCCAAAAGAATCCATTGTTTCGGAAGCGGCGAAACTTTTTTTTTCTTTTATGTCAGCGGGAGGGTGATAGCAGATAGCAAGCAAGACCTCCAAGAAAGTTGCGCATCGTTCAACTCCTTGCAAGATGGAAAAAATGTTTTATGACCCTTTCAAGACTATATGTACATGGTGACAGTGGTGCCCACCCCCCCTCATGTCCATGACGCACCCCCCTCAATTGTCTATTCGTAGGTGTTCTTCCATGAAAAAAATCTTTTCGATTAATTTTTACACCCCCTCAAACATATTTATATAGATTTTTAACCCCCCAAATATTTCAATGACGCAGTTTGCGTCATAGCCCCCCTTGTGGGCACCCCTGCATGGTGAAATATGGTAGGATTTCAAGATTTTTTTTTTTTTTATGACAGCTACAAGTTCTTCTAGACATTCCTTTTCATCATCAGTTTTTCAAACCTTCTTCATTGCTGTTCCGTTCTTCTCACGTAATTCTCTACATTCTCCACTATACTTGTTTTTGTGTGTGTGTATTTAGTCAATTTACATTGCTTTCTTGTAAATCCCATGTTCTCTTTTGTGCAATGTAATACAATACCTCAGAATTTGTGAGTCTTTATTTTATCTTGGTTCGTGGATATACAGATGTATTTTTCTATCTAAATGCTTCGTTTATTCTTACTATCCTTGTTTCTATTTTACGTTCACTCTCTTCATATGTAACTAACTATAGAACTCGAGAAACCCAGAGGTTTATCACTCCAGAAATAAAGAATACCATTGGATCCTAACCTGTGTCAAACTAGTCTACTCGGGATTGGTACACTCTACTGTAGCGCGTTAAAAAAGTTAAGTTGTAGATTGTGGTCTGCCTTCATAATCATTTGACCTACTATTTGTTAGCTAATGTATAGGTAGCATTGCACATAATCCATATTACTAAATTCAAGTGGAAAACGTGTTGTTTTCTTAAATAATAACGTGTTCAGGGTGTCTACTGGTCATGAAAGTCATGAAAGTCATGAAAAAGTCATATATTTTGCTTAGTGGTCATGAAAGCCATGAAAAAGTCCTTTATTTACCCAACTGGTCATGAAAATCTGAAATCTCAGAGTATATTTTTATACTTCATACTGCATGTACTGAAACAGTTGTATCAGGTCAGTAATTGTGAGAATTTCCCCCCACCAGTTAGTGCTGGCTAACTGGTACTTTACTGTCTTCCTAGCTGCTCCCTATTTCATCTTCTAGTCTCTGTAATATAGTAACAACTTTTTACTGTCCAACTTTTTGATCTGCTATTTCTTTACTTCTAAGAAATGTAAGTTGTGTATTTTTGAGCCTTTAAACTTATGCAAATAATATTATTCGTTTCAGTTTGCAGATTTTAAATTTGATGATGTATTTTTTTAAAACGAATTTCTTTTATAATTTGTTGTCTTTGGGCAGTTCTCTGAGTGCTTAATTTCAGACAAATTTCTGCTAGATGGATAATTATACTCAGAATTAAAACTTCAAATACAGTATAGAGTGATTCACTGGTAAAGCCCGTATTTAGGTAAGTGCTATTCTGTGCTCGAGCACAAGGCGGCAGAATTTTAGATTCTTTCTTTAAGATTCACAATAAGTGATATTTAAGACTAGCGACCCGCATAGTTCCGTGCAAGCACGAGAAAATATGTTAATGTTTTTAATTCGCTCTAATTACAGTAGTTACTAATTAGCTATCTTATCTGAAAAAGTCATCCTCTCCTACCCCCACCCCAAGGGGTGACGATGAACTTGAACATCATGAAAACTGATATCGTTAAACTCAGAGACCTCGAAAATTATGAATTTAACACTAATATCGATCGTTTTTGATTACTTTTAAAATCTCGCTCCCCTCCCAACCTCACTCCTAGAGAGTGGAGTATGACCTTGAAGTTGAATTAGATTAAAATGTCACTATTTATCTCAGCGACCCCTAAAATTATGAATACTTTGGAAAGAGCTTAAAAGTATATGACTAGCTTAAAAGTATGTGAAAGTATCCAGACTCTATGTAAACTAATATAATTTTTTACATATAAAGCTTTATGAAATGTTTTTTTACTAAACTCACTATGTTCTTTAATTATGTGATAAGTTCAAAATAAACAATGTCGATAACACTGACTGTTTGTTTCTTTTTTTAAAATTCCATATTTTACTATTACAATGATAAGAGTAAATATTTAAGAAATTCAAATGGCATAACGATTGATTAAGAATTAGTAGTTTGCATTTCATAGTCATGAAAATTTGAACAAAAAGGTCATGAAAAGTCATGAAAAAGTCATGAATTTACTTTCTGGTATTCCAGTAGACACCCTGGTGTTGGTGCCGTTGAAGAGTTCGGGGAAAACAATGATAACCCTAATTTTAAAACCGCGTGAGTGGGTTACAGAAAAACAGTAATAACACTCATGGGAGCTGAATTGCGGAAACAATTCAAGATAGAAAAAATAGCATGCTACTGTACTTTCAAACTTGAACTCTTTCGACAATTCAGCTCACATGAGTTATTTTTCTGTAACTCACTTGCTTTTAAAATGAGGGTTTTCATTGTTTTCCCTCGAACTCTTCAATTACACAATTTCCCTTTGACTTATTCTTTATATACATGTACTCACAATCCAACGCAGATCTACCGTATAAAATATATAGACATAGAAATACAAGTGAGAAACAGATTTATAAAAGATACAAATACGAACATTCAAATATAAATGATTCCAACCGCAACAGTTTATATGAAACTTCATCTGAATATCTCTTCAAAAGCCATATACTATAACATACTACTGTTTTTCCATAGCACTCTTAATCCAAACCTATTACAGCTTCCAGACCCACTTCCTAAAGGTATTGCTTTATATCCTAGGCTTCCCAGAGGTCTCTTACCAAAGGTTTTCTAACTACAATTCTATATAGTGTGCTGTAGTTGTACAAAGCGACGTACCTCACCCATCTTAGATGTCTTGATCTGTTAACTTTTATGTTTAAGATCAAAAAATTAATAACTTGTTTCATTATCTCGTTCAACTTTTAATGCCCTAAATATATTTTTTTCATAGTTTTACTCAAATACTTTCTTGTGTCATAAGAGCAACAAGATTGGCAGTTTTGCTTTGTTTACAAATGCCAGTTTGGATGTTTTTTTTTTTTTTTTTTTTTTAATCAGAATTAATGTTTAAATTTGTTTAAATATAGTATGAATGGTTTTTACCTGGGATTTGTTTCTATTGTTATACAACGACATTCGTACCGACTGCGCCATTGTAGAATATTTGAACTTTAACTTAATTTGTGAAACAAATGTAATCATGATCAAATTATTTGAATCACTCTTTATTAGATAATAACTTGTTGTGGGTCTCATGTATTTACATACTAGTTTCCCTTCAACTCATCCTCCATATATATGTACTCACAATCTACCAACAGATCTATAGAATAGTCATATGTAGATTTAAACATTTAAATATAAGTGACCTTATCCATAACAGTATATCCTAATCTCTCCAAACACCACAGATTACCTATATATTATCAGGCTACTGTTATTCCTTAGCACTCTTAAGAGCCTGCCTTACTAAAAATAATGCAAAATTTAGAATTTTTGTCTTGCTTGTTTATTGATAAGTGAAAGGAGATAATGATATGCAACTTACCACAATCATAGATAATGTTGTTCTACAACAAAAAATATGAACCTGAAGAATTTTCAGTGTTGCCATCCATAGAAATTACAGTGATGCCAGAATAACAATTTCCCTAAAATCTAAGTTAAGCCAGCGACTAGAGGAACGAACTCAACTGCATTTGATTACGTATCATGTTGTTTTGGTTTCCTGTCAGGGACGTGTAGTGCATATTACCGCTGTTACCGGCGGTAACGGTAAAAATATTACAGTTTTTCGTTTTTTTCATATATCTTCAAATTTCATTATCGACATGGGAAGATGTTTACATTTTCCTTTTTCTTTTCTTTCTTTCTTTTTTTTTTAAAAAAAAAAGTTTGGATGGCCTATGCTTCATTTACATTGTGAACGAATGCAACATGCCAACACCAAATAGGAGCATACTGTTGATACCGCAGATTTTAGAGGTAACGCGAACCCCGATAGCGTTCGTTCACTCCAGAAGCACCTTTTAACGTGCCAGCCAGAAGCATCCTGCGAGCTCGTATTTGGACTTTTGGAATAGCCCTTATGTTACCGTTCGGCTGAGTGGAACAGGAAAAAATAGGAACGTTCCCTGTCAAAACAAGGAGAATCTAGAATATCATCGACATGCATATTCTACTCACCGCCCGCTTAGGAGTCTATTCGCTCTCCTCTCGCTGTAGAGGATCGAGCGGGCGGTAACTCTACTATACTGTTTCGTTTGCTTCCCCATTCTAAGGATAGAAACTTGGCTGTAATTTCAGTATTCATAAGGTTATTTCACTGCCTTAACAGCATACAATTTCGGACAAATATAACTGGCAGGTTTTTTATACTAATAGCATTTAACACGTGCTACTGTGAGACTGATGTTCCAGTGCATTATTTATATGTTAATATATCATTTTTACACTACTTCTGTATGTTAATACGTTATCTTTAAATTTGAATAATACATCAACAGTGAACAAGAAGAAGAAAATATTCAATAGGATATTCTAACAAAAATTTAATATAGGTTTACTTTGGTTCAAAATAAAGTTTCTCATTGAATGTTAATTTGAGCTTACGGGCATTATTTTTTTTTTAAAAATGAGATTTTATTTCTTTTTAAACGGTATATATAAATTTAGATGGTTATCTCATGCCTGAAGGAGCAAAGATATTGTCAGTCCCTGAAGTGTCATTAAATATATAGAAATGCATATCGATTAAACACATTGTGCTGTATGGGAACTGTTTCAAGAGCAAGGGGGAATAGTAATAATTAGAGCGAAGCAGAGATGTTGCCCGCGCTCCTTCCAATTCGAGTAATTATTATTATTTAGGATTTATGCTAATTAAGTTGAAAATATTTTGTTTTCAATTTAGTATAGAAAACTTTCGATGCAACAAATTTCCAACTCTAGCTCCTAGCCTACTAGTTGAATTTGCACTTTGATGCAGTTTGATGTGTTGAAAAAGAACTGTGCAATCGTCTTCATCGTGCCGCAGTTTGACTGACTGACTAATTTTCAATAGGAAAACTTGTTGCTCAAACATAGGATGAAACTCCAGTTATGGTTGGTGAGGTAGGGAACTGCAGCCTCTTGTTAATTATATTTTCATTCTTATGCTCATAGACTTAATTTAGTTTTAGTAAAGTCCATTGATTATACAAAAGGGCACAGGCGTAAATAGCACCCCCGCAACCCTCGTGGCGGAGGGAGGCGCACGAGCTCCAGGGTCGCAAAATATATCGAAACTAGAGGCGCATAACTAGGTTGCGGGGGCACTGAAGCTTCAAGTTACGCTACTGGAAAAGGGTATAAGTTGTTTTTTAAAAATTGTGTTGGGACTTGCTTCTTCTTCCTCGAAGTCTTCAAAAAGAACAAATGCTCTGGATCATTTAGTCAACAAAAGTATCCCAACAGTCTCAAACACAGGGTATGGAACTATAGAAGTAGGGTAAATGATGTGCTGTATGTCTTTAAAGATGAACTGTTAGGAGTCTTTAAATCCATGATGGATAAAGACAATAAATAGGACGAATAGGATTCTCAAACCAGAGTTTGTGTAGCAAAATTCTATCAAACATTTCAAGTTTTGACTTCAATTTTTAATTGAACTGTTTTCTGTTATAACATCAAGATAAGAAATCTTGTTCAATATCTTACAAAGAAAGTTCATGATGTAGGTTACTGGAGAAAGAAAACAGTTGAGTTTGAAGAATGTCTAAGATCATTGAGAGACAGTTTCAATAATATTTAGTAAAAAATGAAAGAACCTGAAGAATCACATTGTTCAAAAAGGTCAAGAGTAAATGAAGTGGGATTTGACCCCTTTGCCAATGCCTATAGTTTGAAATGGTTGATACTTTGAAAGAAAAAGTGAATACTAGATTTTCTGTTATTGAGAAACAAGAGTTACTTGTAATATCAGCAACCGGTAACAATCGTCAAAGTGTCACGCCACGTCACTGTTTCCTGTGAACTACTTTTTAAATAATTGTTGTATTTAGCTTGTAATAAACAAAATAGTTTTAACATACAGTTTTTAAAACTAAATAATAATGCTATTTAAAAAGTAGTACACAGCAAACCAAAACAACACAATACGTAACCAAGTGCAGTTGAGATCGTTCTTCTAGTCGCTGCCTTAACTTAGATTTTAGGGAAATTGTTATTCTGGCAACACTGAAAATTTTTCAGGTTCATATTTTCTGTTGTAGAACAACATTATCTATGATTGTGGTAAGTTGCATATCATTATCTCCTTTCACTTATCAATAAACAAGCAAAAGAAAAATGGTAAATTCTGCATTATTTTTAGTAAGGCAGGCTCTTAAGCCAAAACTATTATGACTTCCAACAAGGCCTGCTATACCCTATAGGATAGATCCTAGGAAATGTCTTACGATTTTTCCTAGAGTCAAAGTCTCAACGTGTATGGTATAAGATCGCATATCATTTCCTATGTTCTGAACGATCCTGTGAGATTTCCCTTGTTTAGAGCACGCTCTATTTCGGAAAGAAAATTCGGAAGATTTCGATTTAAGTGACATCAGGCGAGAGAAAATGAAAACAAATTTGCTGGCCGAATATGCGTTGTGAGACGTGGTACCTCTTTGGAGAATGTGAAACAGATGCTTAATCATCTTCGTGTTCGGCGACCATGTGTGGGTGAATGAGCGAAAATACTCGAAAAAATGAAGAGTGGTGCAGGGATTGATGAGATATGAAATAGCTACAGTTTTGTCCAGTAACGTCTGTTTTTTACTTTTTGCTCTCATAATTAATAGTGTTGTTAATACTATTCCCACATTACCAATTGCTTGTTCAACTGTAGTTGCCATTTTTTACTGCAATGCAGTATGGATCAACATCTTCAACGTCATTCGGTTAGACAGGAAACATCTTCACGTGTATGGCACAGAAGGTTAGAATTTCCTACGAGATATGTCGTAATATTTGTCCTAAGATATTTCCTAGGATTTATCTCATAGTGTATAGCAGGTCTAACTGGTGTTTTTTCTTACGCAAATTTGAAAACTAGGGAAGTATAATTCTGAAAGATTTTTGCACGTTAAATTTATTTTCTTTATTCACATAGCCTAATTCTGAATAATGCCATTGCATAGACTTATTGTATTATAATTTTCGAACGCAATATATTGTAAATTGTGTTCCAGGACCCGAGCCGAGCCAGTTATTATGCAGTGTTTGATGGGCATGCAGGGCAGGATGCAGCAGTCTACAGTGTTTCTCATTTACACCAATTCTTAGCAGAATCTCCGTACTATCCTTCGGATCCGGAGAAAGCTATTAAAGATGCCTTCCAAAAAACAGACGAATTGTTTGTGGAAAAGTCCACACGAGATGTAAGTATATATAACTTGCCATAGGTAAACAAAAGTGCAATGCCAACACTTTTTTTGCTGGGGACGGGGATTTACGCACTAATACGTAAGATTATTGAAAGATTAGTGGATTATGGATATAAATGGTATTAGCAGAAAATTCACGATATGCAATCACATACACTCTAATTTAACCCTCTCGTTATTTGTACTACACTATTACTGTAAAAACTTAAGTGACCCACTTTTTCATCGACACTCAGCCGAAGTTGTTGTGCTGAAAACTTTTACAATATGTATACTTTATTTTTAAACACATGCCAGGATTAAAAAAGAAATGAAGTCCTTAACAAGGCAGGAGAGGAATTATAGCATACCCAATCTCAAGGTTCACATTTTTCGGAAGCATGTCCCCAATTTCCCCGCCGAGTCACTGAATTTGGAAACTGATTAAAGAAAGGAAAAAAAAAAAATCTCACAAATCAGTAAAGTTGGAGACTGATTTTATATTTATTTATTTATTTATTTATTTATTATTCAGAGTATATCTAATCTTACAAGTCACTGAAACTGGAAAGTGAATTTTAATTAAAGCATACCCTGTCTCACAAGTCACAGAAGTTGGTAGAATGCATTTTCTTAAAATCACATTCATTTATTGCATCCATTCATGGTCGTACATCAAAATTAGACACGTCAGTTTAAAATATATACATAAACATAAACATAAATAGCTATTACATATGAATTACTCTAAATTCACCAATATACCTTATTACACATTTAATTTTGTGTATACCAATTATTTTGAATATCGTCGTCTGAGATTCAATACCGTGTAACATATCACCAGTTTTACAGGAGAGACAAAAAACTGTTTAAACTTAGCTTCAGTGTCAATATACACCGTATTACTTTGACGGAATAACGGAGCCATTTATCGTGATATAGGTGCGCCATTCTATAATGATCCTAAATGTATCAAAAACTAAAAATCGCCAAAATTGGAGATACGCGGTGTAAAATCTCAGACGATGATGTGTTCTTCAACAGATAAAAGCATTGTCCTAGCAAGTATCTTTTAACTTCGATTCTAAAGCTGTTTACAGAGACCTAATTTTTTATACATCATGGGAGCAGATTGTATAATAATATACCTTTGTGAGTAACTTATTGATTGTATATGTTTGTTCTCTGTGTATGCAAGTGAATGTCTTCTTTACTTCTTGTGTTGTATCTGTAAATGTCTTTGTTAATAATAAATTCACTGCTATATCAGGGGCGGATCCAGGGGGGGGGGGCGATCGGGGCGATCGCCACCCCCAGAAGAGGAAACCTTTTAATTTTATATATAAATAAAATATATAGTTTATTTTTTGACGCTTTTAAAAGTAGCTCTAAGTAGCAGTATTACAACCCACCGCCCCCCCAGAAGTCCGCCCTGGATCCGCCCCTGGCTATATTTTGTTCTTATTTATTAATGTTTCGAACAAATACATTGACGAAAGAGTTATTATTTCAAGTTTGTTAAAGACACTTCTTCAAGGAGAGTTCCATTCTACTCCTGATAGTGTCCTTACCACTTTTTCTGTAGCCTAATGATGACAAGAATTTTAGGTATATTTCCTCAAAACATCAAGCCATATTTTATTATAGAATGAAAATTTGAGTAATATATTATTATTATTATTATTATTATTATTATTATTATTATTATTATTATTATTATTATTATTATTATTATTATTATTATTATTATTATTATTATCATCTCTTACACATCTGATTGCATAGCACAGTGTGTTTAACTTCGTTTGTATATGTTCTGCATGAGGTTTTCAGTTAAGTTTATTATATATTTTTGCTCCGAGAAAGTTAACAGTTTCTACACAATTAATTCCTTTATTGTCTCATGAGCTAACTGCGAAAAAGACTTAGAAAAAGAAGAGTATTGGTTGATTTGGTTATTTTTAACATCACAAAATTTTAAAGCACATATTTTATTTGTGTTAACAATTTGCTCATTTTTATTCATCTAAATTGAAAGTTGGTTCATTGCCAGTTGACAGTTCGCTTTCATCTTTCCCTTTGACTATTTATTATACAGGGTGGCCCAAAAGTAGGTATACACCCCTGCATTGATCAAATATAACATTCTAGCTTAGTGGCGGTGGCTCAGTGGTAGAGCGTTCACCTCTGGTGCTTGGGGTCCCGGGTTCGATCCCAGCCCCCGCCAAGTGAATTTTGTGGTGGACAAACACCGTGTGCGTGGGTTTTCTTGGGGTTCTCCCGTTTTCTCCCACTTTCTTCATTGCACCATTTCATTCATTACTCATCATCTCCGTCTCCTTTAGCCTAACCGGCATAAGTGTGGGACGTAAAACTAAGATTTCATTTTATTTTCATTTTTTAGCAATATATTATGATTTACTAAGTCAAGGGCTTTTGTTAGATCAAACAGTTTCCCGTACTTAACTCTCTCCCATCCACCAACTTCCTACAAGTTTCGAGAAAATGAAAAGTAAATGTCTCAGTATATTTAGCTTTCAAGAAACCATGTTGTGTGTTGGATAAAATAGAGTATTTATAAATGAAATCCGTTACGCGATTGAACATTATTTTCTCCAGAATTTTACCTATTAAGAGTAGCAATGAAATCAGTCTATAGTTTCTATTTCATTGTGTTTATTATTATTATTATTATTATTATTATTATTATTATTATTATTATTATTATTATTATTATTATTATTATTATTATGTAATGGTGTAGCATTTAGCATTTTTTAGTTTTATAGAAAAAATTAAACGCTAAACTTAAATCCAATCCAAAAATGAAACACTGGAAGAGGTACATGTATAAAACGAATTCTTTCACAACTTCTTCCTAGAAACAGTTACATTAAGGACTGTTTGATACTACGTTTTAAATAGAAGTTTGAAATTCTGGTGCAGTGTAGCTAAAGGTTTAATAATGCAAGCTGAAGAATATTTTGAATAAAAATTCCAAGAGTTTTTTGCACGCTTGTACCTGAGACAGAAAATGTTAGATATTAAATAAAATCCACTCACAATGGTTTTTGGTATTAAAGGAATTTTTCATCTTTCTTTATTATGTATTAAAAAAAAAAAAAAAAGTCGTAGAGAATGTTGAGTAGTGGTGATTCATCTTTTATTCATTGATTCTTGTAATAAACAAATAAGTTGTTTCTTGGAAGCTGAAACCATTTCGAGGAATCTTAATTTACTTAATGGCCGTATTCGTGCGTGGTTGAGTTTTTGACGAAAACAAAACAGTTTATTGCGTATTTATCGTGAAACGGGATCAATACACCAGTTTAAGAGGTCTTACAATCTTGTAATTCAAATATAAACATATGCATGTATGCTATCGTTTATCTTATTGATTGATAATGAGTATGTAAATTATTCAGCTTAATAACTTAGCGAGAGATTAATTAATATCGCTAGTCTTAATAGTATTTATTTGGTTTCTAGTATCTGAATAGTCAATACGTAGTCTGTGATATACTTCGTTCACTATCCTCATATACATTGCTGTCCGATGCCAATACATTGCGGGTGGTGGAGGATGTCACCAAACTCAGTATGAGGGCGCATTTATGGCTGGTCGAAGCAAAGTCGGTGAGGGTGACAGATTTGTTGTTGCCAGATTTTCTTTTTTGTGTTATTTTTGTAGGTCTTCGACTAGAAGGATCTAACACTGTATCTGATGAAGCCAATATGTTCAGTTAGTTGGCGAAACTGTTACACAGTTATTATTTTAAAATAAACGTTGCTTTGTACAGTGATTTGCTTTTCTTTTGCGCTGCCAAAATGTCTTGAGCCGCGGCAAAAATGCGAACTAAAGCTCACACCCACGCGTTGAGCCAATAAGGGTTCAGCAGTTGCTAAGCGAGAGAGCCTTAGCGGAAGAGAGTGGAATTCCTTCACCCGATAGCAGTGCCTGAAACGTAAGACTAGGTGTCAAGTCAATGTGGTATATCTATAGTTCAAGTTACTTAATCCGTGTTCAAGGGAAACATTTATGCTTATTGTGTTACATTGCTCTAGTTTCGCAGCAAATATGTTTACTATATCTAAATTACGGAAAAGTAAAATAAAAGTGTGTTGTGAAGAAGATTTTTAAAAATAGACAAAAAAAAGGGGGGGGTGCAAAAATAGTCAGTGACCATCAGATCCCTTTCTTGATAATCTGGAAAGACATAAGAGCAAAGTCGTACAAGGTTTTTTTTTTTTTTTTTTTTTTTTTTTTTTTTTTTTTTTTTTTTAAGGGGGGAAAAGGACCGAACTTTTGAGTTTCTGAAACTGTATTTGAAGATAGCGAACGAAGTTTACAATATTTTACATTTTCATTGAATGTTGCCTCATATACTCCAGATGCACAATGACTATTTGGACAATGATGTACAGATTTCAGGTATTTGATAAAATTGTCATATACAAGGTGCTGACTTAAGTTGTGTTATTCCGATAAACTTTTGTAATTTTAGGTTGTGCCAACATGCATCTAAAGTATTGAAGCAATGAAATTTTGGAGAAGAAACAGACTTTCAGTTCATAGCCCCGATAAGTAGACGTTATTGCTTTGTTGTTACAATAACGTCACCTGTTCGATATTTCTGTAAAATATCTAAAACTTGTATATGGCTGTCCAAACAGCCGTTGTTCATCTGTATTATCTGTGGTGTTATTAAATGAATGTACAAGGAAGGTGTGTTTAAAAAAGCATCGAATTTTTAGTGTTCAAAGATACATTTATACAATGTACAATTAGGTTGATATAAATTATTACTTATTCCTCTACATATAGAGTAACAAAATAATATAAATTTCACCATAATGTTAGGACATAAATAGATTTAATTCAAAGGAATTCCATTAAAGGAAGGCATTAATAAAATTCGCTTTTTTTTTTTTTTTTTTTTTAATGCAAAATATCACCAAACTGGATACAAATTTGTTACGGCAGCAGTGACCACCAATATAATATCGTATTTAAATGCTTACAATCTTCTACTACTGTGAACTGGAGGAAAAATAATAAGTAGTAACGTGTGCTACAAATTTCTTACTGGCTTAGTATTTTAGAAACTTTTTATACTTGGGGGCAGAGCGTAGCTCATCTGAAATTTGTAACACCGTGTATTTAGACATCTTAAGGATGAATTGAATTTATTTACTTAGGATAAGAAATGAAATAATTAATTTCTTATGGACATTTTTGACATTACACCACAAGCTATTAGGACTCGAAGTGGTTTTAACTATAGGGATTTTGGGTACTTTACAGTAGTGTTTTAACAAAATTTTCGATTTTGTTCCAGAAGCTTAGTAAACCTGTTTATAGAAAGTATTAACATATATATTGGCTTGAGCAGTGCACTTTTAAATCATTTATAAATAAGAAATAGAAGTATTATACATAAAATACTTTCATAGAGTATTTTCGTTGTTTGTTAAAGTGCTGTACACCAGTATGTGAGTAGCCAAACATATTGACAATATAAGCTCTAATTATACTAGTAGAATTGCTAAAAGCCTGTCATCTGTTTCATCCTGCTATGATCATCGTCTGGTTTGTATTTTGTCACTGTCTGAGCCTGAGTCTTTAGTTATAACATGTTCCACATTTTGGTATTCACTATTTCTTTCTCCTGTAGCTTTCTTTCTTTGTACGTGCTACGCAAAGGATCACCCACAGTATTGCTGTTACGTGGTAAATTTCTCATTGTTGTACAGAATCCTCCCTTCCTGAGGACTTTCCTCTGTCAGCACAGATGCATGACGTAAACGAAATGAATTCTCAAACCTCTAATAATTATTTTTTAAAACACATTTTCTATAGCTTACGGAAAACAGATAATCCGAATTTTATCACTTAAAAAATATATCGCGTATACTTTACGAGTAAAAGCATTAGATCATTTTCCCACCCGATTATATCAGCTTTCCTTAACTCATGTCTTTCGAAACAGTATTATATCTTTTGGATACCTAGATGTTTGTTCAGCAATCTGAGTTTATATTTTAAGTAGAAGAGAAGGGAGAGAGGGAAATGGATGATGAAATAAATAAATAAATAAATGAAATCTTTAAGTTTTACGTTCCACGCTTATGCCGGTTAGGCTAAAGGAGACGGTGAAGATGGGAAATGAATGAAATGGTGAAATGAAGGAAGTGGGAGGAAACGGGAGAACACCGAGAAAACCCACGAGCACGATGTTTTTCCACCACAAAGTCCACACGGCGCGAGCTGGGATCGAACCAGGGACCCCAAGCACCGGAGGTGAACGCTCTACCACTGAGCCATCGCGCCCCCGATGAAATAAATATGAACGAGAAAAAAAAAACATAAAAAACATTGACTATACCGGATAAAGAAGTGTTTGGTTTAAGGTAGGTTGCCATGCTACAAGAATCTTGTAGCTGTCATTAAAAGAAATCTTTCAACTCTACAATATTTCTCCATGTAAACATAAACTTGAAAGGGACATGCAACATTTGTTTTCATCTTGCAAGGAGTCAAACCATGTGCAACTTTCTGGATCATCTTGCTTTCTACCTGCTATCGTCCTCCCACTGACTTAAAGAAAAAAACAGTTTTACCGCTTCCGAAACGACGGATTCTTTTTGGCCGGGAAGGGGAAGCGCGCCAAAGTTCCACGTTTTTAATGAGGAGGTTCACTATTTTTCCGCTAGAGTGCAGTGCTGTATGGGTAGAGATATCCTTCTTGCTTTCAGAAAGTTGTAATAGATAAATAGTAAATAAAGAGATGAGGCTGAGATTTTTTTAATTACAGTTACAAGATTCTTGCAGCTTGGCAGCCTAGCTTTAGAAATATTGTACGGAAGAAATATGATGTTATTACTTCTTTTTAAGCTACTCGTATTATACATATGGAAACTATTTTAAAAATAAATAAATAATATGCATCGAACAGCAAAAAGAACCAAAGTATAGTTTATAATAGTTAAAATATAGTTAGTATTCTGTGATAGATTATGGTTTCGATTTCCTATAAGAAGAAAATATTAAACAAAAGCGTGAGTTCAAATCTACTTGTGCTTATACTTAATATTCTCTGTTCTAAACATTTGCACAATTGTTTTATATTGAAACATTTAAAAGTCTGTATTATGACAACCAGTTGACATGGAAACATACGGTTTGCGCGTATACAGGTGTCTCAAAAGTCTCCTAACAGAGGGTAACTGTTATTATCAGGGTTACAACAAAATGTAAGAGAGGAAACCGTCTCCAAATATGATGTTTTCAATCTAAAGTGAAGGAATTTTTAAATCGGCGAGCTCTTTGGGCTGTACACTCTTTGTGCGTCCAATGTTAAATGAAAATGCAACGTTGCCATTTACCTGGATCCACAGCATAAATGAATGAAGTTACTGTTTGAAATGGGGCTGACCATCGACATATTAGCTTAAAAGACAGTAGCTTCATTCACTTATGTTGTGGGTCCAGATAAATGGCAAAATTGCATTTTCATTTAACATTGGGCGCATAGAGAGTATACAGGCCAAACGGCTCGTCCGATATAAAAATTCCTTCACTTAAGATTGAGAACGTCATATTTGGGGACGGTTTACCCTCGTACATTTGGTTGTAACTCCAATAATAACAAAGTTACCCTATGTCAGGGGATTTTTGAGACACCGTGTATGTTCATAATTCATTTTCCTACTTGTTAAAGACAGCAGTTAATATAATAGTACAATATTTCTAGGAAGCGCGTCTAGTATTGAAAACATTAACCGTAGTATGAAAAGTCAGTATATACTGTCGCCTGTTCAACAAATTGACAACACTGAAGCAGAACGCCCACTCAGGGCCATATAAATTTCTATTTCCTTTTGTACGTCTGGAATTTCCGATACACTTTTGTAATTTGTACTGTATTTATTGTAATTTTTCTTTTAGTTCAACAAACTTGTCATTTGAAGAACGCAAAGAGAATATCGCCAACCTTTTGACAAAGCTTGATACCTGTGCACTGCTGAAGTCGTTCTGTAGGGTGTCTATTGGTCACGAAAGTCACGAAATCAGAAAACGGTCATGAAAGTCACGAAATTCAGCTTTGGGGTCACGATTTTTTTAACTGTACAAATGTAAGTACAGATTGGAAAACTTTGTTCTATAAAACGTCAAAATTTACCACCAAAAATGTCTATGGTCGGGTTTAGACGCTACTAAATCGCAAGCAAAGTACGTTTCTATCGCATGGATGAAAATTCAGCCTAATTTGCACCCGAATTCGCTCTTGAAAATGTTAGGAAATATTATGATTTGGTAAAGAAAAGGTCACGAAAAAGTCACGAAATTTCATTTTGGAATTTTAGTAGACGCCCTGCTGTACATCTAGAATTCCTTATATACTTTTGTAATTTCTACTATATTTATTGTAATTTTTCTTTTCTTTCAACAAACTTGTGATTTCAAGAGCGCTAGAGATATCGCCAGCTTTTTGACAAGGCTTGATGCCTGTGCACTGCTGAAGTCATTCTGTCATTTGACACAAATTGCAAATCCGACCAATACTTACTACACTTTATTTTGTCCTTGCTGACAATTGCTTTCCTCTGTTTTTACCTTCCTGCACGTGGTCATAACAATCAGGCAAGAAGAACTGTTTCTATGGCAACAGCACGTTCAGCCAATTATAGTGGCTCATTTCGCTCGTTTTACAATGATAAACATTCCACCCTTTCCGTACGTTGCCAATTTGAATATATACAAATGCACATTGTTTTAGTCGAATGTCAACTTGTGTAGTGGACCTGCTGGTTATTGAGAGCATTCTTTTTAGTTCTCTTTTTTGTCGTTTAATTTTATAAAACTGAGATTTACTTGTAGTGAATAATTTCGTGTTTCATTTTCCGACGCAAAAGCTGGCAACACAGCATTGAACACCACGTGCGCACAGCGAGCTGTCAGAAGGGACAAGTAGTATCGGTTGCAGCATACATGTCTCCACTCAAAGGTTGACTGCTTGCGACTGACATTTTCTATCAGCGAGTAAAAATTCATATATGTACATGAATATCCCTTACAATTCTCCACCGATGCACCCATACTTCAAGTGTTTACAGAGTAAAAAATAAAGTTCGTTATTTTTTGAACACCTCCCATATGTGTTCGGAGGATAGTAGATGTATTTTGTAATTAATTTTAAAAAAATACGTTTGCTGTAGTGACAGTTACTAATGATGGGTGAAACATAAAATAATAAGTTATGTCCGTAATTTATTTTTCTTTTGTTTGTTTGCAGAATTTGAAAAGTGGGACGACTGCTGTATGTGCTTTACTACGAGAAGATACGTTGTATGTAGCGTGGCTCGGAGATTCAGAAGCGTTGTTGGTTCGGAATGGTGAACCCGTCCATATTGTAACACCACATAAACCTGAAAGAGAGGTAAAAATATTATTATATAATTACACTATTTTATTTTTATCTTACTGGTCTAATTTTAGTCTTAAAATTTGATTTAAATCGGTTATGAATAATATTTGAGCTATTTGAACACTTGAATGTTTCCAGTACCATGCCTCCAATATTTTAGAGATCTTAGTTTATAATTATCCTAGTAATAGATAGCTAGTTAGCAAATTTTAAGATTCTTGTCATAAAAAATGTGAACATGGCAGTTTAAAAAATATTAAACAGGTTGTCTACTGACCTGGAAAACCTGGAATTAGCCTGGAATTCATTTTTGTACCTAGAAAACTTGGGAAAAGCCTGGAATTTAACAACAAACCTAGATATTTCTCAATGTTACATTTTTCACTGCACATAATAGAAAAATCCTCTTTTCTTAAAGGCTTCTGCTTTGTGAGTATGTTGATGGCGACCAAGGAGATACCTGAGCTGAGTTCTATCACTGCTTCTATTTGCTTGTGCACTTTTTTTCTTATTTCATTACGCTTTCATTTGGCAGAGTTCCCATTGTACTAGAAAGTCTTTAGATGGAGTTTCTGTCCATATTCTATGTGGCAGATCGAAAACTTTGTTTTGTTACAGTACAAATCTAGAAATCAGGCAAATACTGGAAAAGGAAATTTTACGAAAAGGTAAGGACCAGTCAGTGAAAATGGTACTTAAACTGGAAATCAAGGAAAATTGGGAATTTTTGCTCAGGAAGTGCAATGTTCATGGTTCCTGCTTCAAAGTTATGAGAGGCGCCAGTTGTTTATTACCAGAAACTATGTTCAATGAAACGCTTCGAGAGTTACGAATCACACTTGCTCTTGAAGCATTTGTGATTAAACAGCAAATGGCACCTGTAGTGACAGACACGGTGAAACGAGAGTATTTGAAATTGTTTTGGAATCCTTAAATTACACAGAAGTTGACAAATTTCAGTCAAGAAGATGAGAGATTAGATTCTTTCCAAAATGATTTATTCACTAAAGAAGGCGTTTCTAATGCTTTTAAACTTTTATGCATAAAATTTGTGTTCTTTTACACTGTAACGCTGCAGCAAGAAGTAGCTTCTTCGTTAACAAAGAGTGCTTCGTGGAAAATCTACAGGACAAGACCTAGGTTGCTTAAAGTAGTGTGTTAGATGCTGTACATGCTGCTACAGCCAATGTTAATATCACAAAAGACCATGATTCGTTAGGTTGCAATGCATCAAGCAGAGAAATTAGTATTTGAAAGACTGTACTGAAAAACAAGACAGAAAATATCAAAGACGTAAAGAGAAAATAAAAATGTTAGAAATGGAAAGGAAAAGGCTGCTGACTGATGCTGAAGCTGAAGCATTTGCTTTAGATGAAGAAGCAAAAACAGTTAAAAGCCACGTTGAACTCGTAAAATATAAAAATCAAGATTATAATGTTGTGTTCGGCAGTTTGTTATTTGGCTTACACAGTGAATGAGTATTAGAACATGTGCTTTTATTTACAAAGGAAGAAAGTTGTACTAGAAATTGTACTCATAAAACATCAATCTGAACACCGTGTTTTCGTTACTTATACTTACAGCCAGGCTTATTTTTCTCTTTAGAAGTGAAAAGTAATATACTTTAATTTTATGTAACTACTTTTGGTAAATTTTAAAGAAATTGCATGAAGAAAATTAGTTTTAAGTCAATACAAAGCATAAAATATGTTACATTTACTAAACTCCAATCTTAACACATTTTTGTTACAGAATTCTTATACAAGCACAAAGTATTAAAATAGCCTAGGTAGCTAGGATTGCTTCTTTCAGTTTAAAGACTTCCGAATGGTTCCTTCGAACCAGGCCTAGGCTGGTTGTTCTAAAACAGTTACCTGTGAACCCAGAATATTTTTGTTTTGCAATTTATAACTTCTCTATTTCTGTTTTGTTAGCCATTCTATCTTTGTATGAGTAAATTTGTAAAAGTGGAATAATTGGACATTACACATCCAAGGAGAATATGCGGTAACATGTAATCGTAAATTAACATGTGCATAAATTAATAACTTTTATTACTTTTTCGCCTAGTAAAAACAAAATGTTAAAAAGTTAGTATTTTCAAGGGATATAACATTCGTTAGTCAAAGGTGAGAACTCTGTGCTTTGTCAGTTACTGCACATTTTTCTCAGTTGGCCTTCTGGTAGGGAATATTAACAGTAACAACTTTTTTTTTTTCTTTAAAAAAAAATAGACCTGGAAAATAATATAAATAGACCTGGAAAACCTGGAAAAATCCTGGAATTTAAAAACAAATATCTAGTAGACACCCTGCTAAAGTGTTTCGCATGCAAAACGTTGTAAAATAAAATGTAACTATAAACCTACAGTTGGTCGTAAGAATACAACTGAGGTGTCAATATTAAGATAAGTAAAGTGACTTCCAAACGGTGTAAAGTTAATAACAGTTAATAGTTTTAAGAGATATGAAAATAAGCAAGAAAATACAAATATTGTTAAATATTTCAAAAGCAAATTGAATTTTGTTGCTTTTATAAAGTACTTTGAATGAATGTACAGTATCAGTACACTGACAGTGATAACAGCTGTCAGTGAAAATGTGGTGCTTAACATGATTTTTGAACAGTTTATAATAGTTTACAACGGCAAGGGAAGCACATTTTGAGTTTGTTGATAACTTCTTTCTCTCGAATTTTAAGGATCTCTATAAATACTATAGAAGACTTGTTCGGTCCATGCTTCTTGTAAACTATTGCTATATGTTATTGATTGAAGTATTTGATTTTAGTGTACTGTTGATTCATCATTGCTTCATACACCTTATAACATTTCACTTTAAGTGTGGCTACGTATTTTTGAAATTTCTTCTTATATGTGTGCATTTTTAGTATGTGTGTTGGGAGGGAGCCAAAGCAAAAAGAAAAACTTTAGATGGGCCTTTATACTTTATTAAAAACAATAATGGTACAGTTTACACAATTCTTGTAACATTGATTCCTATTAATGATTAAAGTTTCTTACAATCTGGTTCGAATTGGGATGTACTGATTCTGGGTAGTGAAGTAAAATGCTCATCTTTCAGTCTGTTTGTAATACTACATTTTCAAAGTAATTCTACCATTTTTTTCATTCGTCAAATTAGGAGTCGTGTCGCAGGCTGGATAGAACCTTTCAGAGTGCCACATCTGACTCTTGGGTTGTAGTTTGCCCATCACAAATCTTGAGAGTAGCATTTTCATTCTGAAGAAAAAAGTATTACGGGGTTGGAGGGTGAAACGAATACTACTGTACTGGAATCTTTGGGTATACAGTGTATTCCGTGAAAAGAAATATATTGCAATATTTAAAATATTTTGATCTTCGTTTTTGAATAGCTTTTTACAAAAGAAAATCATGTATTTAGCAATAAGGATTATATGTGTGTAGGGCGTTTGGTATAGTTTTTGGAAATCTTTTATATCCAAAGAAAGGATTGATAAAAGGTAAATTAGTATAAAATAATGAGTCAACATTTATCTTAGTAACTCATAGAAACAACAAATATACTAAAACAATTAAGAATTTTAACAATCATTTCAGTTTAAATTCTGTTCCTGAAAAATCTTTGCACTTTTAAGATTTCGATAACTTTTTGGAGTCTTGTTCATAGACGATTAAATTAGAAGTAAAAGAAGTGAAAATGTAAAAAAAAAAAAAATGTAAAGGAAATGGTTTCACCGCGGAAAAGCAGTGCTGCTTGTTACTCGTCAAATAATAATGTCACAAAGTGTACCTGCCTTCCTCTTCTGCGATGAGTTCATTCCTTTATGTTTCTTTGATGCTTTTATTTCTGTTACTCCTCTTTTTATCATCCGTGAAGAAGGCTCCAAGCGGCTGCCGAAGTACAAGAAATTTTCAGGAATAAGAATTTAGTGAGATGATCACAAAAGCAAGCCAAAATCTCTGTGTGAACAAAAAATTGCATCCGTCTTTGTTTTTTGTTATGAATTTGGCAGTATGTGCGAAAAATTAAACACAATTAAATCATTATAGGAAATCACGCGGGTTTATATATATATATATATATATATATATATAGAAGAAATCTTGTATGGATTAATACCAAATTACGGACTTGGGAATAGTGCGGAAGAAGTTTTCCATAAGAATCTTTGCTTAGTATTTTATCATTTCGAATATAATACTTTTGACTACTCTCTGGTTTCTTTTACTTCTAACCCAGGCCCGTATTTAGGTAAGTGCCATTCTGTGCTTGAGCACAGAGCGGCAGAATTTAGGGGGTGGCAAAATTTTGGATTTTCAAAAATGAAATGAAATGAAATCTTTAAGTTCTACACCCCACGGTTAAAGGAGGGGTAAAGGAGATGGTAATGATAGGGATTAATGAAAGGGTAGAATAAAGAAAGTGGGGGGAAATGGGAGAAAATCCCGACAAAACCTACGTACACAGTGTTTGTCCACCACAGAGCTCACTTGGCGCGAGTTGGGATCGAACCAAGGACCTCATGAACCAGAGATTCATAATAAAGTAATATTTAAAACTAGCAACACGCAGAGTCCCGCGCAAGTGCGAGAAAATATGTTGTGCTTAATTCGCTGTAATTACAATTAGTTACTAATTAGCTAGCTTATCTGATTATTTTTAAAAACCCATCCTCTCCCACCCTCAACCCAAGGGGTAAGGATGAACCCTTGAACATCATGAAAACTGATATCGTTAAACTCAGCCACCTCGAAAACTACGAATTCAACACTAATATCTGTCGTTTTCAATTACTTTTAAAATCTCTCCCCCTCCCTGGGAAATGGAGTATGACCTTGAAGTTGAGTGATGAAAAAC
Source organism: Thermobia domestica (assembly GCF_964235325.1). Taxonomy (NCBI): domain Eukaryota; kingdom Metazoa; phylum Arthropoda; class Insecta; order Zygentoma; family Lepismatidae; genus Thermobia; species Thermobia domestica. The sequence goes on from NC_137462.1 coordinate 9,028,273, forward strand.
TGTCACTATTCATCTCACCGACCCCAAAAAACTATGAATTAAACTCTAAAATTGGTCGTTTCCGGGGGTCAGCAAATTATTTAGAACACAGGGGCGCACAATATATAAATAGGGACCTGCTTCTAAGGGATAGACAAAACTGTTAGTGTCCTTCCACTATTTTGAAGATAAAATACTCCCTGTTCCGTCGTACTCCTAAACAATAGTAAACATAACTATTTCTATCCTTCCGCTATCGTAATGATAAAATACTCCTTGTCCCGTCTTACTTCTAAACGGCAAAGAAAGAAAAAAAAAAAGTATTCTTTCGTTATTCTAATACTGTAGTAAATTACTGTTTGTCCCCTCTTTCTTCTAAATAGAAATAAACCAAACAACTTGTATTCGTATCCTTCCACTATTCTAAATATAAACTACTCCCTTTTCCCCTCTTAGTTTTAAACGATAATAAACAGAACTATTTGTATCTCTCGCTATTCTAAAGATAAACTACTCCTTGTCCCTTCTCACTTCTAAACGGCAAGAAAACTACCTGTATCTTTCCACTGTTCGGAAACGTAATTAGCGAGTGATATTTCACATCCATGCATACAGAGGGAAGGGTATTGATACAGGTGTTTTTTCGTTGGGTCTGCTCGACCCCAGATCCGACGTAGAGAATATACATCAGAAAATCGGCAGTGCGTTGTAAAACAGAATTCTTTTTCAAAATTGCCTGGGCACCCATTGATTAAAGTATAAATCCATTGTAATATAGCAAAATTAAAACTCCGAAAATACTTTAATTTGTGAATATTTAAGTTCTGTATTTTGCCAATTCATGTAAATAATAATTTAAAGCTAACTTGAGTACAAAATACCAACTGTCTGAAATGAATGAAGTCAAGAATGTTTGCAAAATCTAATTCAAATTTTTGAGACAAGCCCAAAACTTATTCTATCAGACTGACACGTGAAACTTTTAGATCAGGGAATATGAATGGCATGCGGATTGCTTTCCGACGTTTCGTATAAAAAGGACCCTCTGGATTCAGTCAATCAGACTTCAGTCCTACAAACTCCTATTCATTTATACTTACGCAAGTCGTGGAGAGGCGGAGCCTTCGATGTTCACTTCAGTCTACCAGAGAGACATGAAAGAAGTGCCTTTTTAATACCTTTTTAGATTATTTTAGATTCCGTGTCTCGTGAAAATGAAAAATGAAATGAAATCTTTAGTTTAACGTCCAACGATTATGCCTTTTAGGCTAAGGAAAACGATTATTAAAGCCATTGAATGATAATAGAAGAATTGGTGAAATGAAAAAGTGGGAGGAAACGGGAGTACCCCGAAAAAACCCATGTTCTAAGATGTTTTAGGGTGTTAGTTCTTATATTGCAACAACTCGGAATCTGGAAAACCTTTGTCTCTTTTGGGCCATTTATTACTAGTGAATACTTAGGCTCAATCGTTGCTCATTTTTAGTCTTTCAATTCATTTATCAAAGCCAGATTTCTAAATTTCTTTTCTGGTTATTTCTATTCCTGTCAAATGCAGTTTAATGCAGTTTTATCATATTAACGAATTTAGTATATTTCGTTTTATTACTTGTATATCTAAATGTCTCCCTTAATAAATATATACAAATGCACACACACACATACACACACACACACACATATATATATATATATATATATATATATATATATATATATATATATATATATATATATATATATATATATATATATATATATATATATATATATATATATATATATATATATAACAAAAGTCCTGGCTACACTACTGATTGTTACCGTTTACTTTTAGGACAGTGCGATATTTAACAAGTTTTACTACCAACCTACGTGAAGCATACTGCCATTAACATGCTGTAACCGTATTTAGATTCGAACATTAATATTTGTGTAACTGCAAGTTAGTTGGGCAGGTGAAAGTCCTGTGCAAAGTTGTGTTCAGTGGCTATGTAAATGAACGTAAGTCTTTGGCAGAATGTTAGCAGTTACGTGTCTGGTGCGAAATAAATTCAAATGGGTGGAATCTGCTGTTCATATTGTAATATTTTATAGGCAGAGTCTGTAACGTACACGGGATTTAGCCCTGAACTTTTTCAAACTCTTTATAAAAACTTTCTCTAAGTTTGTAATGAATTTAAATAGACGTTTTCAGTGTTGGGTATAAAGGAACCCCTTGGCACAAAATGCTGCTTCGCATTGACAGCACGGTGTCTTGGCCCAATAAGCTGCCTCGGGTAGGATTGGTGTCTCCTAACACAAAGCTGTTATAAGGAGGTAGGATAGAGTCCCCTTGCACAAAGCTGCCTCGGGGAGGTTAAGACTCCTTAACCCAAAGAAGCCTCAGGAGTAGGAATTGTAGGTAAACGATCAGTACAGCTCACAGATGGTGAGAAAAACCCTAGCAGAAATAGTGTGACGTAGGTATGGGCTCGCCCACTTTTCGCACGGGGGTTTAACAAGACACCACGGAATAGCACACAGATAACTACCCGGAGTAGAAGACGACATCTAAGTATTAGACCACACCTCAAAAACCGAAAATGGACTTGGCCGTGTCGTTGACCTTTCCTCGCTATCCTGTTTTAGGGTTCTCGTCATCTGTGAGCTGTACAAGGTACTGTTGCTGGTCTCTTTCTTGGACGTTCCTTTTAAGGCCCATCCTCGTTAAACTTCGGTCTCTTCCTGTAGGTGTGCCTTTCTTCTGTCGTCTGCCGCTATTTATTTATGAATCGTAAAATCACGTGTTCATAATATGCTTGTAGTATAAACATCTGGCATTGTAGTTTATGTGGATGTACGGATCCTTGCAATATAATTTGTTTACCGTAGCAAATCCTGAATAAGTTGGACAATAGCTGCATATATTATATTGTATTACCTTCATTTGGAATTGCGTAGAATCTCTGATAGTTACGCCAAATTTTAGAGCAGCTAATTTTCAAGTTTGCAACAGTTATTAGTAATAAATTTTTGTAAAACGTTTCAAGTTAATCTCTAGTCGACTATAAGTACCCTTTCAACACCTATTTCTTCTCATGTTGCTGTTTCTAGGGTAATTGTGTGCTTCGACGCTATATTTCGGTCATCTGGGCATAAAGTGTATTAGTACTAGTTAGAGTAAAAATGCTACTTGATTTAATAGCCTGCATATTCAATATCCATTAAAATTTTATATATATATATATATATATATATATATATATATATAAAATATCCTTAAAAGCACCCGAAGTTATCTTTAAGTGTGAGCGTTTCGGCGAAAAATTATTGCCTTCTTCAACACGTGTTCTCAGAATATTAAGATTATCTGTGCAACTACATTGCGATCATTATCCTCTTCCTAATACCATTATTTTTCTCACTTCCAATAGTTCTTCATAAAATTTCCCTTGTACCTAAATATTCTTCTTCATTAGCAGTAACCGGTATCTTATGTAACTGATTAATAATAAAGAAACATCGATTGTTTCGCCTGCTCTGTTTCACTCCACTAATAACGTAATTGGTCGAAGAAAAGTATTCTTATTTTTAGATAATTGGTTGATTGAATTCGATTTTAGCGTCTCTTTTTGCACCGATGCTATATGAGACGTGGACCTACAGCTTAACGTGAGATCCGAACCACTGTTTCATAATAAATGGTGTTCTTAAATATGTAATCTCAGGATTTTGGAGCAAGTTTACTCAAATAGATAGATTCAAAAATTTCCATACTTAGTTTTTAATCTTTGCCTTGTATTGCAGTATCAGATTTAAGCTGCAGTTCACTGTTTGTATTTTGCTAATAAAATAAAGTTCCAATTAAAAATGTATACAGCGCTGCTCAAATGAACCATTTAACCACTATCTTCACCTAGGTACAGGTCTACACAGTAATGGTCAGGGACGTACACAGGAGGTGAGTCCTGGGGGTCTGTACCCTCTCACCCAAAACCTTTGGAGTAGCTTGTACTAGCAATCTTCATCTCCGACAGCAACATAATAAATAATAAAATATCAAAACCTTTGGACCGTCTCCCCGGGGTACATGCCTGCCTGTGGCACCAAAGATGTTGCCACATACGTAGACGCTGTTAACATAGTTAGAGATTACCGAATTCCATAAAATTTCACATACTCCTCTCTCTTTCCAGAATTTGTATCATGTTCTATTAGAACATTGGACAAGAGGAAGCAGAAAATAATTAAAACAACAACAAATATTTCTAAATTAATTTCGAACGACATTTGAGAATTAGTAGCTGTTGCGAAGTACCAACATACGAAGGTATTGATAGATCTTTATTGAGTCCAACATGGAACTTACGTAGAGCCTGTATACCCCTTTGAGACTTCCATGTCAATTAAAGTTTCGTTGTGGTTGATTATTTTCTTCCAAAAATATTGTTAGTATTTTATTTTTTATTTTTTTACAAATACATGTTTTATTTACTCATGTATTTTCCTTCATAGTATTTCTTACTCTGTTTTGTTTTGAGATTTTCTTTCTGCAAATTCAAATTTTCTTGTGTAATGCTTAATATTTATTTTTCAATTAATACCTTATTCAGATATATATGTATGTATGTATATATGTAGATTAAGATAATTTATCTCTTATAATTGTTTGTATTTTTTGTGTATATCGTATATTTAATAATAGTAGACTCATGTATGTACGTACTTATGTGTTTGGAAAAGATTGCCGAACTCAATAAATAGAAGTTTTTATACCCCATCTTGTTTATTTTATTTGACTGTCCTTTCAAATGCAGTCAGATAAAATAAACACTAATGGAATATTAAAAGTCTTATTTATTGAATAAATAAATAAATAAGAAGTAGTAGGGGCGATGATTTTTGAAGTTCGGATCACTAGAAACCAGGGGTGAATCCAGGACGGACTTCTGGGGAGGGGTTGTAGTACTGTTACTTAGAGCTACTTTTAAGATCTCCAAACTCTGGGATGTTTTTTTTTCTATGTATAAAATAAGTAAAGTTTCCTCTTCTGGGAGGGGGGGGGGCGATTGCCCTTTCCTGGATCCGCCCTTGCTAGAAACTATTAGGAAGCCTGATAGTTTATACGGAACTGACCATTGATAACGTTACGGTCGTATTCGAGTGAACACAAGTATTTATACAAACTTTTTGTCATATACAATCGCCAGGATCACCAGAGCAAAAGAAACAAATACGAGGCGCATGTTTTTTAAAAAAAAGCTGATAATATTTTGGCAACACTGATGAAGTTGAGCAGTCGCAGGAGCATGACCTAGTATTCTATGCATGCAACAGAGATAGAATCGTGTGAATGGGGCTGCCTACGTGCGAGTGGGTGAAATGGCTGCCGTAGTACAAAAAATCCCGCCAAATGCAAAGTGTGATCTGTCGTATGATTTCTAAACGCAAAAGGATAGAATGTAGCAGACATCCATCGGGAATTGTGTACCGTACCATTTACGGATCGACAGGGAACGTCAGGCAATGATGCAGAGAATTTCGGGAAGAGCGTTCAAATGTTCATTACGACAAGTGTAGCGGAAGGCCGTGTGTTCAGAGGACGATCTGGTGGAACGCGTTAACAAGAAAGTACGAGCCAATTGTCTGTTCACAATAACTGAATTCGCCAAAGAATATTCAGAAGTGTGCAAAAACAATGCATCGAATTGTGACTAAAAGTTGGGTTGTCACAAACTGTGTGCGAGGTGAGGTGGGTGCCTAAAATGCTGACAGACGCTTACAAAAAGCAAAGCATGAGAGTTGCATATGATATTTTTTAGCCCACTAGAGGGGAGATAAGGATGATTTCTTTTCTCATATAATGACGCAGTGGCGGCCGGTGGATTGTGGTTTTGGGTGTTGCAGTACGAACGATAAGAGACAGAAGATATAAAGTTGACTCATTGACTAATCAGCATAACTTTAGATGCAAATGCTATGTGACATGTTAAATTAAATAAAATTCTCTTTTAAAAAATAAAAAATCCAAACATTAGAAAAAAATGATAGAACGATTATTTTTATAGGAAAAGAAGAGTACATGATGAGGAGTAAAATAAAATATTTAGCCTACATCAATCGTTTCTCTGTTAAAAAAGTTTAGTTCGTTAAGAAAGTCTACAAATGTTAGTGAAGTTTCGAAATTTTTGGGAGGTCCGGACCCGGTGGACCCCCCTCGTGGCTACGCCCCTGAGCATTGCTAACTAGTCCCAAATTCAATGTGGCGTTCCCCATCATACAGTTTTATGTGGAAATTATCAAGAGTATAAAATATACTTATTTTATAAAAGAAATATGTTTATACTAAAATACTATCCACAGATGACTACTACATACACATCCACAGATGATCTACATACTGACTTATTAATATTTGATTCACAAATTACTGTGGAAGAAGCCTTCATTATCAATATAAGCTAAGAATTAACTTGTAAATGCGGGTCTACTTTCATTTGTTTTCTCCTCTACTAGATATTTTCTTTCTTATTTTGTAATTCTGCAATCACTCTTTTTAATTGTCATCATATTGATTTGCTTCAGTATGGTCCCGTAATTTAAAAATATGAATGCATAAAAACAAATTCCATTTGTTAATTGCTAGTGAAACAAAATCCAGAAATCTTATTTAGCGCGAAAAACCTTCTCGTTCACTGGAAACCGTGCTGTGTTGCAGAAGCACTGCAACGACCAGTCCCTTTAACTTCTGAGATAGGGGAAAGGAGACTTAACAGTTGCTCCAACTGCCGCGCTGAAGGAATCTGGTCGTTGTATGCTCCCTGCAACACAATATAAATTAGAGACTCTGTGACGGATTAGTTTTTGCTTTTTAAAACGGATTAACGGAACGAACAGTTACAGAAGAAAAAATATATTATTTAAAGTGTATATATGCGAGTATTAAAAAGTATTTTTTTCTGTTCTATACTGCTATTGATAATAATATTTTTTTCTTGAAATACTTTGGTCGTTGCGCAACGCTGCAACACTAACATTAGCCGCCACTGGTTAGCATACGTGTCTTCGACGCGCGCAATCCAGGTTTGATTCCAAGCGAAAACTCATGTAGTTCGGGCTCCAGGTTATGCTGTAGGTCCGTGTCTCCTATAGCCTTGGTGCTGAAAGTTATGTTAAACTAAAATGCATTCCAATCCTACAAGAAGGCAGCGAATCTTCGGCTTTAAGAATAATATATGTCATTTGTTCTGTCAGGTTATGACAGCTGTTGTACCTAACCCAATTGACAATCAACAAGCAAAATGCCCAGTCCCTGAGTGGCTATCTACACCCTCCGCAAAGTACTTCGGACTTCATAGAAAGCTGCCGTAGTAAGAGATCTACCACTTCGTTATCTTGTATTTAGTTTTTTGTTTCGAACACAGATTGTATCTGCATGAATGTATCTGGCAACAATGTATTACTGCTGATATGCGAGTTCATTTCGTTATGTATTGTTGGTTGACTCATGAAATGTTTCTTTCTGCTATAGTGTGTATTATAAATTGATTTGTTTTTGTGTGGTGCACTTTGTGTTCGATAATTTAGTACTATATTTGTGTTGGGCATTTGTGATATGACAGGAAAGTACTGTAGCAGTGCGGAAAAAGCCAATATCATTGTTTGGCGAAGTGAAAACTTCCCCATAAAGACGATATGCAAACGTACAGATCATGTAAAATCAACCATAATGAAGATTCTGGCAGCTGCCAAAGAACTCCTCCGGTAGTGGGAGGCCAAGGAAAAGAACGAAATCTACAGACATTCTCTTAATGAGAGAAATAAAGAAGAAAGCTCGACTGACAGGGACAGAACTTAAAGAATATTGGAAAACGTTAGTGTTCGGACAATTCAGCACCGTTTGCAAAAAGACGTGGATTTGCCGTGTCGTATTGCAGCTAAGAAGATTCTACTCACCGATCGTATGAAGGAACAACGTCTTGCTTTCGCAAAGAAATATGCACACTGGACACCAGCAGAGTGGAGGAAAGTCATGTTTTCCGACGAAAGCACATTCCAACTGTTCCGAATGGGAGCTGTTAAGGTTCGACGTCCATCATCTTCAGGTCGTTACGACCCAAAGTGTACGGCTCCAGCCGTTAGGCACTTCCAGTCTGTAATGGTTTAGAGGTGTTTTTCAGGTGAAAAGGGTAAAGGAAGTTTATATTTCTTACAAGAAAATGTGACGATGAACGCAGATCGATATATGAATATTCTTCTGAATCATTTAGTGGATATGCTCTATATTCACGACTGTGATTTTTTCATGCATGATAACGCTCCTTGTCACAAGGCTAAAAACGTAGCGAATCTTCTTGAGGAACAACATATCAAGATGTTAGAATGGCCTGAGAATAGCCACGATATAAATCCAATTGAATATTGTTCGCATCGTATGAAGGTATTCTTGGGACAGAAGAAGCTTCAGAACCTACAGACCCTCCAAGCAGAATTGGAGAAATGTGATGTATTTAGATGGACTTAAATTATTTCCGATGTCTCCATGCCCAAGCGTATTCAAATGACTCTCAAAAGTAAAGGCAATATGACTCCGTACTAATGTATGCATTTTATGTTATATGTGATATGTTAATAATAGCTTTCCACATTAATTTTATGTATTTATTGTCTTTTTATCAGGAAGTCCGAAGCGTTATTGCGGCTGTTGTACTATAATAAAAGTAATACTATTAGAAAAAAATCGATTGTTAATATGGCATAATCAAATAATAGAACATTTGTAGTCTCTTGATTTTAAGTCTCAGCCATATGCATGGACCTTATGAGGTTGCTTAACTTTGTTTTGAAGCATGACACACAGCACAGATAAGGTTAGCACACCGGAATGAAGATGTAGAAAATTGTTAATATTTAGCGTACAACAAAAGAAAAAGCTAGTGTCAAGTGTTAACAATATTAAGACGTATAATGCTTCTTCTTACAGGATGAAAAGGAACGAATCCAAAAAATGGGTGGTTGTGTAATGTATTGGGGTACGTGGCGAGTGAACGGACAGCTTGCAGTATCCAGAGCCATTGGTAAGTACTGATTTAGTTTTCTTTACGAACTTTTTTTACATTTTATGTGTTCAATTTACACTTAAAATTTTAATTTTCTTCTAAAAGTACATTTGAGTCATGAGTTCGCTGAAAAAAAAAAAAAAAAATGGAAACAAGATTTGCCAGTAACCTTGAAAGTCAGGGAATTTGAGGTTAATAAAATAAATTAATGTGGTTCATAGAAATTTTTGAAGAGCAAAACATGATTTAATAACTTGTTACCAGTTCATTCGTAGAATGTGATTTCTGTGAACTTAAAAAGTAAGTAAGTGAATACAGAAAAATAGAGATTAGGTTGAGTACTAGTAATCAAGGAACGGATTCTTCTATATGATATCGGACACTCTCATCAGACGTATAGTTATTTGCTGTGTAGTTTTGACCGTCCGTGTTGTGAGGAGTATATTGTCCGCTGAGTATTCGGCACATTCTTGTCCAATTTCCTGAATACTCAGATCTCAGAGAACGTTACGGACTGCCAGTTATACTTGACTGTGAGTTAGGAAATAATCTTGATTTCGTGGGGCATGTCCTATCGTTTGTGTACGCATCTGAAGTTGCTCCCGTTCTCTGAGCTGTTTTACTTCTTTACTTCTTTTATTCATCGCTGCTGCAATTGTATTCTTTATTCTCACATTTTTAAAAATTATTTGTTATTATTGTTCTCTCTTTTATTTCTTATACATTATTCTTTTGCCCATTCTTTAAGTTTTTTGTGTCTCTTCTGTATCAGTTTGTTTATTTCTGAACTTGTGCTATGTTCGTTTTTAAATTTTCCTTCAAGCAGTCCGTGTTTGAACAGTAGTACTGATCAGGACGGGGACAAATAGCCTCGTTGCTGTCGTCCCCATTAAACCCAATCACTCACACTCACACGCTTCGGTATGAATTATTTATTTGCCTTCAGTATTCTTTCCCATTGCTGAACTCCATAATGCAGGGTGATTTTTTTTTTTTTTTTAAACTCACGAATTTCATTTGCGTCTAGAGAATTTCTACCTGAAGTCCGATTTTTATATGGTTTGTGGCAAATGCTCAAGGAAGGATGGGAGATTTATGGGACTATGTTTACTGGTTTGAAGTCATCCGGGGTAATATCGACCACACCGCAATAAAAATGGCAAATTTTCGCCGGTGTACTGTACAATTGGAATGAGATTTTGGAGTTTTGAAGCGAAATTGCAGAATACAAATTAAGTGTTAGTGATAACACCTATAAATCATATGTTGAATAGCTACAGCCGGTTTCTTGCGACAAACGACGGAGAAATTTCGTGGGCGATCTAAGGAGTCGATTACTGACATATTCCACAACACCAGCATGCGGAGTTAGATTTTTCTATGTCTCACTCAGAAGTGATCCTGTTTTCTTCCAATTTATTTACTAGCAACCATATTATGTTCCTGTCTGGGGCAGAATTTGAGACAAATTTGTTTCTAAATGCCCTTTGAGTAGCAACAACAGATTCCGTTTACCAAAATCTTTTAACGATAAACACATGTTGTTCCAAAGAGTACATTATTCTCACTGTGTCCTGATCATACTCACACTGTAACATAGAACAGTACAGCACAATTCCTAATACAACGGCCCAGTTTCCTCTTTCTTATTGACCTTTGGGAGGTTGCCATCTAACGAAGAACACTCAAATCTCCATACCGCACCACACCTCATTCCAATTGTAAGGTACATTGGCAAATATTTGCTGTTTTTCTTGAGGCGTGGCTGATATTGCCCCGGATAAATTTAAACAAGTAAACAGTTTCATAAATCTCCCATCCTTTCTTGATCATTTGCCAAAAACCGCATGAAAATCGGACTTCGGTTAGAAATTCTAGATCAAAATGAAATCCGTGAGCTTTAAAGAAATCAGGTTGTAGTATATATGCTTGATAAAGTTTATGGGGCAGATCTTAAGAGACCTTTTGGAAGGGAAAAAAAATCAATTTAATTTCATAGAGAACTTGTTACATTGATATTGACTGTTTTCATAGATGACATATGAGCACAGAAAAGAAGGATAAAATGTGAACTACTTCTATCGCCATCGTATAAGATAATAAAAGCAACAATTTAATAAATAGCAAAAGGTATTTACCTTGTTCTTCTGTGTCCCGTTATAGCTTAGTTCAAAATCTCATATTAAACGTTAACTTTTCGCTAATATTTGTTAGTATAGTCAAGACAGATAAGAAATAAGGTTTTATTGGAATAGGATGTTCGGATAATTAATTACATAGAAAATCATAATTAAAAAAAAAAAAAAAAAGTTAAAGATATTGAAAACGTTCGACGTTTAACATTATTAGATCAAAAGATCCAATATATTTCAATCAAAAATTTTGTACGCTTTACATCTGGAGAACTACATACAATGTAGCCAAACACAAACTATCCCTTAACTTAGTATGATGTGCCCATTCCGTAGAAAATACGAAAACTCGCTTTAGAGGCCGTTCAAAAAGTTTGTGTCCGCTGATTCAAAAAGTAATTGCTGGCCAAGATCGTAATCTTTTGATTTTTTTTAAATCATTCCTAAAATTCTTGTTTTTTAAACTAATCTATGACAGGATGCGGAAGAGGAAGACGAGTACTGTTTGAGTTTGTTGGTAAGACTACCCTTCAAGTGACTTTATTATAATGAATAAACAGTAGATTTTTTTGTAAACTTACTTAAGTATCTTGTAACATATGTATGTGCAGTATTATGTATTATTGAGATTAGAACAAGTGGAAACTTCAAAAGTGGTTAATATAGTCATCCTTCAGTTTCATTTACGGGCTCCACCTTTATGAAACCTTCATGATAGCACTTAAGTAGTCTTTTGGCGTAGTATGGCATCACTGATAGACATTATCTGCATTTAAAGTGTCTACTCGGCAATAAATATCATACGCTCGTTAAGAGTTTGTTTACTATGTTAGAGCAACGAAAAAGTAAAAAGAATGTGGAAGGCTAATGGCTAATGTACAAAGTTCCTTGATTTAACTTCGCATGACACTATTAGGAACTGTTGCATATTAAAGGGTCAGCAGCACTGATAACTAATTAATGTAGTAAGTATGTGCTTTGTTTACCTGTTCCACTTATTTTCATTGTCGGTTTCCCAAATGTTTGCTATCATTTCCAATTAACGTAACCTTGGCTTCGTTTCTTTCAAGTGATTAATTTTATGTGTACAGGTATATATGTAATATATTATAGTTGCTGAAAAATTCTAGAGAACAGCTGATAGTTTTCCCTTCAGCCCCCTCCACCATTTGTCAAGTCATATAAGAATACTAAGCTGTGATTGAAATCTCTACTTTATATTGATCCATTTATCAAATGGAATGAGAATGAGCTGTGTAAAAAATGTAAAAGACCTTACACTTCTTATAATGTTAATGGCCTATTTTAGTTAAAATGATATCTTCCTGTGGAGAATCTCGCAACATACTAATGTCTATATGTTGGGAGTTATAATAGGTTTGGATTAAAAATGCTAGGGAAGACCAGTGGCCTGACAATAACCAGCTTTAACCTACTGCGAGGAAATATAAGGAGTATTAAGTGGTGAACCGAAGATCAGCTAAGTGATGTGTCTGAAGTTGGAGTGTCGTCCCAGAGCCAGAAGTTGGGAGTCACACCTCGGAGCCAGAAATAGAGAATGACGTCCCATGGTCAGAAACAGGGAGTCATGTCCCAAAACCAGAAGTAGGGAGTAGCGTCCCATAGTCAAAATCCTAAATCAAAAGTAGAGAGTGACGTCCCAAACCCAGAAGTTGGGAGTGGTGTTCTATAGCCAGAAGTAGGAAGTGACCTCCCAGACCAGAAGTTGGGAATGGCGTCCCAAAGCCAGAAGTAGGGATTCAGGAGCAGAGAGTGACGTCCCAGAGGCACAAGTGGAGAGTTGATGTCTCTAAGAAGTTAAATATAACGATACCTGCTGATTTTTATTTTTTTTGTAAGAAAGAGTGAGTGTTGAGAGTTGTTGTAGGTTTGGGTTAAGAGTGCTAAGGAAGAACTGTAGCCTGACAATATGTAGGTTATAGTCTGTGGTTTTTGGAGAGATATTCGAATGAACTTGAGATATACTATTATGATTGGGGTCACTTATATATGGATATTTATATATTTTATAGTTCAGTTATGGGGTTGTGTGTGAGTACATGTAAATGAAAAATAAGTCAAAAGGAAATTATGTATAAATATAAGAAAGTATGTACAAGTTATTGCTTAATGAAAAGTGATCTAAATACTTGATATTTATCTTGTTTACGTATATACATTTAAGTGCAAAGTTATGTATAACAAATAATAAGATAAATGCTATTGGTAAAGTATGACTGCAAGAACAAATAGAACTGTTATATACAGTAGAGCGTCGATTATCCGAAGTAATTGGGGGACATGGGTGTTCGGAAAACTGGTTTGTTCGGATAATCGAACTGTACATGTTTATTTGCCAAAAAGAAATACTGTACAGTAAATTTATTCAAAAAAACAGGCATCTCTTTAAGTATTACAAAGTAACGTACAAAGGCAACGCCTTATGAAGGCCCCATTAGAAGCAATGTTCCGCCAGCGGTGGCTCAGTGCGGCGACTACTGTGGGAAACTTGGTTTGGGAGTGAGGGGGATGATGGACGGTAGGGTGGGAGAGTAACAGGTGCGAGCGAGTACACAGTTCGATTAAGCGGTCGTTCGGTTGACCGACGTTCGGATAATCGACGCTCTACTGTATACATACATGTATACCTTTATTCAATTACTATAGTATAGGTATGTTTATGATGTCGAACGAGTCGTTAAACACCCAAAAACGTACCAAAATGTATTTATTTAAAGAGAAATTCGACATTGAAAAATGATAAATATCGAGAAAGTATTGCGTCGAAGAAAATTTGTAACTTAATTAAGAAATGCAACGATTTCTTTATGAGTAGCTCAACACTGTTGATAAAGACAGTGGAATAGATTTGTTTGAACAGTTCAAATTCAAATCTTCTCGATACAGTCAAGGCAAGGACTTGAAGCAAAATCAGAAATCATAATTTGAAAGAACGGACGAATCCATGGAACAGTATTGTGCTGTGCATCTAGGTGATAGTCACAACCTGACAATGACACAGTAGTTCTTTTGCCAAAAACAAAAGGAGCAGAAGTACTCTACTTTTGTGTTACTATGGGTGTTTACGTATTTTGCTGAACGAACGAAAATTTAAACCGACCAAAGCTTAAGCTTTCGTTGCAATTACAACAAATCTTGGAAAATGCGTTCGCGAAGTCTTTGAAACATTAGAAATGTCTGTATTTTCATAGGGAGACGTAAACATTCACTTGAATGATTAGAAAATGAAGAATGCACCCATTAAATTTATGTTTCCATATCTTACAAATGCTCAGTGTGTCCAGTATCCACTGTTGATCACATAGCACATGCCTATTCTATAGTTCAGTTTAGTCCACACTTGATTCAGCAGCTCAGAGGTGATTCTCGCAGTGGTAAATGTGATGAAGTGTCGCAGATCATGGAGGTAATGCGGTAAGGGTGGTAAGATAGACCTTGTTTTGAACCAATTAAGTCCAAATTTAAATGAGCAATGTTAAAAATACTTTATCTTGTCTCAAACACAGCATTCAGACTTTCTACGTCGTGACCTTCAAAAGTTCTTTACTATCGAGTGATTGATCAGCATTTATGCCCTTTGTCAGTTGTATGGCTGTATGGTACGAGACCTACAGTGCACTGTAGGGAATTTGATGCTTTTCCATCAGGAATGAAATCCAGGACGTCGTGCTTTATAGACACATGCGGTAGCCACCAAACCAACGAAGACGGCTGTCACTGTTGACATGTAAACAACAGAACATACTTCTTGAGTTTCACTAACGGTGTACGTTCAAATGGACTTAGTAGATCAGAGGGGAAATAAAGTAAAAAATGCAATGGTTCTGTTAGTACGGGAAAGAACCATATGGGTTAATGTAACTCCGCAAGAACTTTCATGGTTCAAGTATGGTTACCTTGATGGCTAGCGTGCGAGTGTTTGAAAAATGAAATGAAATCTTTAAGTTTTACGTCCCACGGTTATGCCGGTTAGGCTAAAGGAGACGGTGATGATGAGAGATGAGTGAAACGGTGGAATGAAGAAAGTGGGAGGAAACGGGAGAACCCCAAGAAAACCCACGAGCACGGTGTTTGTCCACCACAAAGTTCACTTGGCGGGGGCTGGGATCGAACCCGGGACCCCAAGCACCAGAGGTGAACGCTCTACCACTGAGCCACCGCGCCCCCTGCGAGTGTTTGTTCATGTATTAATGTCATTTATCATATGTACGAATGTGGTGTTATTGGTAGCTACCAGCGGAACTATAGTAACAGGTGGCTTTAATATTCGTAATTCTGTGAAAGCTATGTCTATGTGTCTGCCAGAATACTGCAAACTCTATTGTTTCACAGGCTTTGTGAACACAGTGTATAACATTAAGTTCAATTATTGGTAAATATGGAATTATAATTCAAATACTTAACACTTTTACAATACTCTTCAGATCCAACACAATTATAATTATAGAGAATAAATTGTCCCTAAATATGAGCAAGTTGAACTCAGAAATCTGGATCTGAATTACTTCAGATAGATTTCTCGGAAATGTGTTATGTGTTTTTGCAATGGCGTAGAGAATTTTGAGTCTGGGAGGATCAGAACTAATTGAAGCTGATATTCTCAGATTAACCACATTTCAGTATTCGAAGAGGTTCTAGACGAAGAATAGTCTGTGTCCATGGCTACCAACAAGAATATTTCTATGGAACCTAAAAAGAATAAAAGTTGGAAGATAGTTTCAAATATTTTAAGTTACTCTTTAAGTATGATTCTAGGTTGTAATAAACGATCTGTTCTTTTCGTCTTGCGGTAAGAATATCCTTGGTCATTTTAAATTTTATTCCTCTCTATTTTTTGGACATGACATTCTTTCACTCCAATTCCTTGGATTACAGATTGTTATCAATGTTTCTGATTTCCCCCTCCCCCCATTTTTCTTTGTCATTCTTAGCGCTTCTTCATTGTTTGTATGTTCCATTCAGCTAATTTTCGTCAATTTTTCTCCAAAATCACATTTCCAGCTTTTTCATGGTATCCATGATTTTTGCTCTGTTGAATACGATAGTAAGAAACATTTTCTTCAGATAGACACTTACTATTCGCCCTGTTATTTATTTATTTATGTTTGTTCACACTATTATTTTGTTTACTATATTTACACTTTTGGCATCACTTTTTTTTTTTTTTTTTTTTTTTTAACATCCTGCTTCCATGATTAACACAGATTCCTCGTCTTAATTGCTGTTGCATCTATTTTTTAAAAACTTTTTTTCTATATTTTTCATGCTAATATCATGAGCCCGAAAAAAGAAAAAGAAAAAAATCAAACCAGTGTTTATATTTTAAATTTGAGTACATTATATGCTTACAATGAATCAATGAGTACCCTACTTTTAACATAATAAAGGAAAAATAGTTATTTTTGAAGCAAGCAGTGGATATTTATTGTGGGAAATGTTCTGTGTCGAATGCAGCAGTTCAACAGATGATGATAATAATTATGTCGTAGTGGGAAGTATTATTCACGGATGCAGACAACAATAACCTAAAAGTAATGGAGTGAAAGAAAAGCTCTTGGAGTGAACAATTCTTTTATTGGATGTCCGACAGCACTGCAAGGGAAAGTACGCTCATTTCCGTTGCTTTCTGATCTAATCGAGCAAATAGTTCGTGGAGTCTCTTCTAGATGGCAGGACAATGACCGCTTACTTCATGCTGTGCTCAAGACTTCGTAGTGTGTCGTTACGACGTGGTAATCTTGATCAATTTTACAGTTGGAACGATTGAACGTGTAGGTATTAGAATTTTATTTTATTTCGTAAATGCAAAACAATACTAGAAAAAAGAAAGTATGAAAACGAACCAAAAGAAAGTTACTAGAATTACAGCAAGATAGGGAATGATATCTCGTGGAGAATGCTAACTGTAATTGTAGGAAATGTGACCCTATCTCTTTTTCCCAGGATACAGGAAACCCAGGTTCGATTCCCGCATCTTTGTGAATGTTCTGCTTAAAGGCAAATACTACTAGATTTGGCAGACATGACTTGGTGTGGCCATCAAATTGAACAGTAAGAGTAGGATTGACTTTTTTTTTCTTTCTTTTTTTTTTTTAACTTTCGAGTAACGATAGAAGCAGTGGCGTGAATTACACCGTCGCAGACACCACGTTGCGGAGGGCCACGTGGACGGGGGGAGGGGGGAGAAAACGTTCGATGGCTTACTGAAAAATAGTTACAGGGTTCTTACTGGTCAGGGAAGATCAGGAAAAGTCAGGGAAAATGGTACAGGTCAGGGAAGATCAGGGAAAATAATGCAAGTCAGGGAAGATCAAGGAAAGTCAGGGAAATTTTATACAATATATTTTTTCTAATATTAATTGTACACCAATTTCAACTTAGCCAACTATTATGGGAGGTAAATGGAATGTACGTATGAGCAATTGATTACTATTTGTCTTTATAGAGTAAACGTTCTCATATATAACTATTCATCAGTATTTATTTCTTATTTATATGTCAACGTCATCCGACACCTGTCGTGAAAGTCAGGGAATTTCATGCCAAAAGTCAGGGAGCATCCAGGGAAATATAGATTTTTCCAGATCAGTAGGAACCCTATATTATTATTGGAATGGGGATCTAAATAAGTTAACGCCAGTGGATAGAAGTATCTTGTGTTCGTGACAGAGGAAAATCGAATTCGGGATTTCAATTAGTTTACACTGTTCATAGTCCCTGGATGCTGAAAATGTTATTTTTAGAGTCTGCTCATATATTTGTCCCGAATCCTTTTGTCCCTCTAGAGGACATTCTATTCGACCTAGGTTTATCAAATTTTAAACTTAATACTTTAATACTATTCTCCAAGAAGGTTTCTTCATATATTGTTTCTACTAAAAAAAAAAAAAAAAAAAAGGTTAGTTTATATTTTCTCAGAAATGGCTGTTACGATTCTGTTTATATGATTTATATGAAGTGAAAATGAAATATTTCAGTTTTACGACTCACGATTATACCGTTTACGTTAAGGGAGATGATGATTAAAGTAAGTGAATGATGATTTAAAAAATAGTGGAATGAGAAAGTGGGAGGAAACGGGAGTTACCCCTGGGAAAACCCACAGACAGAATGTTGTCCACCACAAACGTACTTGGTCGGGGTTCGAACTAGGGATCCCACTCACTAGAGGTAAACGCTCTACCACTGAGCTACCGTAATCCCAATTTTGTTTACATTTTGTACACTCATGTCCCAAATGATTGTCACATATCTATAACTGTCTTCTTGTAAGAATATAATTTGATGATTTTACAGGAAACTTTTAATACTGATACTATATGTATAATCGGGAAATGTATATTTGTGATAAATTTCATAGGAAAAGAATTATAAATACGAAAATTAGAATGAGTAAAACAAAATGTTGCTAAATGGACAAGCAAGTTTTATTTTCGTTTTATTGTTCTTATTTACTACTCTTTTGACCTGAAATTTGCTACATACATGTCTTTGCTGATTATACATATACTAACATTATAAGAAATACCGGACGAATTCGTTATCAAATTATATTCCTACAACAACACATTTATAGACATGCAGCAATAATTTTGGACATGAGTGTACATCAGTATTTTATTAACAACTTTACAACCAAAGTATAAGTCATTTCACTTGAAAAAATGCAGAAGGAGTAGTTTACTTCTGTGTTGTGAAATTTTTGCGAACGACTTTCCCAAAAATGTTTTGGATATTTTCTTCATTCCTCATAAATACATATTCCCACATAAATTTGAGCTTAGCTCCTAAATATTTAGTTTCTGCTTAGTTGTAAATAGTCATTGCGTTTAACAGAATCCGACAACTACATACATAAATACAGGCTAATCTGTGGTACAGCTATTGTTGGTTCACAAGCATTTTACTAAAATGGTTGTTGAACATTACTGTAGTGGCTTTACAAACTATTCGTTGTATAATGTATCCGTTGCAACTGTAGTATCCATCGCGCCTACAGTGTATTGTCTCTTTTTGCTATAGAATAACAATTTTCTTCATAGATGCTTGCAAATTGTTAATAATATTTGTTGAGAACATAACTATTTCCGGTTATTTCGTGTTATAATGAAAAACGAGAGATTATGTACATTGTTAGTTCTTCATTTGTATTAGAAAATTTAAGGAGCACTTCATTCTCAGGAAAAAAATTCATGGGAAAACCCCTTCGATAGGTTTATATTGAAAGATAGGTAGATATATTAATAAAATAAAATGGACCAAAGCACCAAATATATCCGGACCTTAAAGGCAAAGGAAGGTCAGTCATTTCTTTTTTCTGAAAATGAGTTACTGCACCACTGCACCACTGTATTAGGAATACTTTATCAAATAGCAACAATAAAATTGGATATAAGTCCGAAGGCACTTAAAGGCAAAAAGAAGTAAGTCACTGTTTTCTGTCTCTCCTGAAAATTTAATAAAAATGACTTACTCCCCTCTGCCTTTAAGGTCCGGATATAATAATAGTACTTGTGTAACAATTTCGGTAATGTTCTCCTCCTCCATTGGTAATCTCCTTCATCACACAACATGCCTGATTAATATTTCCAAAGTTGTAATAAACAAGATATATATCTATATCTATATCTATATCTATATCTATATCTATATCTATCTATCTGTGCGTTAAACAGTGGTGCCCCCCCTTATGTCCATGACGCACCCCCCTCCAATTGTCTACCCGTAGGTGTTCTTCCATGAAAATAATCTTCTTTTCGATTAATATTTACACTCCCTCAAACATATTTATACAGATTTTTACCCCCCCCCCAAATATTTCAATGACGCACTTTACGTCATAGCCCCCCTTGTGGGCACTCCTGCGTTAAAATATCAAATAATGCTTTTTGACAAAGTGGATACTTTCATTTATCTAGAATCAATATTAGCAGATCAAACCATAAGTCACGAAGAAATTAAATATCGACTGAACGCAAGGAATTCGTGTTATTATTCAGTTCAAAATCTTTTATAGTCGTGAATTCTGTCAAGGAATTTGAAGCTTAAAACATATAAAACGATAATCATACCTGTTGTTCTGTATAGTTGCGAAACATGGTCGTTTACTCTGAAAGAAGAAATCAGACTGAAAGTATGTGTGAATAAAATCGTGAATTTACCTAACATTGCTAGAGTCATCAAATCTAGGAGGCTCAGGTGGGCAGGTCATGTAGCCAGAATAGAAGAAAGTAGGAACGCTTTCAAAGTTTTCACTGGAAATCCAATCGGGAAACAACCATTAGGAAGACCTAGGCGCAGAAGGAAGGACAATATTAAGATGGATCTCGCAGAGATTGGAATACAAAGTAGAAACTGGATGCAGTTAGCTAAGGATAGAAGTCAGTGAAAAGCTTTTATGAACACGGCATTGAACCTCCGGGTTCCATAAGCCATAGAGTTAGTTATATATCCTGCTCATTATGTATTACATGCAGTTTTAGGTGAAGTTAACTGTTACATCAGTAGTCCCTTCAAAAGCAAATTTATCGTCCTTTTTAGGTTTTGATCATATGTTAAAATAGTATTAATTAGAATCCTCTTAATGTTATTGGTATTAACACGAAAATCGATAATTTTGTTAGTAATTTTGCTTAGATTGAACATTAATCCAAAAAAGACAAAATAAAATTCAAGTAAACTGAGATTCACACACTGTAGTTAAACTTCGAACAAGTATAGATTCTAATTTAATAAGATAAAAAATTATGCAAATTCTAACTGTTTCTATAAATGTGTAATATATTCTTGATAACGTTCACTTACGTTTTTCTAAATATGTATTTTCATATACTGGGTGGCCCAAAAGTAGGTATACAGTACGGTACTGATCAGCACATTGCATTTTATATCATTTCTTATTGTTATCCAACAGTTAGACATAGTTCCTTTATTATTTGTTCTGAATATGTTTTTACTTACATCTTAAGCTCGGAAGAGTCAAAGCAAATAAGCCCATAAACTAGAATGTTATACTTGATCAATGCAGAGGTATATACCTACTTTTGGGCCACCCTGTATATGAAAATACATATTTAAAAACATAAATGAACGTTATCAAGAATATAATACACATTTATAGAAACAGTTAGAATTTGCATAATTTTTATCTAACTAAATTAGAATCTATACCTATTCGAAGTTCTACTGCAGTGTGTGAATCTCAGTTTACTTGAATTTAATCTTGTCTTTTTTGGATTGACGTTCAATCTAAGCAGAGTTACTAACCTCATAGAACAAAATTATCGATTTTCGGCTCTAAAATTATCGTATATCCGTTATGTATATGATAATGTGTAGAAGCAAGTATAATATAATTAATAATAGCATTAATATATAATAAATTTATCTAGTAATCTTCAGTTGCGAACTCCAAGTCGGCGTCACTGTCCTCATCATGTGTTAAATCCTCATTAACACTACTGTGACCAACACCAATGTGTCCACCCTCTCGTAAACGGAATTGAATTCAAAGAATTAATGCAGGGTTTCCAGTTACCAATTTTCAAATCGTTATTGATTTATTTTAGCGAGAATAACTATTAAAAACCTCAGTGTGTGTGTGTGTGTGTTTCATAATTATTTAATGCGCATCTGCAATTTATTTGCACATTCAAAAACTTTTTTTTTAAAAGTGTGCATTCTAAAATTATCGTATAGCCAGCCAATATCGCAAGGCGATTATCGTATATCGTGATAAAGTATCGTATAGTTGGCAAGCCTGAGTCTTAGAGAACCAGTACTAATTGAAAGATCCCAGTTTATCCACGTAATGGCTCTGCTATCGATAGTAAACATAAAACTTCCAGATTTAATAGTTCCTGTTATACAGTATTTCATGTAAGGAATTTATTCTGAGAGCTAAATTCTCAATAAAAGTTTCTGTTGTATTACCGATCTTATTAATAATTACGATCTGATGTAAACAAATCTCACCATTTGCAGATCAACAATGTACACTCATGTCCAAAATGATTGTCGCATATCTATAACTGTCTTCTTGTAAGAATATAATTTCATAATGACTTTGCAGGGTACTTTTAATACTGTGTGTGTAATCGGAAAATTTATATTTGTTGTAAATTTCATAGGAAAAGAATTATAAATACGAAAGTTAGAATGAGTAAAACAAAATGTTGCTAAATGGACAAGCAAGTTTTATTTTCGTTTTATTGTTCTTACTTACTGCTCTTTTGACATGAAATTTTCCACATACATGTCTTCGCTGATTATACATATACTAACATTATAAGAAATACCGGGCGAATTCGCTATCAAATTATATTCCTACAACAACATATTTATACACACGTGACAATAATTTTGGACATGAGTGTACGTGCTTCAATACATAAGAGTGTGTGTAGGGAAGGAAGTACTGGAATCGTGAAAAACAAAGTCATAATGTTCTCCTTGAAAGTAGTCCCTAAGTAGGGATGCAGGCCCCCATGTCTCTCATTGGGGAGGGAGAGGAATTTTTGACGGAATCACAGATTATCAGATTATATACAAAATCATTTTATCTTTACCTTATTTGTAGCACTGGCGGAGATATATTAATCGAGATAAAACCGTTTTTCTTTGTCGGGGAGGGCAATTCTTGCCACGATGGAAGCACGGCTATTAAGATAGAGAGTAAAGGAGATTTTTTTTCCTGTAAGTTTTAAGAGAGCAGCTGCAGAGGTGAACATAGAAAGTTTCAGGATCTTCGCAATTTTCTGGCACGTGTAGCATGAATTATGCAGGGCGCGTACTCCAAAGACGGAATGGCAGCCGTTTTTAAAGAAGGAGAGAGAGAGAGAGATTCTAGAACGGAAGTTCCTCCATTTCCTTTGCAAACGCCGTTGCATGGATAATTCTAGTGGTATTGTTTAAGATCTTTTCTCGTTTCCTTGTACTAGAGTAATTTCGTTTTTCTTTTAAGGTTCGTCTTTAAGTTGTTAAGAACGCAGTTCACTATGTTATCCTTAGTAATGGGGTGCATTTTTTGTGTATTATACAAGCACGTGTGCGATTCATTTGATGATTTTTCCACCTTGAATTGTTCAATCTAGTCCAAAAATATGTACATCTATTACGTGGGAGGTATGACAGGGAAAGGTTCTTATTCTAGATATTGGCTATTAACTATTATTCCCTAATTCCCATTTTTTTCTGAAGTAAAAAAAAAAAAAAAAAAAAAAATCATCCACAGTTCGGCTTTGGAACAGGTACAGTAGCTCAACGATACGCCATTGATGATCTTGCGAAAGATATACATGAAGTATTTGAAAATATGCATTTTGCATTGGCCACGTTTTGTGATTTAAGCAAGAATTTTGACTGTATAGAACATAGTATATTATCAAGAAAATTGGGGTATTGTGGTTTTCAAGGTAAGAGTCTGAACTTGATTAAAACATAACCTAGAAAATCGTAATCAGATTGTTAATGTCAATGGAATGAAATCGGATAGTATACCAATAAAACGTGGGGTTCCCCAAGGTTCAGTACTGGGGCCGTTATTGTTTATGTTAAATGATTTACCGCTGAATATCATACAACTTTGCTAAACGTCAGCAATAATTGTACAGAATTATTGAAATTGAATGAGGAAACCTTTATAGAAACCAAGGAATGGTTTAAGGCAAACGGATTTCTTCTTAACGAAGAGAAAAAGACAAATATTTTCTTTGAATGAATGTCCGGAAGTGTCGAAGACCGTAAAATTTCTTGGTGTTATCCTGGCTAGGCAATTAACAAAAGCACGTGTAGAATATGTATGTGTACAGGCCCGCAACCAGAGGGTAAAAATAGGGGGCCTGGCACCTCCAAACCTCAATACAAAAAACACAATCTACATATGTGTAAGAGAATTTTTGACTTCCCCCCTAACATATTCATGGCCCTCCCAAACCTCTGTGGCTGGTTTCGGGCCTATATGTGTAAAACTTCGGAGAACAATAAGTTTACTACGAAATTTAAGAGATACAGTTCCGATATAGTGAGCTTGTTGCAACACAATAAACATTAGTGAATCTGTAATGAATTATATTCTTGTTTTTGAATAGCTTAATACAGTTATAAAAGTGCAGAAGTATGTTACTTTAGGTATACATAAGAATAACAAAAATAACGTTCTTCTCTTTGTTGCTGTCATTCCGAATAATCATTTTCCTTAAAAAAATATTTGTTGTTGCGCAACGTTGCAACACTAACATTATCCACCACTGTAAGAATCTCTCTGTTAGGCGTTTTGTTCATTCTTTTAGGAAGTGTATGATTTCAATCTAATGTTGATGCACACTGCAAACCACTTAAATAAAGGTTATGTTACACTCTATATATAAGTGATAACCTACTAGGAGTAATTACCCTTTCTTCTTAATTACAATTTTTTTTTTGGGGGGGGGGGCTGGGCTGGGATGGGGTGGGATGGGGAATTACGTTTCTCTTTCGGGAATTGCATAAAATATTGTATGTGATTCGGATATGGTAAAAACATAATTAAATCTGCGGTGCAAATGCACGTACAATGAACACTGTCACATGTAAATGGCCACTAATGCATTCACAGGAAGTCATGTGAGTCGCTTGTAATGAAGCCGTGTGCATCCATATGGAGAGCTTATTTTACATACGTGCTGAAGGCGGAAATGACGTCAGGTGTGCATGCAGAGGGTTGCACATACATACGTACACACACATGACAAGTCGTCGTGCTTAGTAACTTCAGGTGTGTGGGAGGGTGTTTTTATGTTATTGGACGAGAAACTGCGACTATAGGATAAGCAAGATGGGGGAGTGTTAAATCGCACTGCAGTTCCTAGTCACCCCCCCTTACAAGATATCATTAACTGGCGGAGAAACTTGGGAGAGGAATATTAATTTTACACAGGGGAAAACAACAGTATTTTCGTCTTTCACGTCACGGGCGGTAGTCTTTTCCAACTCCCTTTGGGGGGGGGGGGGAGCGGGATTCGTCTAACCCCCAGAAACACGTGATCAGGGAAATAGGTAGCGAGGGCAGCCAGGCAGGAAGATAGTTGCAGAATCAATAAGAACAGGTTTTGTAAGAAAATTTTCCCCAATTTGTCTTTCCGTTTGCGTACGGTAGATGGTGTGCTAGTAGCAAGGGTGTGGCTAAAAGATAAGAAAAATTTATTTTATGATAATTCTCCAAAAATAACTGTCATAATAATAAAGTATACAGTCAGGGTAAAAATGAAATGGTTTCGTGTTTATAACAGCATTCTCGGGAATAATTTTACATGTGGTGAACAGAATTAGTAAGTATTCTGCTGTTGTATTCATCCAAATAATAATTTTACGCTAAGAAGAATGCAAGTCCAAAGTAAAAAGAATTTAGGTATATTTCTTTGAATTGCGAATTGACAGAAAAAATTTGACGGTCGTTTAACCACCATACCGATTGAATATTCTCAGTACTAAGAGGCATGTGATATTCATACAATTCATATTACACAGACTTGTAGGTTTTTCTCACTGCAGATATGAATACTAGCAGCCAAATTTGGGCATGAGATTGAAGAACTGGCCGAAAATTGGCTGCAGATTTTAATTATTTTTATTATACCCAAATCACATAAATACACAATTCTCGAAAATGCATCTTTTTTTTTTTTTTTTTTTTTTAATGTAATTATGCGATAGTGTAGTCCAATCATTTCCAGTTCATAGATATATGGCGTAGAAGCAAGCTTTTACGAGTAGGACCAAGAGAAAGAACAGATTCGGCAAAATAAGAGAGAGAATTAAACTATTTCTGCAGTGCTCCCCGAAGCTCTGAGAGTGCTCCCTGGAGGAGATATGGTTAATACGTACAAGAATAGTACCAGCAGTGGGAGATAAATAGTTTCCGAATACAATAAATACAGTAAATTAACATTTTAATATAGCTACTTTGCAAGTGTTCTAAAGCTCGTGCAGAAGCCATTGTTTCTTTTTCATATTTAGAGATTAGGTGGAACTTTGTGCCTGTAACTGTCAACCTTGAACAGGTAAGTGGCAATTGAACGTTTTGTTGCGCGTACTTCAGAAAAATGTTAAGACAAGTAACTGTAGGCTTTCGCAGACCCGCAACCAGAGGGGGGTAGAGGGGCGTGGTCCCCCTAAACTTTTCGTGGCCCCTCCAGACCTCAGTACAAAAAGCACGATTAAGATATTTCTAAGAAAATTTTTAATGACTTGCCCCCCCCTCACATATTCGTGCCCCCCAAATTTATGTGGATGGTTTCGGGCCTGTGCTTTGTTAATACATAGTTTTAGAATGCCCTTCTCCCAGTACTAAGAGTGTCCCTCCGGCACATTGTTTTCTGAAAGAAACACTGGAACGAAGTAGGTGAAATGGAATAAAAATAGGTGTTGAGACGGTTCAATTACTTATGAATCCAGTAATAATATCTGTAAAGCCACCGAATACACTTTTTTTTTTTTCTGTCATCATTGCCTTCTGTCAGCGTTAGGTTTCCTGTCTTTTTCTTGCTCTCTGTAACTGGTTTATTGAGAATCCAAACAGCAGATTGTGACGTCACAAAGTAACTAGTTGGAAATAACCACTTTAAAAATCTGCTGTGATTTCAGCAAATAGGCATAATACACTCTAATATAAACTAATAGCCTGAAGATGACGCTTGTATTTAACAATATATGGTCTCAGTGGCGTAGGGAAGGGGGGCAGAGGCCCCCCCCAAAGAGGTCCGACAATATACTTTGGTACTTTGATGTTTGTAATTTTGTATATATTTTTATGTTTATATATTTTTTGTTTGTAATTTTTCTATATATACCTATAACAGCACTTCCCCCCCCCCCCAAAAAAAAAAAAAAAAAAAAAAAACATCCTGGCTACGCTACTGTATGGTCTGGTAATTTCGCCAAAACGTTTATTCGAGTTTTGTTTCCAGAAATGTTACTTCATGGATTTATTTCTGTAATAAATTTCTAGGTACAGCTTACGAGGCCGTCTTATTTTGAAATAATCAGCAGTATGGAGGAAGAAAGTCGAGCAAGGCTTATACTTAAATTAGAATTAGGAAATATATTTCTGAGCTGTCGGCATCTAAGGCCATTTTGCCCGTCACGTATATGAGGGATGGTGACGTTCCTCGGCGAGCACGCTATCCGATAAAAGGAAAGGAAGGAAACGGCCTGGGACTATTAGGTTAGGTATCATCCCGGCATTTACCTGGTGTGAATGAGGGGAAACCCAGAAGGAACTTTACTCAAGATGGCTGGCGTGAAAAAGCTGTTAAACTTTTTCGACCGAGTGTCCCCATCGGGAATCGAACCCGGGACCGCTCATATTTAAATATATCATACCACCTGACATAAGTAGGGTGAAATGATGAATGACCTTTGAAAATACCGGTTAGAATGGTTGTTTCCGTGTTCGAATCCGGGAACTTCCGCTCAAGGGCGCCGATTTTTCTGTAAATTTGGGGGGACCCATTCAGATGCAGAAGGTATTTATATGAAGATTTTAAGACAAATTGCGCTCAAATTATGCCAAATATTGTATATACATAAATACAATAGGAAGTCCACATGAGCTTTGGGGGGGGCCTCGGACCCCCAGGATCGGCGCTAGGGATGCGCACGAGACGAGTCAAGACAGGATTTTCCTGACAAAATTCGAGTCGAGACACGGCTCTTCCAATAGAGAAATATACATTTTTCGAGTCGAGACCACTTTTACAGCACATTTTCGAGACGAGACAGCCACAAATCTTCTCTCGTACGCATCCCTAATCGGCGCCCTTGCTTCCGGTTGCCAAGTAAGAGTGTGAAGACTAACGAATTCCTTCGAAGCAGAGATTTTATGTGTTTTATTTCTTTTAGCATCTATCATGGATATTCGTGTATTGCCTTGAGTAAGATAATGTTTTGTGAGACTTTCTTTGGTAGGATAGTATTCGTAAAAACACACACACGCATTCACGTAATAATGTGTAGCGCATACGCTCAAGGCAAGTAGTCCATATATTTACTAAAGCTTTAGCTTCTGTCAACAAGTAGGAAAGAAAACTTGGAAGTTTGATAAACAAACTGGTTGTTAGAAGTATGCTTTGAAGTTGTGGCGGCAGCTTTTGGGGGACCCTTGAAAAGGAATTTGTGGCTTTGGAGTGTACCAAATTAACACAGTTAGAGCCTTGTCTGTGAGATTTTCTTTTGTTTATAGCAACCAGCTTCAGTCTGTCTCTTAGGAACATTTGTAATGCCTACTTGTGTATGAGAGATTCTTTTTTGTTATTATTTTCTTCTTAACGACGCTATGCTGTAATTTGCTTTATTTTTTGTTATGATTTCTCAGTACAGCTCTCCCTCTGTGCGTATGACGTCATACATATATCCTGTTCGCAAAATGATTTTTGTAATGCTCTTTTTTGTTTTTTAAAAGGAATATTTTATTCCACGATTGAAAAAGAAATCTAAGTTTTACGTCCCATGGTTATGCCGGTTAGGCTGAAGGAGACGGTGATGATGAGAAATGAATGAAATGGTGGAATGAAGAAAGTGTAAGGAAACGGGAGAACCCCGAGAAAACCGACGAGCACGGTGTTTGTCCACCACAAAGCTGGGGTCGAACCAGGGACCCCAATCACCGGAGACTGAACGCTCTACCATTGATATTCCACAATTGAGTTTTACATGTCAGAGCTCTATCACAAAACTAAGTCTATGATTTAAGAAAACCGAAGTTCATGGCCACAGAAAAAAGCGCTTACGTTCGTTCCTATACTGTGCTACGCCCATTCACTCAGTTATGCTTCACGTGTCGTTTTGGCCATAGTTCCAAAACTGACAAGAATGGATTAATATGATTAAGCGTATATGTGAATGAACTATGGACATCACATTTTAACTGTGCAAAATTTCAAGCTTCTAACTATATTCGTTTTTAATAAATTCGTCTGTGAAAGAGAGCTTTTTTTGATACTGATCTGAAATAACGGATTTCACCGTAGTGGTGCCTAATAAAGTCTTGTGTATATGTTGTGAATAAAGTGTTTGGGGCCACTCCACTTCGAGGAAGTAAATTCATAAAGTTACGGAAGGGAATGGGATGGGGATTTAACTCAAGATCTGTCAAAGTTCGAAAGCCCAAATTGTGTAACCACCAAGGATGTTATAAAATAGAGGATCTGCCCATACAACAAAATCGTAAAGCCATATACGTCACAGCTTCGCCAAACCTACTCTGCCCACTCCGCGTCACTAAGATCGCAATATTTCGAGCCAACAATCATGACGGAAACGAGAGTAGCCAATCAGACATGCCGGCTCAGACGATGCTCGATTGTTTTTCGGCTTCATTGAGTTCATATGATGAAGATACGTATGGGCAGATCCTCTATTTTATAACATCCTTGGTAACCACCGCGGAAGACATTACTCCAGACTGAGGCTGTGGTCATGAAGGATAGAAAACCAGAGTTGCCAACTTCAACGAACAGAATTATCAATTTTCGTCTTCCAAATTATCGTATATTACAAAAAATTACCATATTCGTTTTGCATGTGATAATTGTGAAAAAGTATAATACTACTAATAGTAGCAATAATAAACAATAAACTTAACTAGTAATCCTCAGTTTTGAACTCCAAATCGGCGTCACTGTTCTCACCATTTAGAAAAATACCGTTATCAACATTACTCTGAACATAATTTTCATCCCCTCGCAAACATAATTGAATTTAAAGAATGTATACAATGTTTCCATTTGACAGTTCTCAAATTGTTATTGATTTATGTTAGTGGGAATGACTTTAAAACTTCAGTGTGTTTGTGTTATTATTATTTAATGCATATCTATTATTAATTTGCACATTCAAAAACTGCAAAAGAGTTTGTATTCTAAAATTATCGTATATTCACCTATTATCGGAAGGGCATTATCGTATATCACAATAAATTATCGTATGGTTGGCAAGCCTGTAAGAAGACTGTTGAAGATATCTGTAATTTTATAGGACTCTCATTGCATCATAGAAAGACCTTTTACAAACCACCTGAAGTTGCCCAAAAGGCCGGTTATGGTTGGATTCCTCGACAGCTGAGTGAAGGGGCCTCCTGGATAAGATTTTCTTTTTTTTCTTTTTTCTTTTCCTTTTTGTTTGCAAGATAAGAACATCAAAGTGATTCCTAATCCATTATGTTTCCCTGAACTATTTCCTAGTGACCACTGTCTGTTTTCAAAACTGAAGGATTCATTGCAAGGGAGACGTCCTGAGGCCAGAAGTGTCGCCCTCCGAAGTGTCATTGTCCAGTGTTTGAAACGTTCACAAAAATACTTCTCAGACGTTTTAATACTAGGATGCAATGATGTGTAGAAGTGGACGGGTATTGTATTGAAAAATGATAGAAATATACAACTCGAAAATTGAAAACTGTGGGGTTTACGGGAAAGCGGTGCGTAAGTTTGGTAGCTACATCTCGGGTTTTAGGGGCAGCCAGACTTTTTGATTGAGTGAAGTACATCAGACTGAAAATCTTCTCACTCCACTAGCACTGAACTTCCATTGTCTTTAATTCACATTTAAGAGAGAAATCGGGAGTTATGCAAAGTGGGGTAATGCTTTATCACAGTAATAACATGTTTTACAACAAACACATGCATTTATCTTTTCTTTTTCTTTTCTTTCTTTTCTTTTTTCTTTTTTTTGACATAACAAAGAAGAAATCTTATTTCCATTCTTCAAGTAACGTTAAATAGTATATTCTCGGCCATTTATTCGAAGTCATTTTACATCAGTTAAAACTTTAAAAAATGACAATTATTGGTGTATAAGAATCATTTTGTTTTCAAGTCTCGGAAATGCAAAACATTAAAGTCGGTGTGAATGCATGGATTAAAAAAAAAAAGAAAGAAAGAAAGAAAAAGAAAGAAAACAAAGGAAATTTTCCTGAATAGATTTCAGCATTGGATTCAACCAGGGCAGAAATGTATTGAAAACAAAGGGTATAACAGACCCGTATTTATATTGTGCGCTCCTGTGCTCTAAATAATTTGCCCCCCTTCCCCCGAAAACAACCAATATTGGAGTTGAATTCAAAGCTTTTGGTGTCACTGAGATGAATAGTGATAGTTTTAATCCGATTCAACTTCAGGGCTATACTACATTCCACAGGGAGGGGCGAGATTTAAAAGTAATCGAAAACGACAGATATTAATGTTGAATTCATAGTTTTCGAGGTCGCTAGGTTCAACGGTATCAGTTTTCATGATGTTCAAGTTCATCCTTACCCCTTGGGGTGGGGGTGATAGAGGATGACTTTTTAAAAATAATCAGATAAGCTAGCTAATTACTAACTACTGTAATTAGAGCGAATTAAACACATTAACATATTTTTCCATTTTCTCGCGCTTGCGCGGGACTCTGCGGTTTGCTGGTTTTAAATACTACTTTATTGTGGATCTTGAAAGAATTCCAAAGTTTTGCCGCCCTGTGCTCGAGCTAGGGTTGCCAACATTGGAAAATAAAGAAAAACCGGCATCCCCTCAAAATTCCCTATAATATAGGTCTAAGTGTGAAGAATCCTTGTTGGGGCCCATATACTATCGTGAACGAAAGTGTATTAGCACCTGTATTCTACATATCCTTAGTACATTCACTAATAAGCTTAATAGATACATTGTGCTATAAATGAGAAACTGAAATCGGTATTGATCATTTTATTGTATTTGTCAGTAACTGCCACTTCTTCAAAATTATTGAAACAGGTGAACAAAAGTATATTAAGCTTTTCGTGACAATTTTGGATTTTGAAAGTGAAAAAAGTATTCTTTAAATTTGTACTTCAACTACAGGAAATTGCTTTAAGAAGTATTTTTTTCACTCAATAAATGTATAAGATTCCTTACAAGTAAATTTCAAATTTTCCCTAATACAGTCCCTGTCATCTCTTTAAAATTATCTAGACAGATGAACAAAATATATTGACCATTGATAGATGGTGAAAGGTGACTGTTTTGGATTTACAGAATAAAAGTTACTTTTTAAATCTATACTTCGAACTAGATGAAACTGCTTCAAACTAGCTACAAATTTGAGAAAAACCGGTCATAAAGTTGTTGATAAGAAGTGTGTACGGGTCACCGGCTTTAATCAAAATTACAGCAATATATCCGGCCAGGCCGGTGAAAAACCGGCCAGTTGGCAACCCTAGCTCGAGCACAGAATAGCACTTACCTAAATACGGGCCTGGGTGTAATAGGTTCAAAATTTGAATTACGTATCCAACACATATTTTGTTTTCGCTCTTCCTCTCCTTTTTTTAAAGAAAAAATATTTATTAACATCAGAGGAGGCATTATTTACTGTTTCTACTGTAACATTTTATAGGAGATGAGCTTGATTTATTGCTGTAATTGAGCTCCATATTACAGATAGATATTTCGTTTACTTTCTCAGTCTTGCTGTTTTGCTGATGAAAAGGAACTGAAAAATGTTTCAACGGCAGTAAACGTGTTTTGAACGTGTGACAACAGATGGCAGTGAGATTGTGATTGGGCGTGGCAGTGGAGAGTCGAGAGTGATGGAGAACGAGAGAGATTCGCTTCCGTTTCAGACTGGGACACCTGCTCCCGACCTTGTCCTTTGTTTCTGCGAGCTGCGTGTGCAGTAAATGCAATATATCCCAAGTTCAAGTTCATTGTTAGAATAGGATGTAGAATCTCTCAGCATCGGCTGTCTGAAGAATATGATGGTGAATGAATGAATGAATGGGAAGGCATTGCACATTGTTCTTCGATAAATGATGTGACCTTCCTGTTTCATGTCGTACGCCTGTCCCGCCACACGGGAAACAAAGGAAATGGGGCACTGACGGGGAGAACTTAGCATAATGTAAATTCAAAATTGGGGGAGAAAGGACTTAATATTTATTTGATTTATTATTCATTCAGATTTAGAATCTAGGTGCCAGCATACACTGTTAAAAATGCCTTCTTAAATCTGAGAAACCGTTTCTTATCTGTGCACCGAGAATATGTTTTTCTTAGAAACACAAGTTCGAAACTCTTATTAATGAGAAATGAAGAAAAGTAGATGAGTTTGTATAAAGCGAAACGAGAAAATATACTGTTTTTTTTTTTCCCTTATGAATGAGAATTTCCAAATCTCATTTCTAAGAAAATATTGTCTCAGTGCACAGATAAAAAACGGTTTCTCAAATTTAAGAAATTATTTTTACCCAACATTGTTAGGGTCGTCAAATCTAGGAGGCTTAGGTGGGCGGGTCATGTAGCTAGAATGGAAGAAAGTAGAAACGCTTTCAAAGTCTTGACTGGTAGACCAATCGGAAAATGACCATTAGGAAGACCTAGGCGCAGATGGGAGGACAATATTAAGATGGATCTCGCAGAGATTGGAATACAAAGTAGAAACTGGATGCAGTTAGCTAAGGATAGAAGTCAGTGGAGAGCTTTTGTGAACGCAGCCTTGAACCTCCGGGTTCCATAGGCCATAGAGTTAGTTAGTTATAGTGACTTCTTATTCTTATTAACAATAATAATAATACTCTTTGCTGATACCTTCAGAATTTGTAGAATTTAAATTCCTTGCACTGCACTCCATCTGTGCACGTTTAATTGCAGAGAATGAGGATAATGGCTAATTAGATACCTTCTTTTGCACAAAATTGATATCTAATGCGTTAGAAACTTATTCTATTACAACTTTCAATATATAAGTTCTTGCATCGAAATATTATTTGTTTCGTAATTCACTTGAGAGTTTGGGAGGTGAAGTGAAAAGTGGCAGGGGAGTAGCACAAATTTGAACGCCGAAAGGGTTGAGACGGGTTATTTGACTTTTTAAAATACCTTGAAGAAGTTCGTATAAAATAGAGTTCGTGTTGATTTACGAACGACTACATTGTAACAAGCCTTATGTTATTTCTGTTTTACTACTGTTATTACCAGGGGTGACGATTAGGGGGCAAGAGGGAGCAGTTGCTCCTCCACTTTTCTGAAGTGACCCCTTAATGTATACAGATTCATTTGAAAGTGTAAAGTTTTTGTATGTATTGCTGGTTCATAGAAAAAATGGTGCCATATAATATTTGCCGTTGCGTGAGTACATATTGGTTATTTGTCGTCCCGTAGAGTTATGCAAGCTACAAAAATTCAAAGCAATTAATATTGCAATTGCGTATTTCTTTAAATTTTGTAGCATAGACCTATGCTTGCAGTATTTACTGTCTTTCATTTTCTAAGAGTAATAACATACGGTATGTGTGAAATTTTGTTCATTAATCCCTAGTTTCAATATAACGTCTACAAAATAAGCCTCACTATTCATTACTATGATTAATATTATCCTTTCTATTTATTTGTTTTGCAAATTTGTTATTAAATAATCTGATATCACAATTTTCCAGACAGAATTTTAAGATGTTCACGAGCAAGGAATCAAACTTCTTCTTACACTTTCGTTTAAGAGTACAAAGGGCTAGTACCTATTTGCGTTGCTCTTGTCAATCTACTTAATAAAATATGAAATACGGTATACGATATTTTAACTGAATATGATAGTATCCTATTAGTTATTAAAAATTTTCATCAAACAAAGTGTTAGAAACAACCGGGAAAACTAACGCTGATATACAGATATTCAGATCATGTCTTGCCTCCCACTTCTAACTTTTCCTATATATATAGCCTATACTGTATAGATGATTTTGTAATGGGAAATTCATTATTTTTCCAGTAACTTTGTTCCTTACATTAGAGTTTAAAGAACGCCTTCAAGGTGGAAAATCACTGGATGCATCAAAGCCGGGAAAGGTGGTCCCTGTTGTCCATCTCCCAAGTTTTATATATATATATATATATATATATATATATATATATATATATATATATATATATATATATATATATATATATATATATATATATATATATGTATATATAGTCTCATTCCCTAAAATGATTCCATATCAGAACAAAGGAATGCATGAGAAAAATTAACTTGAATAATATTAAGTGGCGCCGCAAGCAACCTCAAGTTTTCAGTGCATTTATAGTTCACAATCTGAGAAAAACGGTACCTTGTAAGTTTGGAACGGGTAGAGGAAATAGTACCATATTTTGGATGGAGATAATGGAGAGATAATAGCATCTATTACTGTATAGCGGCGATCTTGAAGTCCGCCATATTGGATTCAAGCCCAAAAGTTTTAATAAGAAGGGGATCACATGGTATATCGTTTTGGAGTAGCTTTTTATCACAAACAGATATTGTGATGCTATTTTCAACTTATCTTTAATTACTTTCATACTACTCGTCTATTAACTTACAATGTCTTTCCAAACTTAAAAGGTGTCTTTGGCTCAAATTGGAAACTGTAAGTGCATTGAAATCTTGAGGTCACTTGCGGTACCATTTAATATTCAGTTGTGCTAATTTTTCCCATGGGTTAGTTTGATCTTACATTGAACCATTTTAGGGAGGGGGGTGAGATTAAAAAGAAAAGAACAACTTAAAAGTCGAAAAATAAGGGCTATCCTAGAGGAGAGGAGGGGTAGTCGCTTAAGTCACCACTGCAGATGACCTCTCTTGTAGAATCTTGGAGCCATCATTGATTTTTAATATTCCTCTTATCCTTGGAGTGATTTCTCTACATTTCGGGGGGAGGGGGCGATGGTTCAGAGGTAGAGCGCTTACCTCTGGTGCATGAGGCCCCTGGTTCGACCCTCACCCAAGTAAGTTTGTGGTGAACAGCATCGTGTCCGTGGGTTTTCTCGGATACTCTAATTTCCTCCAACATTCCCATTCCACCGATTTTTCCATGCTCACTCACTTGCTTTGATCATCCGTCTCCTTTAGCCGAAAAGGCGTAATCGTAGGACGTTAAACTGAAATATTTTAATTTTTCCCCGACGATATTGCACCAGGGAGAATCCAAACAGAACGCTAATTTCAGTACGAGATCACCTAATACGACCATATGCTGTGATTCTACTTCTGTAAATTCCTGTAGTGTTTCCTCGTCATGGGAGAGATTAATATATGACATGTAATATAACTTAGGATGTAAACCACATGAACTCGAAGCCAGGATTTCCGCATTAAAGGTGGAACGCTAATCATTTACATTTGATGGAGGTCCTCACCCCCTCTCCTGAACAGGAAAAATACCGTAGCGTGCTGGCATGTGCTTTGTCTTCATCTGAAAATGTCGTCGTAGAAGTTTCATGAATTCAGTTGGGTGAAAGCCAGGCTGCATCAGCAATCTCTGAATTAAATTTTGAGAAGGACAAAGGACGTGAACTGAGGAGCTGTGTTGCTCAGAGACCTGCTTAAAATGAACTTGGCTGAAACTTTTGGAGAAAGTGTTTTGTACTATTCATGAGTTGAGGGTACAAAGAGCACACTCTCTGGTGGCGGTTCTCAGCAGAAAGATCTAAAGCTTTGAACTTTTGTGTTGCTGAGAAGGAAATCTGGCTTTTGTTGATCTAGGCTTTGAATTTGTAACAATGTGTTAATTATAATTAATTCGTTACCCACATTAGAGCTCATTTTTCCGAAAAATTTCTTCCCTGCCGTTCATGATCTAAATGTAGATATTACTATATTTACTTTAATAAAATGGAATTAAATAAAGAATGAAAATCTGGTCAAACAAACAAAAACCTTAGCTTGTGTTACAATTTTGAAAGCAGCATTTCCTTCAGCGAATAATGAGTTATTTATTATCGGATCAAAAGATCGAATATATTTCAATCAAAACTGTTCTTGTAAGCTTTATATCTGGAGAACTACATATAATGTAGCCAAACTCAAAACTATCACTTAACTCAGTATGATGTGCTTATTCCGTAGAAAATACGAAAACTTGATTTAGAGGCCGTTCAAAAATTTTATGGTCCCTGATCCAAAAACCAATTATTGGCCAAGATCGCAATCTCGTGATCCATTTTTGGATCATTCCTAAAATTATGATTATTTGCTTTGATTACTTTTTGATAGTTTACTTACAGATTAGAGCAAAAGGAGGTAACGGATAAAGTGAAGTAAGTGTACCGAAATGCATTATGTTGTGAACTAATAGGTGCTTGAATTAATTCTCGCTGTTGATTAATAGAGGTCAGTAGTTGTGATGTTCGAACCAAGGATGTTATAAAATACAGGATCTGCCCATACAACAAAATCGTGAAGCCATACGTCACAGCTTCGCCACACCTACTCTGCCCACTCCGAGCCACTAAGATCGCAATGTTCCGAGCCAACAATCATGGCGGGAAACGAAGTAGCCAATCAGACGTGCCGGCTCAGACGATGCTCTTTTTTTTTTTTTTTTTTTGCCTTCATTGAGTTCATAAGATGAAGATACGTATGGGCAGATCCTCTATTTTACAATATCCTTGGTTCGAATAGCAAAAAGTGACACTAGCAGTATTTCTTCGAGACATGTTTTTTTGGGGGCACTGCACCCCCGGAGCTCTGAGAGTGCCCTGCCCCCCGGAGAAGACCAAAATAATGTGTCTATAATGTAATAGTAAATAAAATAATACCGTTCGAAAATAATGTTCCTTTCCTAATACTAAGTGTGCACCCCAGAACATTTTTTTCTTTGAAAGAAACAGTGGACACTGTCAATACAGGGTTTTCATAAAGTCTGGACGGATT
This sequence comes from Thermobia domestica, assembly GCF_964235325.1. Taxonomy (NCBI): domain Eukaryota; kingdom Metazoa; phylum Arthropoda; class Insecta; order Zygentoma; family Lepismatidae; genus Thermobia; species Thermobia domestica. Next base: position 9,066,122 of record NC_137462.1, read on the forward strand.
TAATTTGCTTATAATTTTCATAAAAATGCTCATAATGAAATCAAATAAAGTGCAAACGGTAGCGGAAGGATTAAATTTTTAGTTGGCAACACTGTTAGATAAGCGGCAACTCTGAACACGTTGAGAGAGGGAGAGGGTCAGTTTCTTACCAAATTCCATCCATTGCTGTTTTCATTGTTGTTTCAATGTTGACTGTTAAAAGTAAGTTGTAAGCTGTATTGGTGTGTGTGTCTTTTAAAGAAATAAATAAATGAAAAACTCCTCTGAGAAGACTATTTTTTCTTACCGTATCAAAGATGGCGTCGGTGAAAGAGAAAGCGCAATGTGTTCTGTGGTACGCAGAGCTAAAATCACAAATTCTGGTGTGTCGAAAGTTCACCAAAGAGTTCAAAAAGCCGGCACCGACTGAGAGTGCAATCCGAAAGTGGCATGCTAAGTTCTTGGAGACAGGAAGCGTCCTCGACCGTCCTCGAAGTGGGAGGCCGCCAACATCGCCTGCAACAGTGAGCAGGGTAAGGGAAAGCATCATCAACAGCCCACAGAAGTGGACGTAAATGGCGCCCAGTTGGAGATGTAGCGGTGAATGAACTGAGCTGGTGCAGATTACAGGTAAAAATTTAATCCTTCCGCTACCGTTTGCACTTTATTTGATTTCATTATGAGCATTTTTATGTAAATTATAAGCAAATTAAATCCGTCCAGACTTTATGGAAACCCTGTATTTAATATCTGTGTGTGGCTTCAGATTGGAGAGAAAAAAACGTGATGCCTGGAAAAGTAGTCTATTTGAGGAAGTTGGAACTTCTAGGCTATTGTCATGAACTTGATGTTAAAGAAAAATAAAAATATGAAAAAGTGACACCACGATAGTTTACTTTTACGGTCAGTTAAAATAAAATGTCTGTGAGAGCTTGGGAAGTAATACTTCATGCAGCTGTGAAATTGTGTTTCGTTGTCACCCGAACACGCAGAGACATTTACCTTGGATTGAGGTTGTGTGAATCAGCAGGATGGGTATTGTGGTTCGACCAGTCTCCAATATTATTATTCTCGTCATCCGCCCAATAGCTGGGAGAAAAAGCACGGATTTTAGGGAAGATGTGGTGTTTAGGGGGAAAGAGTGGGTATTACGATGCTGGTGGTAATTTTGAGGAAGACTGCTCTTCGGGGATTCCTCAAATAACAAGGTTTGGATTACGGCACCAGCTGAAGCTCTAGTGGCTTTCCTTAGGGTTGGTGTCAACGCCGTTTAGAGGGGAGGCGGAAGGGGGTTCAACCTGCAAGGTAATTGTGTTTATTGGCAAAATTGCAGGGAGTTCGGTTCTTGCAATGGTTGCTTCTCTGCGTATTGTCGAGTCATCCTAACCAAGAAAGGAAATTGGACGGCGTGCACAATGTTTGCTTATATATGATTGCTTTACCCTTCTCCATTCTTTCCCAAAGCCAATATTTTCGTCTGATTCATAAGAAATTCTCCTCTCTGTCTAAATCCATGCATTTGCTGGGAGTGGGCTCCCCTTTTGTCTTTCTTCAAGATAAAATTCAAGCTTTGTACTGGTCACATCAGTAAGTGAAGTCCAGCTTTTGTACAGGATGGCCACACAGTCCAATTACCCCTGAATATATATAACATAAACCACTAAACGTATATAAATAACTATACGGAAAGAACTGAATGACATGAACGACAATACTTTCGAGGAGTTTTATTGGGATAGAAAATATTGAGTAGGCGGCTATTCGAAGCGTTCGCAAAGCGTTTTTATTGCTCATGCGTACTCTTGGAATACACTGACCATGTATTTAAATACGGATGGCTAATCACAATGCCCTGCAAACGCGAAAGCAATAAAAGCGCGCAGAAAACGTTGGCTCGAGCGTATTTTGTGCTTTTCGGAACAATAGACCGCCTGTTGTTTAAAATATATTGTAAAATTCTCTCAGAGCAATTATCGTACTCGGGAGATTGGACTTTCCCATCACCTTTTATTATAAAAGATCCTCTTTAATACAGAAATATATTACAATAGTAGTTTCCTCTAATATTTTAGGTAAGAAAGTGGAAGGAACCCAATGACCAAGCGTCGTAGGGCTTTTGTAGGTGAGGTTACTCTCTTTGACCAGGCGTCGTGAGAGGGGATGACTTTGTGTGATTAGGTGTCTCTTGGTGACCGGGAGCCGTGAGAGAGAAAGGAACCCAATGACCAAGTGTCGTAGGGCTTTTAGGAAAGGTATCTCTCAATCAGTGTTGCCACACTTGGTACAATTGTACCAAATTCAGCCCTTTTTGTCATTCATCAGCCCGTTGGTACCACGCAGGCATTTTCAGCCCCTTTTGTGAGAAAGTTGGTACAATTCTACCCAATTCAGCACCATTTAACAAATACTTGTCACTTTTTCAAAAGTGTCAGTAACACTTTTCCTATATCTCACGTTACTCATACTGTGTGTTGGACTCTTAGAAACTGCTGTTGAACATTCATTTCTGTGACCTTACACCGCATAACGCTACGACCTTTTTGTAGAAAATTCGTAATTCGAACTATACCGAAAACAAATGACGCTAGATGAGCGCATCCACGCCGCGCATAAAGGAAACGAGAAAGAAGCAGTGTGGTAGAAATTTTAGTCATTCTCTTTGGATGTTTTTAAAAATTAATTAAAAAACACTTTCTTGATTTAAACTCTTGGAAAAGGGGGGGTTTACCTCTATCACTTTACCTCTGTTACTTTCATGTTATAGAGCCATGTATTACACCCGGGGGTAAAAGTGGATCTGAAAAAGTAGGGGGATGCAAGACGTAACGTCGCCCCTTGTGCCAATCTTTGCCAATTGTAATTTTTTAGAAGTGAGGGACGCCAGAGATATTTTCTGAAAGTGGGTAAACGGCGTCCCCCCGCGTTCTCGATACTTTTACCCCCGATGGTATAAAATAATGAATTCAGCCCTTTTTGTTTCAATTTGGTACTATTTTTCAGCCCACTCCAGAGCTAGGACTGGCAACACTGCTCTCAATTGACCAAGCGTCGTGAGAGGGTAAGGTGTTCCCAATGGCCAGGCGCCTTAGGGCTTTTGGTGGTTTGATAAACCTGTAGAGATTGATGCTTCTTGAGGCGTGCTGCTAACTTTTATCCTAAAATGTCGGCTACCTTCGGTGATCTCCGTCTTGCCGACTGCTGTCGTCTGTGGGCGACTCCTCTTCGGTACTGTCGTCTGCGTTGTTGCTGTCGTCTGCTGTGTACTATACGTGTGCATGAGGGGGGCGTCCGCGAAATTTGACTCAGACTTTCATCGCCGTCCCTACTCACCTGACATGGCTCCGTGTGACTTTTTGGTTGTTTATCAAACTAAAATGACACTAAAAGGGATCCGATTTGAATCAAGAGAAGACATCATGCGGAATGCGACAGCACATTTGCCAACCATTCCAAAAACTGCGTCCAGAAGTGTTTCCAACAATGGTGGGAGCGCTGGGAGAAGTGTGTGCATTACCAAGGATACTACTTTGAAGGGAGTTAGTGTTTCGGATTTCCAAACCAAGAAATGTAGTTTTGCCAACCAAAGATTCGATATTTTTTGAATATATCTCGTATATTGTCTGGCTCACTTACTAAATACATGCTGTATTTGATATTGTTCATTATCGTTAAGACAATCACTAAAATAATAATATTATTATTATTATTATTATTATTATTATTATTATTATTATTATTATTATTATTATTATTATTATTATTATTATTATTATTATTATTATTAGAAGTATGTTTATTAGAAGCAAACAGCAATACAGCCACAAGTGCCCCTTACAAGAAAGAAAAAAAAATTACATAGGGCGCATGCAAATAGAATAGCATAATACAACTGATTGTACAAAAATGAATAAAAAAGAAAATATTTATTAAAACAAAACATAAAACATGCAGTATCTGTTACAAACTGGAAATACAAAAAAAAAGTAGTGAAAAAAGAAGCATGATTAACATGCATATATATATATATATATATATATATATATATATATATATATATATATATATATATATATATATATATATATATATATATATATATATATAAGGTATAGCATTAAACGCTTCGGTAAAATACATAGATTAACAAGGCTAATAATAATAATAATGACGAAAAAACAAGCATAAAAAAAATCATATGACACAAATACAAAATCCATGATCAAGTTTCTTTATTATTATTATTTCATATAATATACGTAGTAAAGAAGGAATTAAACATAGAAGAAAAGAAAAGATGATAGGAAAATGAAAACGAAAAAAAAAACTTACAAAAATAAATAAAAGAATATTTCAAATGGCACCTACAAACTTACTGAATGACATCCATAATAATAATAATAATAATAATAATAATAATAATAATAATAATAATAATAATAATAATAATAATAATAATAATAATAATAATAATAATAATAATATAATGGGAAGCACTGAGAAGACCCCGAAAATTTCGTTTCGAAATCGAAACGTGACAAAGCATGGAGAGACCGTTTTGTTTGGTTTCTAATTTTGCACAAACTTAGCACGTAATCTTGTCCGAGAGAAATATTCGTAACCATTATTGCACCCATTTGTTTCAGTTATGTATTTGCAATAAGGAAACACGGTCTGCTTCGTATCCACAGCCTGTTTTCCAATTCCTTCCTTCCTTTTCGACTCGTTGAATACAAGTAAATATTCAGACTTAACAGCGCTTAAATCCTTTGAGGAAAAGTTTTTCTTTTCTCCTTTCTTTCTTTCGTTTTAAAATCCTGGCTGACAACTTTCCAAACCATCTGTCCAGCATGACATTTCCCAGCTCCGCATTCCAAACTCTTTTCTCATGGAGGAGCCACGTTGCCAGATAGTGAATGAATTGCATTGGATGATGAATATGAAGATGTGGATAAACCTTCGCTGGTGGCATTTTGAAAGCGAAGACAGGCTTCAATGGGTGGGAGACTCGCTACTTCCTGGATCAGGACAAATGTCAAAAGAACATAAATGCCGAATCAAAGTTTTCTTCCCCTCTTATTCTTATGCAACGTAATCATCTGCATAATTCAGATTTTGTCATAATAGTGATGCAGTTCTCAATAATTATTGGTGATTACAGTTATTTTTTTTTTTGTCTCTATAGGCAGGGGTAAAAGTGAGGGGGAACACGGGGGACGACGTCCCCTCACTTCCAGAAAATATCTGTGGAGACCCCCTCTTTCTAGAAAAATTACAATTGGCAAAGATAGGCATGGGGAACGGCATGACGTCATGCATCTCCTTACCTTTTCAGATCCACTTGTACCCGTCTGTAGGGCAACAAAAGTAAGCTGTAAGAGAAATCGACCTCAGGATAACTCGCGTGCTATAGTTACCATGCAACTATTCTCTATACTCCTGTAATGTGTTTTCTTACAGTATTGTGACAAAATAATGAGGTGGGTGACATCTTTAGGAGACGACCTTTCCTACTATCTTTTCTTTTAGACGTAACAAATGTTCCTTTCAAACTCGTGTTTTAAGAATGAAATAAAACTCTTACCGTACGACGTGTTTTTTAAACGTAATTCCGTGAGCCGTCTGTCTTATAACGAAACGAGAATGTAAGATAATGGTACAGTTTTTTTTTAAAAAAGTTATCTTCACTAAAACTCGTGTAGTTGAGTTTTGTGTTTTAGTGCGTATTCAACACCGTGGCTATGAGGGAAGGACCTACTACTTACCTGAGCTCCAAATCACGACCGGGGATTGAATGCGATGTGGTTTGGCGGTTGCACAGACCATCATGCATGATTAACCCTCACCGTATAAGACTTGCCCCACCATGGTATCTCGCCTCCGAGGGAGGTGGGTTATAGGACCATGCTACCGATCCCAGCTAAATTACTGATCTAAATTACTTTGCAGCTATAGTTAAAATCCTGTATTTAAATAAAACTAACCACTAAAGATATGCCACATTGACTTGACACTTAGTCTTCCATTCCAAGCGCTGCTATCGGCTGAAAGAATTCCATTCCCTTTCGCTAAGGCTCTCTCGCTTAACAACAGCTGAACCCTTATTGGCTCAACTCCTGGGTGTGGCGAGGGTGTGAACTTTAGTTCGCATTTTTGCCACGGCTCAAGACATTTTGGCAGCACTATAGCATGATAGCCCTTATGGGCCTGAGCCGCTCCATTGCCATCTATTAGCGACAGGCTGAACTAGGCCCGACGTAGCGATGGACACGTGATCAGAGGCGTATCAGGAACTTGCTAGCCTAGTGGCTGTTACGTCTTTTGTTCACGTGACTCCCCAGTTTGCCTCACGACGCTGGGTGGACGCTAAAAAATTTTGAGGCACCGCGGACATGAGTCTGATGGTCTAACCACTGTCCCTCGTCTTATCGCGTTTTCCATCAGGTATAGATAGAGGGCGTCTCCCATTCGGTATGGGCTAAACGATGCGCAGGGGCTGTGTTAAGGTAATATTCGAACTAACTTTACTTCGACACCACAATCCGGTAGCCGTTATATCCCAGTTACCCATTTTAAAGAGGTTTGATGAATCCCTGGCCCGCATTAGAATGAAGGTTGAACGAGAAAATAGTTCAGCTTGCGCCTGGAATCAAACTTCAATCGCTTGGTTCGTATGTAGACTTCTACGTCTACACCACTGAGGCTCCTTCCATCGTGTAAAAAAAGAAAAAAAGTCCTGGATTACTTGCATAACCAGAAAGTGCTTTTCAAGATTTACGTTTCCTGATACTTCATTAATTCGGCTGGGAACTGAAGTTAAGGAATCTTTGATGCAGTGTCGTTTTGCATCCACATGTTCTGTTCATGGTGGCCGTTGACTCCTTGTGCTGCAGTTGAAGCAATAGAAAATAGGAAAAAAATGTGAAACGAAGAATTGAAGCTATAGGGTAGAAATGATTTTAAAGATAAGGAGATGTACAGCTTTTCACAGAAGTTTCTCTCACAGTTCTAACAACATCGCAGCGATAACAATAGGAATACTATCGATACCAACATGGGATTAAACCTCCAATCGTAGTAAAATTTTTCCTGTCTTCATTTGTAATAGAAGTATAGAAATGTATAGAAAGTGAAATGGGACACTAAATCATAAGGGGGAACTTAATAGGAGGAAATGAACTATTATAGAGTCTTATGTATAACATTGTATTGTAAGTTTGTAGATATGAATATTTAGATAGATTAAAATAAATAAAAAAGTGCTCAAAGAATGTTTTTGGGTTATCTACGAATTTTCATTTTTATCCTGGAAGAGTAGATCGCCCGGTAAAACATTCTTGTTTAACGGGGTTGCATACAAGCCAAGGAAGAACTTCCATTAAACAGTACCTTTTCTCTTTTCCGCTCGTGCTACTAAAAGGCAGACTTGGCTGCGCAAATGTCATTGTGTTCATTTTTATACCTTAATGATACTTTTAACGGAAATTTATAAATTACTTGATAAGTTTAAAACTCAAACTAAACGACACATATACTTCCTTCTTGCGTAAACAACTCAACAGTTCAGATTTTCACTGATTCCGTTTCCGGTATCAGCCATCCTTATAATTTTCTCGTAACCTCTTCAGCTTCGGTTGAATTTCAGGTATCAGTTAGAGAGTAATGGTGTCTCGATAGTAAGAGCGCTCATGTCTGGTGCAAAAAGTTGGTTGGATCCCAGTTCGTGTAAGCTGATGGTAGAGAACATCGTGTCCATAACTTTACTCTGGTTCTTCTCATTTTCTTTCACGAATTATTCTTCAATGCACGAATTATTATTTCATCATTCAGTTGAATTTATCTGTCGTCTGTAGATCAGAAGGCATAATTGAATTTTAAATTAAAGATTTTATCTTGAGTATTCAGCTATTTTTTAAAAAAAGTTATCTGCTGTTCACTTCTTAGTAAATCTATAATTTATTTCTCCTTTTATGTGCGAAACATTGCACTGAAAGGTAACTACAAGGTTTATCAGTCATAAATGCATAAACATCATAGGAAATAACATCTATATGTTGTATTATGACAAATCGTCAAAATTTCAGTCCATCAACGAGAACTTGTGTAGACTATGAGAGATATCGCTGAACCCACAAATATTTTACCTATTTTCATTTTCTTATGTTGACACACAATCATAGTCATACATCTTGCACATCAAATCAGAAAAATAAACACACTGCTGAACAAGACTGCACTTATTTAATATAAAAACGTCACGTGTAAATGATCGAGATCGCTAGAAGATCGAAACGTCACGTGTAAATGTGTTTTTATATTAAATAAGTGCAGTCTTGTTCAGCAGTGTGTTTATTTTTCTTATGTTATTTATTCTTTTTGTACAGTCTGTCTGTGTCCAAAACTAGTGTGTTATTTTCAGTAGATCTATGGGAAAAGAAATAAGGATGAAAGTATATTTGAAATGGTCAGGACTTAGAACTTTGATTAAGGAACAACAGAACCTAACGCATGAACATTCTAACTAAAGTAGTGGCCGTCATTAATCTACTATAAAACTCAGTAGTGATGCTTTAGAGTTGGTATTTCGATTGCTTCAGAGTCATTGGGTGACTCAGACATAAGTTAACACCCAAGTGATCCGACGACTCCTCATACTTGTTATCACTGATAGTATGCCCGCGAGACAAGAAGAAGCTTTTTAAATTCGAAACGAGATCAGAACTATGGCAATTCTTGTATTACTTTCTAGACGAGAAGAATGCATTTCTCTATTTTCGTCAGCGACACCACTTCACCCAAGTCTTAGATCTCAGACATAGCTTTAGTGCTACATGCTTCATAATGTAAAGACTATAAATAAATAAAGTGATTGTGCGAACGTAATAAAGAGCATTTATCAAAGTTAAAAGTATGTAAGTCATAATATACTCCAGTAACAAATATGTTTTAACTGTTGTTATTTCAAGATCTTCGTGGATGTTTTGTGGTACGAAAGGATTCTGGTAACTTCTAAACGAAATTAAGGGGAAAAAAAATCGTCATAAATTATGTACAGTCCGCAGCAAAAAAAACCTACAACATGAGCATGTAAGTTTATTGTGAAACGACGAAGTCTTTTGCTCCAAAATAAGCGTGCAGAGGAGGACACCGAGGTTTCTCCTGTCGTGATTCGTGCCACTTATAGGTTATGTTGATTTCCTGGGTTGTTGGCGTAGTTTCACAGTAAAGTTACATGCTCATGTTGCAGGTTCTGTCTTTTGCTGCGAACTGTACATGAATTTACAAAAGGAGATGAAAATTTTCCGAGAATCGAAACGAGATCAGAAAGAATTCGTTGAGAATTGAGACGAGACGAGGTTTTTACAACGTTTATAAGAATTCCTTATTTATCGTCTCGTTTCGTCTCGCCTCGTGCGCACTATCAACCACTGCAGTATACTTTAGATTGATAAAAATGAAATGAAATCTTTTAGTTTAACGTCTCACGATTATGTCCTTTAGGCAAAGGGAGGCGATGATTAGGACAAGTGACTGATGACGGGAGAATTGGTGGAATGATAAAGTAGGAGGAAATCGGAGCACCCCGAAAAAAGCCACTGACACGATGCTATCCACCACCAATTCGGATTGATATGTACTAAAACTCTAAATGATGTCAAAATATGCACTAAAATGTACCAATCATCATATTGTATTTTATTTAGCAAATCTATTAAGCTGTTAGGGCCTCGGTGGTTTAGTGGTAGAGCGTTCACCTCTGGTGCATGGGGTCCCGGGTTCAAACCCTGCTCCCGCCAAGTGAACTTTGTGGTGGACAAATACCGTGTGCGTGGGTTTTCTCGGGGTTCCCCGTTTCCTCCCACTTTCTTCGTTCCACCATTTCATTCATTTCTCACAATCACCGTCTCCTTTAACCTAACCGACATAACCGTGGGACCTAAAACTCAAAGATTTTTTTTTTTTTTTTTGTATTGAGCTGTTAATGATAACTGAGTATGTGCCGTGTAAATGAATTACTGTACAAGAAATTGGTGTTTAGGAGAAGCTAATCTTCTTTCGTAAAGCTGAGTGTCGTATGTTTCTCCGCTATACAAATTCACACCAATGCAGGGAAATGTAGGGAAAAGACCGTAGGATATGTAGTTTTCTGCGTCACTTTCATATTCCTGGGCAACGCTGGATACTTCAAGTGATACTACCGTAATAATATGTTCTGATGCTGATGTAAACTTCCTAGAAATCACTAGCTCTTTTAAATCCTGGCTTTTTAAAGGTAAATTATACACTTCCAGTCAAGCGGCTACAGCATCATCTCTATTTATCGTAGAATCATGGTTCATACCTAGTTTTTTTTTTTTCACAAGAGAGCAACGTTTCAAATGGCACCATTCCCATTTCACTATCAAGTCCTTGAGGTGCGGAATTTTCAGAGAAATCGGATTTTTCTCTGAAAATATTTTTTTTTTTTTTTTTGCAAATTTTGAGCCCCCTGGACCTTCCTGTGTTAACGCAGACCTGAAAATCAACTGAAGAAAACTAAAGTGGATACTAAATGTGTGTACCAAATTTCAAGCTTCTATCTTGGACAGTAAGAGCGGGGAAAATATTTATCAATAATCCCCACAATGTCCCAGATTACCGCAATAAGCCCGCCAAAAAATAATATACCCACAATACCCCAGATTCTCGTATAAAACAGGATCTTGGCTTGAAATTTCGTGAGACATCCCTGTTTATCGTACGATCATGGTTCGTATATCATTCTCTTCAGAATAGAACTGCCTTTCAAACGGTACAATTCACGTGTCTCATGTATCAAAGGCGTGAAAATCCCCCCCTTAAAAGGGATTTTTTGGTTAAAAAATCTTTTTTTTTTTTAAATACCATTTTGCCTCTCTGGACCTCCCCTGTGTTAACGCAGAGATCTGAAAAAAATATGATGAATACTACTCGGTCGACTGAATGCTTGTGCAAAATTTCAATCTTCTAGGTGCAAACGTAAACCTGCCAATAATAATAATAATAATAATAATAATAATAATAATAATAATAATAATAATAATAATAATAATAATAAATAAGCCCAGCAAACAAAACACTTTTTTAAAGTTATGACGTAATCACCTCCTATGTCTTGACGCAGAAAGGCGTGAAACCACACGTAACGTGTTCTACAATGCTTCTAGACTGAAGAAACAAAAAACAAAATTAAAAAAAACGAAGTAAAAAGCTTTATTGGTTCTTTTTTAATCAAATAATGAAGACACTACTTTAGTACCTAAAAATAGGTACTAGAACTCCAAAGGGATAGATACGAGGGATGATCGAGAAAAAGGTTACAAAGCATACAACTTTTATGTTATTCATCGGAACTTAACGAAAATTCATTTGTAGATTTAATAATATGCCTGTCTTAGTCCAAGTTTTCAAAACTTCGGATTCTGATCATGTATACCCGAGAAACGGACATTGAAAATGCTGACTCGTCTGGAAAATTGGTTAAGAGTAGAAATGAGGTCAGTGGTGCGGTTCCAGTGGGCCAAAAACACTATATCTGTTGACATTCATAGGAAGATTGTGGAGGTGTGTAGGGAGGGTTAAATTTCAAAGTAAATGTAGGGAAATGGTGTCGTGCCTTTAAAGAAATACGGACCAATATTGTTAATGACACAACCCTGGACACAGCGGTAGACCCAGTATTTCAACCACTGACGTTACGCTTTGAACGACTAGAGCATATTTTCTATAGTCTTGAGGTAGCTTCAGTAACTTTCACCTTTTCCCTGTTCTAAAGAAAGAAAAAAAAACACCATTATCTGGCATGTTAAAACCGCTGTCTCACGGTGGCTACTAGAACTTGACGCCGGTTTCTATGCAAATGGTATAGAAAACTTCATCTGCCGTAATGAGAAGTGGTTGAACAGAAACTCTGATTACATCGAGGACTATTGTTGAGAGCCCTCTATTATCAGGTATGTTGATCTTCCAGCTGTGTCTCACACATAGAATAAGCCATCTATTATCAGGTATGTTGATCTTCCAGCTATGTCTCACACATAGAATAAGCCATCTATTATCAGGTATGTTGATCTTCCAGCTATGTCTCACACATAGAATAAGCCATCTATTATCAGGTATGTTGATCTTCCAGCTATGTCTCACACATAGAATAAGCCATCTATTATCAGGTATGTTGATCTTCCAGCTATGTCTCACACATAGAATAAGCCATCTATTATCAGGTATGTTGATCTTCCAGCTATGTCTCACACATAGAATAAGCCATCTATTATCAGGTATGTTGATCTTCCAGCTATGTCTCACACATAGAATAAGCCATCTATTATCAGGTATGTTGATCTTCCAGCTATGTCTCACACATAGAATAAGCCATCTATTATCAGGTATGTTGATCTTCCAGCTATGTCTCACACATAGAATAAGCCATCTATTATCAGGTATGTTGATCTTCCAGCTATGTCTCACACATAGAATAAGCCATCTATTATCAGGTATGTTGATCTTCCAGCTATGTCTCACACATAAAATAAGCCATCTATTATCAGGTATGTTGATCTTCCAGCTATGTCTCACACATAGAGTAAGCCATCTATTATCAGGTATGTTGATCTTCCAGCTATGTCTCACACATAGAATAAGCCATCTATTATCAGGTATGTTGATCTTCCAGCTATGTCTCACACATAGAATAAGCCATCTATTATCAGGTATGTTGATCTTCCAGCTATGTCTCACACATAGAATAAGCCATCTATTATCAGGTATGTTGATCTTCCAGCTATGTCTCACACATAGAATAAGCCATCTATTATCAGGTATGTTGATCTTCCAGCTATGTCTCACACATAGAGTAAGCCATCTATTATCAGGTATGTTGATCTTCCAGCTATGTCTCACACATAGAATAAGCCATAATAGGCTTTGTAACTTTTTTTTTTCGATTATCCCTCTATTAGTGATTCCAGTTTTGTCATATGCCATAGCATATACTGACTACGCTCACTATTTTCCTACCCTTTGAACTGAATACAATCTGAAATAAGAAAGTTTCCTTCTCGGAAGTTGTGTTTCTAAGCTTTTCATAGTACTCGTAACAGCTCCATTTTTATTTTCAAAACCACTCCCTTCTACAGAATGGTTATTTTAAGTCATGATGAAGAAATTTAACAAACTTAGAAAGCTATGATTCAACTGATTGTGTGAACTTTAAGGGAGTGGTATCATCATTTCCTGTTGGTGCTACAACGAGATAAATTGTATGAAGATTTATGTTATCCTCGTGTGGTTTGTACGACGCCTTTGGTGACAATTACGTCAACAATGTTTCCTCGAATTCTTTAATGAGAAGTAATATTAGTTTTTCTTTTTTTCAACATACTTCCTGCTTCAACTTACTGGCTCATTTTACACTATAATAATTAACAGTTAATAATAATGACAACAACATGGAATTGGGTAAAAATCGACATTGACTTAATGATAGTTAAGGTACAATTTCAGCATTTGCTCGGTGAAGCTGAAAAACACTGGGAAACTTTAGGATGATTTGCCCAGGTTTCGAACTCGAGACTTGTGAAGCTAGAGATCTCCCTCGTGACTAAGCGGTTAGCGTACGCGCCTTTGGCCTGGGTTCGATTCCTGACGGGAGCTCATGTGATTCAGATTCCACGTTAAGTAGTAGATCCATGTCTCATACAGCCTCGCTGCTAAAAGGGACGTTAAGCTCAAAATCAAATCAAATCAAATTGTGAAACTAAAATACACTATTTATCTCGTTGATCTTCAGTGTTATTACGCCGTCATCTGGTAGAAGTCCTTAACTCTGATGACGAGGTGCCTAGTTCAATCCCAGATTATGTAAGCGTGGTAATTGATATGATATGAGTTTAGCGTCTCTTTCGTATATGCTTTCTGAATGAACCGTATCATCTTCCATTGTGAATCGAACCAAAACCTCCGCGCCGTTTAAATAGGTTGTGATGTTTTAAACAAAACATTAGTATTCATATAAATTATCATCATTGGCTCTTTAAATTGGCGTCGTCTTTAAAGAAACAGTAGAACATCTGTCTTTTTAGCAAGTCAACCCAGATTCACAACGGCTGTTTTGACTGGTGTACAGTCAAAACTAACTAGTATAAAAATTAACTTTATTTCTGAAACAGTATTCTTCTATTCAAGTAATAAAAAACTAATAATTGTAAATGTAGTACACATGCTTTTAAAAATATTGAAACAATTAAGTATTAAACAATGATTTTTTTTAGTCAATAGCGTAAATCAGTTGCTGTCATTCTGTATTTTTAGACTAGTGCCACCTATAGGACAATTCTATAAACTATTTGAAGCCTGCACATTGCTATTCAAACAGATGTTGTTGACCTAGGCCAGTGGTTCTCAACCTAATTCCTATCACGACCCCCGTTTTATCACATCCTCTTGCCAGCGAGCGCTTATAATTTCTAGTTTATAATAAGCTTGTGTGGAATTTTTAATATACCTATCGCGGAGATCTCATGATATCCATCTATTTCCATATTAATAGAATCCGTTTTTTGTATAAAGTGTATACAGTAACTTCCCTAAAAGCGAATGGATTAAAACAAAATTTGATCAGTTCAGTTCATTCATATGACAAATATCGAATCCGATCCGTCGTACTATTTCGAACTAGAGGCCGTTTGAAAAATTTTAAAACTTCATAACTTGCTTAATTTTGGGTCATATGATAAAGAATAGAATGATTTCTAATTTTGATTTTTTAAAACTTTGATAATTGTTTAAAAAGTTATTGAGTATTTTTGTTTTCGAGTTACCTCATATTGTTGTAAATTTGTTACAGTGTTGTGTATGTGTTCAGTAGCACCTGTTTACATTTAAAATTTAGAAAACAGTTAAAATCTCACACCAAAAGTTTACCTTAATTGTGGCCAGCTTGCTGGAAAAAAGACTATTCTCTCACACACGTACATATCTCATTCGATTTAGTATGCATAAATAAAAATATGTATGCCAGAACAAAATTCAAAATAAAATTTAAAAATAATTTCCGATATTAGATTCTAATTATATTTAACTCTTCCGTTTATCTTGGCGACCCCCCATGAAACCCTCTCGCGACCTCCAGGTTAAGAAACCCTATTCTAGGCTATAGTGTGGTTGTACGTAGATCAGAAACGGGCTACAGCAGGGGCGGATGCAGGAACGACTTCTCGGGGGGTCGGTGGGTTGTCATACTTCTACTTTTAAGGGCTCCAAACTTTGGGATGGATTTTATATATATATATATATATATATATATATATATATATATATATATATATATATATATAGAGTGTTGATTAATTCGTGTGTCAATTTCATTTGTTCACTGTGCAAAAGTGATATGAGGTAAGGCTGTGGAATTTGGTGTAACTTTAGACGAAGGACATAAGTTTTGTTTCGCCATAGAAGCATGTCACTTGTACTGAAGGTTGAAGAGATATAGGGTCAAAGATCAAATTTCGATTTTTTCCTTATGGGATTCCATGTTAAATTCTGAAAGAGCCTGAAAAAACGTAAATCGAAGTGATAACAAAGAAAAAGTTGAAGGGTATGATTCTATGTCGCAAGCCGACCAAATATGCGTCAATCAAGTGTCAAGATCAGAAGTCACGGTCAGATCAAGGTCACAGGTCATATTGAGAACCCACTTGAATACACTGAAAACAACGCAATGTCCGTACCTCATCATGTCAAATGGGTTCTCAAGGTGACCTGTGACCTTGATCTGACACTGAACTCTGACTATGACACTTAATTGACGCATATTTGGTTGGCTTGCGACATAGAATCATACCATACAGCTTTTACTTTGTTATCACTTCGATTTACGTTTTTTCAGGCTCTTTCAGAATTTAACATTGGAATCCCATAAGGAAAAAATCGAAATTTGATCTTTGACCCTATATCTCTTCAACCTTCAGTACAAGTGACATGCTTCTATGGCGAAACAAAACTTATGTCCTTCGTCTAAAGTTACACCAAATTCCACGGCTTTACCTCATACCACTTCTGCACAGTGAACAAATGAAATTGACACACGAATTAATCAACACTCTGTATATATATATATATATATATATATATATATATATATATATATATAAAATAAGAAAGCTTCCTCTTCTGGGAAGGGGCGATTGTTCCCCCTGGATCCGCCTCTGTGGCTAAGAGAGGTAGATTTTCTGTACTTCGTAAATATAAGGTGGCTGAAAAGTCGGTTATCCCTAAGAGAAACTGCATATGTAATTTTAAGAGTCGAAATTAAAATGTTAAAAATCCTCCGGGCAAACTAAGTTAATCATTAGCGCCATCTGTGTAGAGACTACTGATTTGCAAGTCTTATTTTCCTTCAGCAATAAGTACAGATTTTCGTATTGAAAATATCATAATTTCGTTTTCTCGAAGAGAAACTGATTTTGAACCATAATAATATGGAATATCAAAGTGACATGCTTTGTTTCTATTTTTTTTTTTTTTTTTTTTTTTTGTTAACTGAGATCTTTCTTTTGAATTTGCTTGGTTCATTGAAGTTGTGCGTATTTCAGTTTATTTCGAATTGGAGCCTCTTCTGTTATTCGTAAATAAATTTTAGGTGTCCTTTTGTTGTTCAGAATTGGGGAGAAAGAGAATTAATGGATTTATATGTTAATGTGGCTACTTCTCACTACGCCTGTAGAGGTCAGAGTTTACCATTTTTGATCCTGTTTTGTTTGCAACTACTATTACGTGCAAGAAGTCTCGCTGACAAAAAAGGTAAGTCCTCTCGGCATGGTACGTGTTGCATTTGGGCTGCTAATGGAAAATCGAAGATTTGTCAAGAGGGATGGAAAGGTCAAAACGAAGACATTCTATTAGGGAGAGAACAGGGGTGAACAGGGTAGCTCAGAGGGGGGAATTGAATGTCCTGTGAGAAGCTCTGTATGATGGAGAATTTTTTGTCCATTACGCATGGCGGATAGATCAGTATAGAACGCAGTCAAGTAATTGTTGATGTGATTCCATTAGCTAATACTTATCTAGGATTCTCAGCAATCACTATGTGCAATTGACAGTTCTTTAGTAATTTTTTTCGTACTTGCAAATTATACATTTAGCGTTGACTTGAATTACAAGTTTAATGTATCTAAATGCGGAAGGCGTATATGCGTATCGTTGTTGAAATTACCGTTAGGCGTACGAGTATCTCAAAATTTGCTATTTTTAGTTAACACCGGTATCGTATATGATTTTACGAAATCTATTTCTATCAACTTGATGTCTCAGGAATAAAACCTCCGTCGACTGCGATTCTTACAGATTATTACAACGATCGATAGACCTCAGCAGGAATGAAGCCTCCATTGTCTATGATTGTTACAGCGATCGATAGATCTAATCAGGAATGAATCCTCCATGGCCTATGATTCTTACAGATTCTTAGAGCGATCGGTAGATCTCGTCAAGGATGAAGCCTCCGTCGCCTATGATTCTTACAGATTCTTAGAGCGATCAATAGATCTCGTCAGGAATGAAGCCTCCATCTCCTATGATTCTTACAGATTCTTACAGCTATTGGTAGGTCTCGTCAGGAATGAAGTCTCCGTCTCCTATGATTTGTACAGATTCTTATAGTGATCGGTAGATCTTGTAAAATCATATAAGGTTTCGGTGTTAACATCAAAACGCAAATTTTGAGAAATGCATATTTGTTTTTCCAGCCATGTATATATACGTATGTATATGCTTTGAAATTGATTCTATTAGACCGAGTTCAGATGGCATAAATATACGTTCCAAATTTTCTGTTGACAGTGTCGTTACATGGTTTGACAATGGTTGTTGCTGTAATGGGTAGAATAACAAGACGACCATTTTATCTGTCCACTTTCAAGAAAAAATCATAATTATTTTTTCAAACCTATTTCTTTCCTTCCCCGGAAAAATAAACTTATACTTAAGAGTCTTCATCCCGGCGAAATTAAAATACCGCTAATTTTACAGTAATTATGTGATATCTTCAAATAGATAAAAAAAAATTGAAATATGGAATAAGAGCGCCCTAGACAATATTATTTTGCGTGAGGTACCGTTATCACAAGTCACCTAGTGGCTCTCCGTTTTCAGCTGTTTAGAAACGCGAAAATAAATGCCGATTTTCAAAATGGCTCGAAATTGGAAGCAGATAAGTGAGTCGTGATAACGGTTTCTCATGAAAAATAATATTGTCTAGGGCGCTATTGTTCCACATTTCGATTATCTTTTATCTATTTGAAGATATCAGATAATTACTGTAAAATTAGCGGTATTTTAATTTCGCCGGGATGAAGACTCTTAAAGGATAACCTATTGACTTAAATGCCGTAGATAGAAATATTCTACGGATGTATAGCAGGATTCTACACTGTTATCTTTGCTGAGCTGAATTTCAAAGAATATGGCACATAATATGTTTCCGCGGAAAATGAAAGAAGACAGAGGAATGTTTATTTTTTGAATTGTTGATGCCAAAACATCCGGATAGCGTGTCGTAAATTCTGCGTATGGTATTTCAAAATTTCCAAATAGTTCTGTTGATAAGGAAGTTGTATTATTGTAACAAAGACAAAACAGGACCAAACAAATCGTGTTATGCACTGTGTCGCATAAAAATTCTTTTCTCTTCTTACCCTGGCATTTCATTGAGTTTTATTACAATTAATTACAGAGAGTATTTAGGTTGCAAATCCATTCGTTATCAGCATGTAGTGTGGTGGACATACCAAGGAATTCTAATTAATTAAAAAAGATCATTTTTATAAAACTTAAAAGCAGTGTGGCGTGCTCTATCTTGGCAGAAAATCTTGTGGTTTAGCTTTTGTGTAATTATGGTAGTAAAGTTAAAAAAAATGTATGCAGAAACCTAAGCCATAAAACATTTGTATAGCGTAACGAAGGCCTTTCGATAGAACGTTGATAAATACATATTATTGCATTCTAACAAGCAATTATTTTAATCGAGAAGGCCATTGTGGGATGATGGACTTGAAATACTTGGTATAATATGCATTCATTTAAACCTGAAGTACGGTAAACAGTCACTGGTATTGTAACTAATATGCAAATTATATATATAATATGGAAATCGTATATCGTGTGTGAGCATGCTAATATATACATTTACAGGGTGTTTCAAAACAACGTCGACAACGTTTGGGAAGTGATTCCTGACACCAAGATAATACAAAAAGTATAGACCAACTGCGAGCAGAAATTCGTCATTTCGGAGTTATAGGCTGCAGGAAACATGAAAAAAAAAAAGAACTTTCAAAGGTCCATAGCTCCAAAACTATGGGACCTATCGTAGTCGGGCCAAGACTTCACCTAGGAACTAATATGTGCGCTATCCAAAAATGCATGTTTCAGAATCAAGGTACTTACGAAACATTTTTTATAGAGGTAGTTGGTGAGTACCTCAAATTATATGCCCGTAGCCAAACTTCTATAAAAAATGTTTCGTGAGTACCTTATGATTCTGAAACATGCATTTTTGGATAGCGCACATATTACTTCCTAAGTGAAGTCTTGACCCGACTACGGTAGGTCCCATAGTATTGGAGCTATGGATCTTCAAAGTTCATTTTTTCGTTTTCGGCGACCTGTAACTCCGAAATGACGGCTTTCTACACCTATGTTGGTCTATTTCGTCTTATCTTGGTGTCAGGAATCGCCTGCCAAGCGTTGTCGGTGTTATTTTGAAATACCCTTTATGTATGTCCAAAATGATCTTCGCATATCTATAACTGTCTTCTTGTAAGAATGTAATTTGATAATGATTTTGCAGGGTACTTTTAATACTGATACTACGTGTATAATCGGGAAATGTATATTTGTGGTAAATTTAATAGGAAAAGAATTATAAATACGAAAATAATAATGAATAAAACAAAATGTTAAATGGACTAGAAAGTTTATTTTCGTTTTATTATTCTTATTTACTGTTGTTTCGACATGAAATTTTCCACATAGCTACATGTCTTTGCCGATTATACACATACTAACATTATAAGAAGTACAGGTGAATTTATCAAATTATATTCCTACAACAACATATTTATAGATAGACATGCGACAATAATTTTGGACATGAGTGTACATAGAATTGTTTTAAAGAAACCTACCAGAGCTACCTGATGAGTTTGATGACTATGTTGTAGCGTGCACACCTTCGGTTCAGAATACCAGGGTTCAATTTCTGATGGGGGTTCAGGGGTTCGGATCCCACGTTAAGTTGTAGAGCGATGTGTCGATGCTGAAAAGGGACAACTAAACTTCACACCAGGCAATTAGAAACCTGGTTATTTCATTTTTCCTTGTGATTTCAATTCACCAATGAGTTGTTTTTTTAAACAGGAGTGTACAGTTCAAATAAAAGACCAAACATAATAATTTGGACGTTAAATTATAGAAAAATAATATATTATTTATATGTGATATTACATTATACTAAATTTCTGTAGAGCTATATGTGTTAAACATTTGTCCTTCACTATTTTATATAGCACCATACCAAACCACTTGGTATAACAGACCATTTTGTGTGTCTGAGACGCTTCAACGCCATCTGTTAGCGATTGGCTAAACTACGTCCAGCTTAGTGACGAACACGTCAGCGCGCTTCGTTATCCTGTCTTGAACAGGCGTATCATGAGCTTTCTAGACCTAGTGGTCGTCACGTCTTTTATTCACCTGACTCCCCAGTTTGCCTCACGACGCTGAATAGACGCCGAACATTGGGAAGAACTGGCCGGGAATCAAAGCTGGGACCACGCAGACGTGAACCACTAAAGTACGGTGTCCCCGATACAATTTTATTTAGAATTATACAAAACCTGTAAATTGTGGTTTACTACCACTAGCTTGGGGTGAAAAGTGTGAGACTTGTGCTTGAGGACCAACACCCTGCGTAATGTTTTCTCATCCTTAAGAGTCTTCCTCCCGGCGAAATTAAAATACCGCTAATTTTACATTAATTATGTGATATCTTCAAATAGATAAAGGATAATCGAAATGTGGAACAAGAGCGCCCAAGACAATATTATTTTACATGAGATACCGTTATCACGACTCACTTATCTGCTTTCGATTTCGAGCCATTTTGAAAATCGGCATTTATTTTCGCGATTCTAAACAGCTGAAAACGGAAAAGCCACTAGGTGACTTGTGATAACGGTACCTCACGCAAAATAATATTGTCTAGGGCGCTCTTGTTCCATATTTTGATTATCTTTTATCTATTTGAAGATATCACATAAGTACTGTAAAATTAGCGGTATTTTAATTTCGCCGGGATGAAGACTCATAACTAACCGTGTTGAATACGTGTAATTTTCAACAAATTCAGCATTTTTTCTTTTTTTCTTTTTTTTCATTTTAAAGACCTGGTTTTATTTTACCCTTTTGCCCAAGTCCGTATACGACGCTCATAATCTGTAGCCTCATACCCAGCTGATGGAATATTCGTACATGAGGTCCGGGTTCGGTTCCCTGTGGGAGGTCATGTAGTTCAGATCCGACGTTATGTTATAGGCCCGTATCACATATCCTTACTGCTGAGAGGGACGCTAAACAACAATAATAATAATAATAATAATAATAAACATACACGAATTATACAAAATCAATGTATACTTTCTCATAAAATCAATTCACATTTTGGTATCGCCTAACAAAAGTAGGGAAGCAAAAGTCATTCCTATAAATATACCTTGTTTTACGTTACATGAGAGTTTCTACCCCTCAACATAATATAACTTTAATTGCAATAATAATAATAATAATAATAAAATAACTTTATTGCACGTGTATGATATTAATTTTGAATCGAAGCTATGCGTGTAAGCGTGAAGCTATGCCGTTTATATATGCCACAATATTGTGGGAAGAGATTCTTTACTTCAAAATGAGAATGAAAGTTCACATCGACCTGTGCTCAAAAGTGGATAGTTTCGGAGTTACAAAAGTGCCGAAAACGTGAAATCAGTGAACTTTAAAAATTCATTGCTCCACTACTATGGGACCTATTGTAGTCGGATCAAGATATCATTGAAAAACTAGTAGGTGAACTATCCAAATATCCATCTTTCAGAACCTCCGGTACTTGCACAATCATTTTTAGAGATGCTTTTTGGGAGTATTTGATCACTCTCCACCTACCTCTCTAAAAATTAATGTGCAAGTACTGGAGCATTCTTAAACATGGAACATGGAACTAGTTCACATACTAGTTCCTCAGTGATGTCTTGACCCGACTACGATAGATCCCATAGTAGTGGAGCTATGAATTATTAAAGTTCACTTATTTCACGTTTTCGGCACTCTATAACTGAAATTATTTACTTTTGAGCACATGTCCATATGAACATTTTTCTTGTTTTTTATGTGAGGAATCAGTTCATATTTTCTAAAATGACCAAGCAGATGCTATTTAGGCTTAACTATACTGTATGGTATGCTCTTTTATCGATACAGTGGTTATACAGTACATACAGTAATTACAATACCGTACGTAAGGCTACTTATATTTCTGAATAACCTGCTCCTACACTAAATTACACTGTTCTTGTAACTCACACTTAAAACTTAACTTGTATAGGCCTAAGAGAAAATAAAAAATATGTATGACAAACAATTACATAGGAATGAGCTTTTGTAAAATCTCTGGCATCACACAACGCTGACAGACAACCCTATTGTTTGTTTATCGCTAGCGCTAAGAGAAAATGTAGAAAGCTTCTAGGGACCGTTCGGATTATTGACGTCCTACTGTATAGCTAACTCTGATATAGAAAACTTGAAAATTCGTGTCCACTTGCACGGAAAGCATCCGCTTAGCAACAAATGTGCACTTGTTTAGTTACAATTCAAACATACTTTAACATAGTGAAGCATTTAACGAGTTTATAATTTTTTTTCATAGGATTAATAAAATGCACATAGTTCAGACACAACATACAATGTATACTGTTTGAAAAAAAAAAAAAAATGTTGTTCTGCACTGTAGACATGATCTGGGGACCAGGAGATAAGCTAGTGACTGAGAGATATTTGATATGTTGGCAATTGCTTTTCGTTTTCCACGTGAATTATTATTGTCCCTGCCCAAGAGACGGAGTGAGGGTCCTTTCACGAATTGCAAATAATTTAACTATCTTCGGGATTGTACTGTTCCTTCCCCATGGGAAGGCAATTTTCTCCTTAAAGTGGGAAAATAATTTCCCTTGGGATCTCATCACAACCATCCAGGTTGCTGTTTCCGTCTCTCCGTTTTCGTCAAAGGTGATCCTGTTATGTGTTTTACTTGGCTCTCTTCGCTTCTGTTGTTGTCAATGGCAAACAGAAGAGGATTTTTTTTTTAAAAGAATACAAGTACACTGGAGATTTGTTGACTGATCCGATGCATCCTGTATCCTAGATTTCAAATAAATACGGAAAGATGACAGTTTACGTAATTATTCATGACTGTAGACAAAGTTACTGAGAGGAGATTTTGTCTTTATCAGTTCTGTCCCCCCCCCCGTCTCCACCACCACCACCAAAAATGTCTGCTCCTTTTCCCAAATAATATACTGGGTGGAAGAAAAATAACGGTGTTTTTGTTACTGTATTATCATCATCGTAGGTATTCTACCATTATTGGCTGGTCACTTACCGCAACTGAGAAGCTTCCATGCTCCACGGTATTCCACTAACGGGCTAACCCCTTCGTCTTCACGTTAGTTTCTGTTTTGATATTGTCCATCAATTGTAGCCTTCTTCGCCCTCTCCCTCTCTTGCCTGCCACCATACTCTCTAGTACGTCCCTTATGATACAGTTCTTTCTTAGGCCCCCGCCAAGTGAACTTTGTGGTGGACAAACACCGTGTGCGTGAGTTTCCTCGGGATTCTCCCTTTTCCTCCCACTTTCTTCATTCCACCATTTCATTCATTACTCATCATCACTGTCTCCTTTAGCCTAACCGGCATAATCGTGGGACGTTAAACTCAACATTTCATTTCATTCTTTCTTACCCAATGTTCCAACCAGTTTGTCTTCCTCTTCTTAATAATATCTAAAATTATTCTTTCCTCCTCCACCATTTCTAACACCCTTATATTCATTTTCCGCCCAACCCAACTAATTCTCTCCATTCTTCTCCACACCCACGTTTCGAAAGACTATACTACTACTGATTTTATGTTGAAAACAATGTCATAATATGAAGTATTTATTAAGATTTCAAATAACCTATTTCAGTTAGTTCAGTCGTTGATCACTGGAAGCAGCACGTGCAATGTAAAAAAAAAAAAAAAAAACATGGCGGATTGCTTATCTGTGTATAAGCGAGCTCAGATCGCTGCTCTAGACCTCACAAGTGGCCAACAAGTAGTCCATATTTCACTCCGTGTGATTTTTTTCTTGTGGAGCTACACAAAGGGAAGCGTGTACAAATACAAACTTGGCACGGTGGAGAAATGGGAGACATGGATTCAAGAGACTATTGCCAACGTCCCAATTGACTTGCTTCAGAAAAGTATTGTATCCCTGGCCGTTTGAGGAAGCTGGTTAACAACACAGGTGCCTATGTTCAGATTTAACATATTACCGTTTTCTTATCTAACGAAGGACATGTATATATGTTTTCCTAATAAATAAGAATCAATATTACACAATTTATAAGTTTTTAGACTACTGAACTATGCTGTGCATAAATGTCGGAAGTCTTAGAGAATGGCTTTGTCTGTCCGTCTATCGACATGTATCAGAGCAAAAACAGTACGAAATATATATATATTTTTTTCAATCGATCCAGCGTTCCAAGAATACGTTCCATCTTCTCCGTTAATTCTCTGTTCAAATAGGAAGTGGTTCAAATTACGCATTTCCGGTTTCAACGTTTATCGCCATAGAATGAAAAATGGTAACCGATAACGAGAACCGCTCTTCGGCAAATGATTCAACATTTCAAGCCAACATATACTATGGCTTCTCAGACACACTACCAAAACCGGAAGTGGTTCAAATTTAATATTCTTGTTTTAATGCTGATTTCCAGAGAGCAAAAACGATAAGAAATATTGAAATGTGGTTTTCTGCAATTGATTCCCAGGAATAGCTTTCATTTTTATTAAGTTTCTATTCAAACCAGAAGTGGTTCAAAATAGCCATTTCTGTTTTCTGCATTTATCACTGTAGAACAAAAATTAAATATTTTGTTTTACGTCCCACGATTATGCCGGCTAGGCTAAAGGAGACGGTGATTATGAGAAATGAAAGAAATGGTGGAATGAATAAAGTGGGAGGAAACAAGAGAACACCGAGCAAATCCAAGGACACGGTATTTGTCCACCATAAAGTTCACTAGGCGCTAGCTGGGATCGAACGAAGAACCCATGTACCTGAGGTGAACGCTCTACCACTGAGCCACCACGCTCCTGAAACGATTAAAGTACGCCTGCAAAAGTCAAATCTAGGATATCAAAATTGCAAAGCAAGAACACCAACCATGCTTTTAGTATCATTTGACCTTTTTTACTTATTGGAAGAATACGCGTTCTTCGCACGAGAAAATACGTTTCATTTTGGACATAAAGGGGTGAATTTAGATTTAAACGGCATCGGAAGTATCACTGTTCATGTCAGTGACCCAGAAAAGTATGGAGTCAACACTAATATTGGTCATTTTAATTATATATATATCCCCTGCCGTAAGTTGCACCTCATCTATGTTGAAAATTTAATCGAGATCCGTTGGGTAGTTCATGAGTTATTAAGTCACAAACGTAGTCACTTTGATTTTTATAGTTATAGAGTCATTTATTTCTAGAGATTATAGCTCAGAATTGCCATTTCGAATTATTATTATTATTATTATTATTATTATTATTATTGGTTCCGTTAAGTGTAGAATAACTTATTTCGATTGTTTTAAGTATTAGACCGGTGACCGAGTTGTTATTAGCAAGTTAATAATGTAAAAACTGATAATCATGGTTTGAAAACCAACTTCAATTAATCTGAAAACAAAATGTTATTAAAGAATTTTTTGTTTTATTTTTCTTTCTTTTTGTTTATTGCTTACAGCTTCTATTTAGGAATCTAATAACATTTAATGTAATACTTAACTGTCATCAGGACATATTATTTGTGTAGGTGAAAGTTCTCCAAACACAATGAAATTTATTGGATAATATAGAGAAGTTAGTTTTTTATTGGGTGGTAAAACATCTGTCTTTTCACTTTTATTTCTCAGTCTATCTAAACTACCATGCTATGACTATTATACATACACAATTTATTTATAACTGTATGTTACTTTTTCTTATTTGTACTAGTATATGGTAGAAACAAAAGGACTCGTGGGTTACGACTTATGTTGACTTTCTCGATAAAAATGTTTTTCTTTCCGATGCGTTTTCTGTTTGTAATATGTTTCAAATTGTTTTGAATTTCCTAATGATTAGTGCCATGTAGGCTGTACATTATATATATTCCTTTTGATAGATGTACAGATGCATGCAGTGGCGTATAATTTTATCGAGAGACGGTTTCAACCAAGCACCGAAGTTCATATCGGTGATATTTTAAATAATAGCTATCCACTAGGGCCGCGGTGGCTCCGAGTAGAGCGTTCACCTCTGGTGTGTGGGGTCCTTTGTCCGATCCCAGCTTGCGCCAAGTGAACTTTATGGTAGACAAACACTATTTAGGTGGTTTCTCTCGTGGTTCTCCTGTTTCTTCCACTTTCTTCATTCATTTTACATCATCACCGTGTCCTTTTGGCTAGCCGGCATAATAGTGGGACGTAAAACTTAAAGATTTCATTTCATTTTCAATTATACACTACACTTTCATTACTCCGGCTCTATTTTGCACAGAAGGATGTCAAATTATCGAAAATGCTAAATTGCTGAAAGAACTTAAAATATTTCTGTTTTTTTTCTTCTTTTTTAAAATTTACCTAAGGTATCCAATTTCCTGAACAAATCTAGTGTTTCGTCTTTCTATTTGGATGCTATTTGCTATGATTGAACTGGCAATTTGCAACAGTCACTGTGTTTCAAAATGTTAAATACAAATTTAAATTTTAACACAGTGGTGGCGTGATATTAGTCACAGCACTTCTTGTTGATAATGGCTATATATATATGTGTGTGAAGGGAACAGTTTTGACGATCAGATTAGAAAGAGTGTGCTGTGATAGCATTTAAATGTATATTATTATCCTTGTGCTTATACAGAGTTATGAGTCCCTGCAGGGTGTCGAACGTCAATATTGAAACGGTCTTAACAGACACAGCAAATTTAATCATATGGTTAAGAAAATGCACAACTGTAGCGTCTTTTCAGATTTTACTAGCAGTGGAGAGGGGCAAGATTTGCAACACAGAATCACGGAAGCATTTGTTGATATCGAGGTCAGATGATGGAATATGTGAGGTAATAATTCCAAGTACTATACTAGGAGTGGTCATATCAAGAACTTGTAAGGTATGAAATAATCTTGGAGAGGTTCTGCAGCTTTCTGTGTGAATAAGTATGTTATGCCTATTATGGTTGTTTGAGTAGTCATGTTCGAAACCGGGGGCGCGGTGGCTCAGTGGTAGAGCGTTCACCTCCGGTGCTTGGGGTCCCTGGTTCGATCCCAGCTCGCGCCGTGTGGACTTTGTGGTGGACAAACACCGTGCTCGTGGGTTTTCTCGGGGTTCTCCCGTTTCCTCCCACTTTCTTCATTCCACCATTTCACTCATTTCTCATTATCATCGTCTCCTTTAGCCTAACCGGCATAACCGTGGGACGTTAAACTTAAAGATTTCATTTCATTTTTTTTTTCATGTTCGAAACCCTGGACTGAACTACGAATAAAACTGTATAATGTATTTGTACATCACATGAACGTTCGTATGCTTTTTAATGTTGGAAGAGCGTGAGAGGGAGGACATTATTTAATATGAAAAAATAGTAATAATACAATAAAAAACAATTTAAGTTCTCAAAAAGCTTTTACACAAGTAGTACCATTTCGAGCACATCAAAGGAGTTCTTCTTTTTCAACTTTATCCACCAATAAAATAATCTGTAATGATAGGTTTATTTATTTATTTATATAATACTGGAAATTCTCAACAGAAACTTACAATACCAATTATGTGCGAATTGAATTAATCCAGGTATTAAACTCTCCAAAAAGATGGAGGTGCCATGCAGGGGCGGATCCAGGACTGACTTCTCGGGGGGCTGTGGGTTGTAATACAGCTAGTTAAAGGTACTTTTAAGAGCGCCAAACTCTGGTATGGGTTTTAATTATATATAAAATTAAAAAAAAAAAAAACTTTTCTTCTTCTGGAGGGGGTGATTGCCCCAATCGTCCCCCTCTGGATCCACCCACCACTGGTGCCATGATGTCTATTTCATACATTATCCAGTGATAGACCTATTGAACTTTTATTGCGCCAACTGTATCATACTATTATGAGGATAAAACATTATTTACGACCAGTATACAAATCTACTAAGAAGGTTCTCAATTTGACACGGATAAAGAATGGTCGGTCATATCATCGCGTTTCTGGTCGAACCTTAGATTCAGATTCATTTTAATTAGCAGTGCAATAACAGTCGTATATCCGTTGTATTTTCAGCACTGGAGTTTCAAGAGTATTCACACTCTACGGCAAGTCGATTTTTGTATTTATATTGCTCATCCTGTAACGGTGCGCGACAACGTAACGCAAAATTTGAGTTTTAATTTGCAATAATAGGTATAAAAGTTGTAATTGCTTTTTGCGTTACTTTGCACTCCGTAAATTTTGCGAAGGATTTACGTATTAGTACATCTTATTAGTATACCGTATTAGTAGATATTATTAGTACATCTTAACATTTTTCCATAAAGAAATGTATTGTTCAGCAGTTTGTAGCGGTTCGAGACTTTTATAGGTACCCTGTAGAATTGCATACTTCCGAGCTATGTTGTTAATTTATTCGTATTAATAAAGGTAAGTGTAAAGGGGGAACCTGGGACAGGTCTAAGGGCTCGGCGGAAGTAATATTTTCCGGATTTCGGCACTTGCAGAGAGCCGGCTTATAGGCATATAGGCAAACTAGACAGCCGCCGAGCGCTTTAGGGGCCATTTTATTTTTGTGTTGATTTATTTTTACTGAGCGGAGTTAGTAATTAATAGGGTGAAGAATTACTACAGCAAGCTATGTAAAAGTCTTAAGGTAAGCTACCATATAGATATCACGCGTAACTACGTACTTGATCGACACTGAACTGACATATTCAGGTCAGGATGGTAACGGAGGTAGGGATGCGCACGAGACAAGATTTGAGACTGTCTCGTCTCGAAAATGTGATGTAAAAGTGATGTCTCGACTCAAAAAATGTATATTTTTCTATTAGAAGATCTGTGTCTCGACTCGAATTTTGTCAGGAAAATTCTGTCTCGACTCGTCTCGTGCGCATCCCGAAATGGAGGATGTTTTTTGTGTAAAGGAACAAGGGGCACCGAAATGTTTCTCGCCTAGAATGTCAAAATACGTAAAGCCGGCCCTGTACACACAGGAGATGAAGTAATCAGTACCACACGCCTGATTCTTTTACCTCTAAGGTACCCATTTTACAGAAGCTGGAAGAACCAGTGGCCCGAACCAGAATGTGAAAATAATTCCTACTCTCACCGAGGATCCAACCCCGGATCCCCAGTTGATAGGTAGAAGTTTTGCAGGCTAAGCCATTGCAGCTTTTTATTTGCCTTAATCTCACGATACTTTATCTTATGGTACCCTCACTTTAGAGATATGCATTGCATGTGTTAAGAGATTGAGATAATGAGAAACCCCAATTATTTTGTTTTTGCTGTTCTGTGTAATGCGGTAGCAGAGTCTACGTTGATTGAAAGAGCATTAGATTTCACCCTGAATTCTTTCACCGTCTGTGGTTAACGGTCATTTACCTCTGCAGGGAGGAAAAGAATTTCACCGTTTTCATCTTACAACATACGACTTCCGAGGGCCTTGATGGATTTTACGATTGTAAAGGCGGAAAACGTCGTGTAAGTAATTTGTGGCACTTTTCAAGCACAATTGAAATATCGGTTAATTAACTAACTACAAAGGAAATTTAAAAACAAGGTGAAAGAAAACCAGTGTTAAAGAACTCTTAAATGTTTAAATTAACTCCATGAGTATTTTCCATGGCTCAGTTGAAAGCAAGCAGTGAACCTGATAGTTTCGCCACGAAGCAGATTGGTTTATACTTGCGTGACGTGAAGTCAATTGATCTGTTTCGATGGTTGCTGATTAATGTTAGTTCATATGTGTAGATCCATGGAAGGAGATCTAGAGAGAATAATAAGGATCATACATTACCAGCTCCTCAGTCCTTTTTACGTGCACTATTTAAATGATCCTATAAAATGAATTCTGGCTATTAAGTCTACATTGATCCCACCTGTTACCTAAAAATCTCTTCATAAAATTTAGGGGGCTGCGGTGGCTCAGTGGTAGAGGGTTCACCTCTGGTGCTTGGGGTCCCGGGTTCGATCCCAGCCCCGCCAAGTGAACTTTGTGGTGGACAAACACCGTGTGCGTGGGTTTTCTCGGGGTTCTCCCATTTCCTCCCACTTTCTTCATTCCACCATTTCATTCATTACTCATCATCACCGTCTCCTTTGCCTAACCGGCATAAACACACATCTGGGACGTAAAACTCAGATTCCATTTCATTCATAAAATTTATTTGTAAAATGAGACATTTTAATTGTATAAAACTACGTTTGCTGACCGGATAACGCTCATTCGAGTGGGTGATAAGTTGATGATACATTGTGCATTCATTGTAATTAGTTCCTTTTCCTTGGCTCTGTATGATTTTCAACGAACTTAAAAAAAATAAAAAAAAGGTTCATTACTGAATTCTTTATGGTTGTATGTATGTATGTATGTATGTGTGTGTATGTTATTTGTATTTTTTTTTTAATTTTGAGTCCTCCATTCGATAGAGTATCAAAAACTATCTTAAAGAAGTGATGGAAGTTTTCGCGTCCCTTTTACCGTTCCCGAGATATGGCCAAAAAAGTTCCGATTTCGGAAGATTTAAGGAGCCATATCTGGGGAATCGTAAGTCATAGAGAGATGGTATTTTGCGAATATTTCAATTTTGAGCATATGTCTTCGTAAACAACATGTCATAGAACGTTTTAAAAGAATTCTTAAAACATGTGGAAAAAATTTAATGCTCAAGGTAATTATAAATGGATAGATATATTACAAAAATTGTGTAATAAGTATAATAATAAAGTATATAGAACAATTGATTGGTATAAACCCTGTAGAAGTTAATAAGAAAGATGAATTCTTTTTAGGTTCGTTCTAGCAATGCCCTTGGAGCATTCTCAACTTTTTTTTAAATAGTATTTTCCAATAAAGGAGCATCGTTTACTTTTATATTTCACAATTGTAGATAGAGAATTTCGAAAATATAGATCGTTCTGAATGAATATGCTACAAGTAAATAAATAAATAAATAAATAAAGCAAAAGGAAAAACTAGAAAAAGGAAGAAAGAAAAAAACTACAGTAATTTGTATTTTTTTAACAATCTCTAGCACTCAAATAAT
This sequence comes from Thermobia domestica, assembly GCF_964235325.1. Lineage (NCBI taxonomy): Eukaryota > Metazoa > Arthropoda > Insecta > Zygentoma > Lepismatidae > Thermobia > Thermobia domestica. Next base: position 9,097,780 of record NC_137462.1, read on the forward strand.
GAAGCAATAATTTTAATATAGTTGTTTCATGTTGAGAAGAATTTTTAATGAATGAAGAGTTTTGTAGATAACTATCTGATAACTAAAAGAGATTTTTTAACACCTTTTGAGGGTAAAAGAGAGACAAGTTTTTCCTGATGTCTTTTCTCTTAATTCAACGTCCCAGAGTTATGTCCTCTGAGCTAAAGGAAACGAATATTAGTGAATGCGAATTATTATTGAGAAAGTAGTGAAATGAGAGTGTGGGAGAAAATGGGAGAACCTTTTTGAGAACCCATACACTAACACGATGTTATCCACCTAAAACTCATTAAGGCTGGGATCGCATCAGGAATCAGTTGGGTACACAGTCTTAACTTTCTGTCCATCATACACTGCTCTTCCACTAGAATTAAATATTTTTGGATGCGAGAAAATTAAGACTTGTTCTTTCCCAAATCATTTCTATTCTGCCTTATGAAGCTTATGTTGCCCTTATGGTTGTGTAGGAACAAGAAGATTGTAGTGAATTAGTGCAATGCCTGAAGAAGCTTAGAAGAGTTTTCATCCAAAATTTCAAGTTCTCTTCTAAGCTACTCGCACAATGTGGAAACGAGGTGAAGATACAAAATGATCTTTCTATGTTGTAGGGCAGAATGCTTTTGCCGGAGTGGATCGACAGTCCAATTTAGCAAAACACTCCAGTATTGAGCATGAGTTCGGTTGAGCGCGACTTCTAAACTTGGCCAACTTCGGATTCCTGACTTTTGATAATTTGTTTAAGCTTTTCCACAAGTTTCTGATAAGTTAGTTTTGATCGCGGTTTTCAATTATTAATCATCGATGATTCCTAATGGCCGACCCCTATATGAAACCCTCTCTACCATTAATAAACATTTCTTTAACCACTTTTGTACTGCTTGCGAAGAACAGGTTCGTTCCACTTCCAACCTGTACAATGGGCGGATTGTACAGATGATTGTTTCCGGTATTTTATATGGTACTTAGCTCAATCTGAGGTAAGTAGTGCCACTCCTCCTTGTTTCCTGAAGATTTCCAGATCATGAGTTGGACTCAACCGGGTTATGATTTGGTATCTTGCTGTGCCGTAATGCCGCCTTGACATCGAAAGAAGTAAGTAATAGACGTAACGCTCCAGTACCAACACTGAAGATACAGTACCAGTAGTTCCACTGTCCACCGGTAGTATAACTGGTAGAACGGGATCGGTCCATCGTGCTACTGGTCATATCATATTCCCTTGTGTTTGAATTATTTTTTTTATTTGATACTATCAGGGAAAAACAGAAGCTACATATTGTTCTTAGATTTATTGCAATTTTATTTTAAGAACCTACACATGCTACTGGCTGCCCGATTTGAATTCGTAATGCAGTCATGCCGAAATAATAGTTTTTTCCACACCCATGTTTTATTAGTTCTGTCTTAGCTCCATCCAACAGGCTGTGGTCCTGTAGAAGGGAGTAAAAAGCACATGAAGTTAGTTTATTATATATATTGAGGTATGAGATCATCCTACTTCGATATGATATATTATATTCAGAACGATAAATTAGGTTGCACTTTCTTATAATTTATTTCACTGTTGCATTTCTATGTGCAGTCAGTTTAGAAAGTGCATTCCCTCCTGTCCCACTCAAACCAATTAACTAAAGAATATGAAATGTACTTTCTGAACTCGCTGTGCAACTCAAAGGAGATAATTACGTATGCATGTTCGTAATGGATATTTCCATCGCATGCTTCGAGTGACAGGTTGAAGAAGAGCACTGTCGTTGGTGTAGTTTCGTGCATGCAGTAAATTAACGGATATGTAATAATGAGATTGAAATTAACTGGTAGGATATGTGGGCTGTTGTATAGATTTCGCAGTCATATCTCGATAAGTGTAAATATACGAATTAAGTTATCCACAAAACCTTGGTAGAATGAATTCTTTTAAGTTTATAATTAAAATAGTTGTTCTACTTTCGTGAGGAAACCTACCCACTTCAAAGTTATCCCAGAAGAGTTTCTCTTCGTTTTGTTTGTTTTCAAGAACTTCCGACTAGGGTAGATCACTGCTAGAGTACTCAGCCTGGGTTGCACAGGGTCATATCCTAAATAACTTCAACTAGGGGTAAAAGTGGATCTGAAAAGGTAGGGGGACGGTTACTGATCCAATACTGATTATTTTTTTTTTTTCGCTAAAAGAAAAAAAATCATGCAGAAAGGGGTTAATTCGAACTTCGAATTACACAATTTTATGTGAAGTAACCACTTTCAGGTTGTTCGCATTTTTGACGAATGATGATGTCATAATCTTAACAGTACAGACTATGATGCAAGAGTATCTCTCAGATATTATAGACCATTGCACATTATCACATTATCTCACGACGAAGAGTGTGTGTTTAAGACTACGAGTAGAGTATACTAGCGTCGTATATTGTTGCTGTGTGTCCTTTGGAAAGTGTGTTTTTAACGAGGGGAGGGCGGTACGTCGTTATGAACATTTCATTTCCAGAGTAATAAATAATTGTTACAGAAAACAGAGCTGAAATGAGAAATTGGTCCAGCAGATTTAACGAGCCGGTGAACTCGTTGATGTAATGCTAATTTCAAAATCCTGATGAATGAACAAGAGATCTCCCCATATATTCATATGCATGTGTGATCATCTGACCATAAAAATGGAGGCCATTGTGCGATAGGAACCCCATCAATACCAAATATAAACATAAATCAGGCACGGTTGAAGTAGAATAGCTTTGAATTAATTAGTAATTAGAAAATTTTAGTTCTGTTTACTACTAGATGGGATGCACGGTAAACTCATATATTTCTTAACTGCAACATAACTTTATTAAACGCTATTAACTACAACTAAGGAAGTTTGTTATGTTGAGGTTTTCACTTTATTTTCTTTGTTTTGTTTGTTCCCCTCTCACCCTGCACTGTATACGGTTGGACGCATTGGAATGATAACGCATTGAAGGACGGATGCTTACAAAAAATATGTAGTTTCTCTTTCTATGTGTGTGTGTGTGTTTTCTATTATTATTTTTATTATTGTATTATGTCCGGGTAAACTTTCACGTTTCACCTAAACCAGAATCTCATCTTACCTTCGTGTTAGCACCCGAAAGGGACGGTGGTGAATTTGTGGTAAGGTTGTTTTGGGTAAATCCAATGTGAATGTTATGATCGGAGTATCGTGTGTTTTTTGGGGGTAGTGTTATGGGTCAGGTAGTGTCTCGTTGTTTGAAAGTTAGCCATGAGTCTGTGATTGAAGAGGTGGTGCCGGATTCTGGATCCCAAAGTCAGCCGTCATCGGGTGAGTTACGATCGGCTGATTATTATCATTGCATGGTCTGCCTGGTGAAAGGAGGGAGATACGTCTATCTCGGGTATAACACTTGATAAGGTTGTTCCACAAAGATTACAATCACAGAAGGGGAAGAAAGAGGAGGAAGAGTGGGAGCTTAAGCTTGAATGATTATACAGCGTCTTGCATGCTAATCTTGATATCGAAACATTGAATGCATGCTAGACGTAGTTGATGTGTAGTTGGAAGATGATTGATTTCCCATGTTTTAGCCTGTTTGAGAAACTTGTAGTGAAAGGTCAATATAGTTGTTGAGTTTGAAGGAAAATGTTTCGATAATATTCATTCATGCCCCTAACTTTTCTTCACAACCATCTATCTTGGCCAATTCTTTTACAGTTTCTTAATTTCAGCACAGTACATTGCATCAGGACTTTCCTAGATCTCTTGTCATATGTGTCCACTGAAGTTTTACTTTCATTTACTGATTTATAATTTCATCATGCAATATGTCTGTCCTACTTCAGCACTTTTATTTTAATATAATAACCGTCACGCCTATCATTTTCCTAATCCATACAGTCTTTTCGTATTTTCGTGGGTTATTTCTCCCATATATCTTTTCATACGTTGTTGTGTAGTCTGCAGACAGTGATTCCGTATGAGCATTCACGTTTTCGATTCATATATCAAAGAGGAGGCACGGTGACTCCGTGGTAGAGCGCTTTCCTCTGGTGCATGGGGTCCCTGGTTCCATCCCCGGGCAAGTAAATTTGTGGTGGACATAATGTCCGTGGGTTTTCTCAGGATATTCTCGTTTCCTCCCACTTTCTCATTCCACCAATTCCGTCAGGAATTCATTTGCTTTAATCATCGTCTTCTTTAGCCTCAAGATCATAATCGTTTGGCGTTAGACTGAAAGATTTCATTTTCATTTCATTTCTCCATGTATCAAAGGAAGCAAAGATACACTCACAGAAAACTGTATGCTTTAGACCCATTGGCAGTTTACTTTTCAGTGCGAAGCGGTTCCTTCCGAGTGCACTCAAGCCAAACTTAATGCGTTTGCTGTTTTTTTTCCTTTAATGTTGTTTTCCATGGAAATATTATTTCAAGAACAAATTTACATTTACCATGTGTATTTTACATAATCCAAGAAACTTCATAAATATTAGATAGAACATGTTATAATTTAAACGTCAGTTGCTGGTTTTTCACTTCAATCCATATGTAGGAAGTGTTTCTTCCAGACATGTTTTTTTTTTTGGGGGGGGGGGGCACTGTCCCCCGGAGTTCTGAGAGTGCCTACCCCGGAGGAGACCAAAATAATACGTCTATAATACAATAATAAATAAAATAGTACTACCAGTGCCCCCCCCGGAACACTTTTACTGAAAGAACGACTGATTACAGTGTATTTGAAAATGTAAAACACAGTTCTGACCAGAGCAGAATGAAATATATTAAAAACTATATTCACAATGTGTTACAGTTTCAAGGACCTAACGTCCTCTTCATCAGACACAGGAGAGTGTTGGTGTCTGATAAAGAGGACGTTAGGTCCTTGAAACTGTAACACATTGTGAATATAGTTTTTAATATATTTCATTCTGCTCTGGTCAGAACTGTGTTTTATTTGTTAAGCTACTTATCCAGAGCTATGGAGTTTGTTCATTGAAAATGTAAAAGAAAGAAAGTAAGTGGGCTATAGGTCACTTGTAAATATTCCCGAGCTAGAGTGCGAGGTATGCGGTAGAGGATAAGAAATGAAATAGGGGCCGCGGTGGCTCAGTGGTAGTGTGTTCACCTCTGGTGCATGGGGTCTCGGGTTCAAACCCTGCTCCCGCCAAGTGAACTTTGTGGTGGACAAACACCGTGTGCGTGGGTTTCCTCGGGGTTTTCCCGTTTCCTCCCACTTTGTTCATTCCACCATTTCACTCATTTTTCATCTCCACCGTCTCCTTTAGCCTTCCCGGCATAAACGTGGGACGTAAAACTCAAAATTTCATTTCATTTCATTCAAGAAATGAAATGTAATCTTTTAAGTTTTTCGTCCCACGGTTATACCGGATAGGCTAAAGGAGATGATGATGATGATGAGAAATGAATGAAGTGGGGGAATGAAGAAAGTGGGAGGAAACGAGAAAACCTCCACACAGGGTGTTTGTTCACCGCAAAGCTCACTCGCCGCGAGCTGAGATCGAACCAACAACCTCATGCACCAGAACGCTCTACCACTGAGCCACCGCGGCCCCGGTAGAGGATATATGATAATATATAAGTATGCAGTTAAGGGAAGTCTAAGTATAACCAGTGAGCATATTGATCATATACTATAATTAAATAATAAATAATTTCTGAGGAAAGCAAACAAATTTTATTATAAAAATCAGTAAGTTTTGTAATAAAATTGGTTTGCGTTGCTCATGATTATATTATGATCCAAGAAGAATGTGTAATTGCATGTAGAAGCAACAAAAGCATAGGGAAAGGCATCCTCAACCTTCTTACAGAAGTGTATTATTATTATTTTAGAATCCCTGGTGTCACAAGTATTTTGGATCTGTTTTCGGCATAAAAATACGGAATAAACGAAAATATTTTGAAGCACGGAACGTTATTAAGTCTTCATCCCGGCGAAATTAAAATACCGCTAATTTTACAGTAATTATGTGATATCTTCAAATAGATAAAAGATAATTGAAATATGGAACAAGAGCTCCTTACACAATATTATTTTGCGTGAGGTACCGTTATCACAAGTCACCTAGTGGGTTTATGTTTTCAGTTGTTTAGAAACGCGAAAATAAATGCCGATTTTCAAAATGGCTCGAAATCGAAAGCAGATAAGTGAATCGTGATAACGGTTTCTCATGTAAAATGATATTGTCTAGGGCGCTCTTGTTCAACATTTCGATTATCTTTTAGCTATTTGAAGATATCACATAATTAATGTAAAATTAGCGGTATTTTAATTTCGCCGGGATGAAGACTCTTAACTAACTGCATGAACGTTAAGATAAATATAGGGGTTTCTCCTTTCGTTGTGGCTGAATGGTTTGTATAGGGCCTATGCGTCTTCAGCATAGAGAATCCGCTTTCTACTCCCAGACGGAGCTCATGTGGTTAAGATATATAAGACTAGTATAGGTCCACGTCTTATATAACCTCAGAGCCAGTGGCGGCAATTGGACTTTAAAAGTGGGGAGGGAGACATGATCTGGATATTTATCAATGTTAGTTTTCCTGGTGGTTTCTAACACTTTGGTGGACGAAAGGTTGTATAACTAATAGGATACGATCTTTTTCAATTTAAATACTGTACAGTATGTCGTATTTCATATTTTATTAATGGACAAGAACAACGCAAGTAGGTACTCACCCTTTGTACTCTTAAACAACGAAAGTATAAGAAGAGATTTGATTCTTTGCTCATGAATATCTTAAAATTCTGTCCGAAAAATTGTGTGATCAGATTATTAACAAGGTTACAAAGGATTGATAAATAAGTAGAAAGGATAATATTAATAATAGTAATGAATAATGAAGCTTGTTTTGTAATAGTTATATTGAAATATGGGATTAATGAACAACTTATATATTTTTAATTCCACACGTGCCATTAAATGTATGTTATTACTCTTAGAAAATGAAAGACAGTAAATACAGTACTACAAGCATACGTTACGACATTTAAAGAAATACGCAATTGCAATATTAATTGCTTTGAATTGCAATTAAAATGCAATTCCTGTAGCTTTCTTAACTCTACGGGAAGACAAATAATCAATACGTACTCACATAACGGCAAATATTATATGGCAGCAGTAATACATACAAAATCTTTATATTTCCAAATGAAACTGTATACATTAAGAAGTCACTTCAAAGAAGTGGGGGCAACTGTCCCCTCTTGCCTCCCCCTAATCGCCGCCCCTGCTCCGAGTTGCAAAGGAATGTTTACATCTCAAATCAACCAACCAAAGTAGCTGCTGCTTTACGGGCAGAGTACTTTTCAGTATCGATAACCCCGTAATGGTATGCAAACCGAAATACACATGTAAATGATGTGTTGCAGTGTATCAGCACAATCCGTGTTATGGAGAGGATCCGGTTGAGAGAAGGTAATGCTATACTGCGTTATGATCATAGAGGTGAAGAAGATTGGACGATATATTTCTACCTTTTATTATTATTATTATTATTATTATTATAGTTACAATGTTTGCTGTACATTTTATTGCTGCTTAGTTGAAAAATCTTTTTTGTGTAAAAATAGCATTGGGGGATTACGTGGCTTTTATGATCAACATCGACAAGGGTGCGACCCGTGTTTACAATTTCATCGATCCGCTACCTGCCCTTTCCCTCTCCAAATGCCAGACAATCACCCTCTCACATGCACACGTCTGGGGAGCAAAATATAGGCAGAAAAAGCGAGGGATTGTGGTATCTTCACAAGGGGTGGTTTTGCTCTTCCATGCTGGTTGCCAACCTGAAAGCTTATTTTTGCCTCCTTATCGTAGGTGATCTGTTCATATGAGAAATTGAAGTTTAATGACACTGAAGGGGGTCCATTGCTCCGTTAGAAGACTGACAACTCAATTCAAATTTCAAGGCGAAAGTGGGGGAAATATTTCATTCAAGTTCACTGGAAGGATTCACTTACGTAATTGGATCAAATGACATTAAATCGTGTCATCATTAAATAGTGTAAACTGAGAATGTAAACCAAGAAATCCCCACGTCGTTACTTGTGAGAGTGGGTGCGAAAAGCTGGAGTATCTTTTGGCATAAAGGGTTAGTTTTATAGTTTCAAATTGTGCTATGCGTAGTGGGAATCTTATAAAACAAGTACAGTGAAACCTGTCTTTAGCGGAATCGAGCGGGACTTGCAAAAATTTCCGTTAAAGTCAGGTTTCCGCTTAGTGGAGGTAGACCTTTCCTTTCTTTCTTTTTTTAAATACATGCTTATAAAGGGACATACTGAGAAAATATATTGCTGTACGTACATTGTTCGATTACAGTACTTCTTTCTTCTACGAATAAATACAGAAAAAAATTAAAATGAATACAAAATATACTATGCATACGTTATCTTTATTTTTCTAATAGTCAAGCAGGGTTTTCTGTGTACATTGCTGCTTGACTTTCCGCATACATTTTACCCTGAGAAATTATACTAAGTGAATCAGAATAATTTTTCCGTAAGGTAAATTATTGCAGTTCCTTTAAACTTCTGAGAGCATTTTGATATGTATTTTTTCTACACTCTTCTTGGAACTCGGTATCGTATTCCTCTTCTTCCTCTATCTCGTTTTCTTTTTTCCGACATACCTTATGATTCTTGATTAAGTTGCGGGGATTAAGGACAATTTGTGGGGGTGAATATGAGTAGTGGTTGGGGAAGGTCAACACTGTCTGGAAATATTTAACAAAAGAACGAACATTTTATCGCAGACAGTGTAATGTATATGTCTCACAGAATGTCCAGACATCTAAACGCTGTAGTCCGGAATTCAGAATTTTCCGTTAAATGTTTATTTTTCTTTCCGTTGTCCGCGTAACACAGTTTCCGCTTAATGAAGGGACTTTTACACATTTTGTTCTCCAAAATTCATGGGACCATGAAATATTTCCGTTTAAGACAGTTTTCCGTTTAATAAAGGGTCCGTTGAAGACAGGTTTTACTGTATATCCTTCTTGTTTCCCACATATCAGAACAAGAATGGTGAGAGATTCAGTGGTTCTCAAACTTTCCGATAAGACGAACCCCTTGTTCATTCTGAAAGTGATCTGCGGACCCCCTAGCAATGCTATCTGAAATTTCACATGGTATTAAAAAATATTTATTTATTTATTTATTTATTTATTGAACAAATTCCCAGATACAGCACAACTTTGCCATTTTACACAGGGCAAAGAAAGAAAGAAAGAAAAGAAGAAAAAAACAAGACAACAATAACAACAACATAGAAAAAAAGGAGTGTAAGAGTAAAACTATTCCGTGAAAACTCGTTTAATTGCTCGTTCAAACACTGGGTAGCTCGAAAAAAATGTCCACATCAGTTGTTACTTGATTATAACAGTCTGGTACTCTATAAAAAAGAGACCTCTGTATAACAGCCAACCTAGGACGGGCAAGATGGAATAGGTGGGTATTCCGAGTGATGCGGGTAGGGACACGTAAGGATAGTTTCTGAAGTAATATTTCCGATCTTAAGTTTCCATTAACTATTTTATGTAGATATTTCAGGTCACTAATTAGAATTAGAGATACATGATTGTTTCCTAATAAACGAAATTTCAGACTGAAAATCATTTTTTTTAAATAAAGCCACTTGATAAAAAAAAAATGTTCTCAAATGTGGGGTCACTAATGTGAGGAATGAAATTCTTTGTATTTATACATAATTACATTGAAATGTAGAATAAGTTTTGTCACCATCAATCTCAGGTCCGATTCCACATTAAGACGATTACGCTTTAAGTTTTTAATACTGCAAAGAGCAGAAAAGGTCTGCTCACATAAGTAAGTGGTAGGGAAAGGCATCTAATGTTGCAGTGCCTTTTTAGACAACTCTTCATACTCACAGCGCACACGCAACCAAAAGCTACAACTTTTTAGGCGGCGCGGACCCCCTGGCTAGGGACCGCGACTCCACTTTGAAAACTACTGTATGTAAAACAAGTACACCCTTCTTGTTTTTGATATATCCGAACAAAAATGGTAAGAGATAATGATATATACATATACAATGTATATTAATTCAGTGTTAAAGAATAGGTTCCATTTTTTTCTCTGAAACATTTTAAAACAGCTGGAAACTTAAGTGCCTAGCTTAAATATAAGGTCCTCGTTCTTCAGAAGAAGGTAATAATAATAATAATAATAATATTTGGTCTAGGAATTAATTCGTGCGGTTGGTACGCACACATTGAAGCTGTAGTACAAACACAAAATACATAAATACCTTAAGAAAAATATTGTCCATCGCTAGCCACCACTTTCGCCCATCTGTCAGGCAATGTACGGATTCCGTGGCGAAAGAAGTCCTCATCCTTGGAAGCGATTCAGTCAGAGACCCATGTTTCGATATCTTCTGAAGAAGTAAACCGCTGTCCAATCAAATCGTTGTTCATGCAATCGAACAAGTAGTAGTCCGAAGGAGCAACGTCTGGTGAATACGGCGGGTGGGGTAAAACTTCCCATCCGACATTTTCTAAATAGGTTTTGACCGGTTTTGCGACATGTGGGCGAGCGTTATCATGTTGAACAGTAAGTTTATCATGTCTGTTCTCCCATTCTGGTCGTGTTCTGGCCAGAGCTTGCTTCAAACGCATTAATTGTCGTCGATAACGTTCTCCATTCATAGTTTCACCCGGTTGCAGCAGCTCATAGTACACCACACGTTTCATATCCCACCATATGCACAGCATAACCTTTGCACAGTGAATATCTCGTTTTGGTTGTGATGGACCTGGTTCACCTGGTTTCACCCAGGCCTTTTTTCGTTTAGGGTTCTCGTAATGGATCCACTTCTCATCACCCGTAATAATTCGATGCAGAAACCCCTTTCTGCTCTGTCGTTGAAGCAGCAATTCGCAAATGGTTTTTCGTCTTTCAACGTCTCTGTCTTTCAATTCATGTGGAACCCAATGTGACATCTTTTGAATCATTCCCATGGCTTTCAAGCGTTTGGAGACTGTTGTTTGATCAACGCCTAATGCTGCTGCAAGTTGTTCGTGCGTTTGACACGAATCCTGCTCGAGCAATGCTGTCAATTCTTCGTCTTGAAATTTTTTTGGCTGTCCAGCTCGCTCTTGGTCTGCCAAGCCGAAATCACCACTTCTAAACCGTGCAAACCACTTCTGACACGTTCGCTCAGCTAGAGCATAGTCACCATACACTTCCACCAAAATACGATGACTTTCAGTCGCACTTTTCTGCATGTTAAAGTAATGCAGCAGGACACCCCGCAAAAACACTTTATCAGGCACAAATTGCGCCATGTTCACTTAACTACAAACTGGTGTTGTTGACGCTTTAATCCACTGCCCTATACTACGAACGATACGCGATGACAGGGGTTTGCAACACATGTGTGGATACACGGAACTGTGGGACGCTCCGTTCGTTGCGCCATCTCTTGTCCACCCGCACGAATTAATTCCTAGACCAAATAATATGAACATTTCCTTGCTCATACTGAACCACTATACCACGAACTGAACATATTAAAATTAGATAAACTTTATTTTTGTAGGATAAATTGCCTAATATACAGAATCCTCAAGAAACATACAATTGTATTTTCATCACAATTTGTTGAAATAAAGCACTTTGTAAAGTACACGTGCAAAGACAAGCAAAGAAACTACGACCACGATTAAAAGTATCAGGTACCAATGTATTGATGGCCTAGAACGCCCTAATTACGAAATAACACGTGAATATGAGTGTTTCTGCTTTTATATAAGTCGAACAAAATACTCCAGGGTGGGAAGCAGATATAGTTGCCAAAAAGCATGAAATCAGTGTTAATTGCTAAATTTTGGTCTGAAGTCCTTTCTTTGTTATCGGAAAAATTCATACTCATTGCGGAAGTAGTTTGTGAAGTGTCTTAATCATGTGTGATTCTCAAAAACCAAACATCAAAGAACGAAAATTACATTCTGGTATCTGAAGAAAAAAGTAAAATAAAATAAGGAAAGAAAGAAAAATACAAAACAAGAAATAATCAATTGGCAAAACGTTTCTCATGAAGTATGTAGGGAGTGAGTTTTTTCTAGAATTGTTAGACTCATTGTAAGATGATAATATAAAGGCGTGATGGAAACACTGTATTTCTGGCAACAAAACATACTTGTTTTCGGTAAAGGAAATTTCTTTTATATCATGTTATACAATTTCATAAACGTGCAAGATCAAAGTTTACGGGTAATCACTGCTGGAAAAGAAAAATACAATAACTTCATTTTCGTATTTTATTATTAATAATTAATATGGGGAATTCAAATGAAAAATATGATTTTTTGCCTCTCGAGGTGGAATTTTATGGCGTTTCAGGTTGACATCACTGTATTAAGAGTTCGATGCTTAAAACGGACAGACTATATCTATGTGTCCGAAGTTTCGAAGTAGATCAAAAATAGACGGGAAATGGATAAAATAAAATCCATTAAATATGTCCAATATATTTTCATCGATGTTGGAAGAACACGTGCCGAGATACGGTTGTCGCCATCAGCCCCATCTTGCATGTATTGTTAAAGTGGGAGAAGAACCGTTTGTTGCCACGTGATTTGCCGTGGAAGCAGAGCAGAATGGCCGTCCAGATGCACCTGTTACCAGGTGAAGAAGAACGGAGAGGGCTGTAAACAGTAAATCTTTATTGTAGAGTTGAGAAGCGTGAAATTTAAAGCATTGCCAATTGGCATAATTATGTCTTTTCTTTCTTTCTTTCATTCTTTTGACTGGAACACGTGCACGAAGATTTTTTTTTATTAGTTTGTATGTATAGCAAAGCAAAGTACATAACAAGAAATAACAGTTTCTGTTTTATTTACTTTTATATTATTGTGTCTTGGAAGCAATTATGATCGCTGCAGTTACTAAGCAAACGATTTGCTGAGCGTTTTATTAACCATCTTTTTATGAACCAACGATGACGTTGTAAGTTTGATCATTGATGATCTGTTAATGGGTTTACAACTACGTATTTATTTTCTGAGTGTGTGTGTTTCGGAAATTCTACAGTATTGTTAGCATTAAACGAAAGAAAAAATGTCAAAACATAAGACATAACCCTTGTTAGGCATCGAAAAAGTGTTGTGCGACATTTTCGTCGAAAATGAGTTACAAACTACAACAGGGACATATGAAGGATTTACTTCGGGGAGTTCAAAGTTTCTGGGAGATTCATATTCAATATGAGGATACTTTGTATTAAAGTTACCCTTAAAATTAGACTAAATTACAGAAAAGTCAGAATTTAGGTGGTACTGTACTGACCTCCCAGTACCGGTACCCATTGTCTGCGTACGTCCCTGTAACTGCAATATGAGCAGGAAGTCGGGTTGTATCTTCCTTTACATGTATACTCATGTCCAAAATTATTGTCGCATGTCTATAAATATGTTGTTGTATGTAATTTGGTAACAAATTCCCCTGGTATTTCTTATAATGTTAGTGTGGGTATAATCGGCAAAGACATGTATGTGGTAAATTTCATGTCAAAAGAGCAGTAAATAAGAATAATAAAATGAAAATAAAAGTTTCTTGTCTATTTAGCAACATTTTGTTTTACTCATTCCAATTCTTGTATTTATAATTCTTTTCCTATGAAATTTACCACAAATATATATTTCCTGATTATACACATAGTATCAGTATTAAAAGTACCCTGCAAAATAATTATCACATTATATTCTTACAAGAGAACAGTTATAGATATGCGACAATAATTTTGGACATGAGTGTACATTGTTAATAGTTTTTTTTTTTTCGTAATAAGAAAACTATGAAATGAAATATTTAAATTTAAAGTCTCACGGAAATGCTCTTTAGGCTAAGGAAAAGCAATGATTAGAGCAAGTGAATGAAGATGGTGGAATGGGAATGTGGGGGAAACGGGAGTACCCCGTGAAAACTTATGCAAGCGATGTTGCCCACCATAAACTTATTTGATCGGAGATCGAGCCAGGGACCCCACGCACTAGAAGTGAGCGTTGTACCACTGAGCCTCCGTGCCCCCCCTCCCCCCGAATAAGGAAACAAAAATGACACTTGTTAATAATATAAGTGATGAGAAAGCACTTTTTTAATTCTGAAAAGTTGCTAAGAGACAGCGTAGTCTAGTGCTTAGAGCGTTGAACTCATGTCCTCGTGGTCCTGAGTTCGATTCCCGGCTGGTGCTTCCCGATTTTCAGCTCCGTCCACCCAGCGTCGTGAGGCAAACTGGGGAGTTACATGAATAAAAGATGTGACGACTACTAGGTCGAGAAAGCTCCTCATGTTCCTACAGCTCACAGATTACGAGAAGAACCGTAGCAGAAGTAGTGTGACGTAGGTATGGGCTCGCCCACTTTTCGCATGGGGGTTTCAAATGACACCACGTAATAGCACACATATAACTTAACTCGGAGTGGCAGACGACATCTAAGTATAGACCACACCTCAAAAACCGAAAATGGACTTGACCTTGTCGTTGACCTTTCCCCGCTCCCCTGTTTTAGGATTCTTCTCGTCATCTGTGAGCTGTATTAGGGACACTGCATCGCAGCGTGCTGACCACGTGATCGCCTCTAGGCTCTACGTAGTTCAGCCACTCGCTAGCAGATGGCGCTGGAGCATGCTTAGGCCCACAAAATGTGCTGTTTCGTCAAGTAGTCTATTTGGTTTGTTTGAAAAGTGCGCTAGTTTTGCATGTAGTGGTTTCTCGAAGCGCAGCGACAAATACCAATGAATAGCTATAATCGAACTGAACAAACACAAAATAATTTGAATGAGTGTCACAGAAAATAGAGGAAAAACGACCACAATAAGTTTTTATAAATGTAAAAATTTAACCTGTACGATAGCCACCTCATCTATTAGAATGAAACTGAAATTGAAATATAAGTTTAATTTAGTATAAGTAGAAGTCGTAACGAGAACTTAGCAGGACTACAGTGCACAGTATGGTTAATGAGGTTCACCACACAGCTATCCTAAGTTCAATTTTTGTAGAGACGGCTCGTGAGGAAAGTCACATTGGTAAAATACTAAAAGTTTTATCAATAGAGCTTAAGGAAAGAAAAGTTATGTAACGTCCTATTTCTTATGTACAAAAATTAGAACATTAGCTAACTTTTCTTCCCTTAGTTCGAACCGATTAAACTTTAATAGAGCGATAGACGCCAGATTTACCAAAAATTCAGTTGATGGCAGAGAAAAAAGTTTGAACTAGGGCTGTTAAAATTTGAATAATTGACTATTCGATTGCACGAATGATAGATTCTTCAAATAGTCACTCTTCAAAGAATAGTCATTTTTCGAATAAGGGCTGTGAAGAATATGGATGAAAATAAGTGTTAGGAAGACAAAAGCCATGGTGATTGGTACGAAGCGGTCGGTGTAAAATATAGAAGGAGGAGAGGAGAAAGTACAGCAAGGTGACAGATTTTCGATACTTAGCGATGATATATAAAGTGCGAACGTGAAATAAAAGCAAGGACAGGAATGGCAGAAGAAGCCTTTAACAGGAAGAAAATACTATTTTGTGGAACATTGAATAAAGAGTTGAGAAAGAGACTCATAAAATGCTTCGTGTGGAGTATTGTACTGTATGGATTAGAAACATGGACATTACGCAAAAATGATGAAACACGACTGAAAACTTTCGAGATGTGGGTATGGAGAAGAATGGAGAGAATCAGCTGGTCAAGCAGAAAACTAATGAGAGGGTGTTAGATATGGTGGAGGGAGAAAAGAACAATTTTAGATATTACTGAGAAGAGAAAGAGAAACTGGTTGGAACATTGACTAAGAAGGAAATGCATGATGATGGACGTACTAGAGGGTATGGTGAAGCAGGGTTGCCAACTTTTCTTAAGAAAAAGTCGGTACGGAACAATTGGAACACAATACAATTGGTGTTGGAGGCCTCCCCTCCCGAGACGACTACACTTACGAATAACACGAACCTGAATGAATGTGGCACCTTATTTTTTAATTTTCCCACCCACTGCTCATCACTAGGTATAAGCAATATATGCAACAAATTTAAAGCAAAACAGCTGCAATTTATTTAATATAAACAAAGTTTAGAGATAAAACTACATAGATTCCTTTTACCACAAATGAGAGCATAACATTATTAAGGAATTACTGACAAAAAGTATTGATAAAATCAAATCTTGTTCTTTGGCTATCATCATACAACAAATTCAAACCAAACAACTGTAATTTATTTAACCTAAACAAAACACAAATTTGTTAAATTGATTCTATACATAAAACTGTGCGTGTAAAATAATAACTTGTTCCTTTGTAAAAATGGCTCAGTAAAATATTAACTTTAATAATCGATAAATCGGGACAAAATGCGTCCCGACGAGTGTCCAGTCGGGACGCGGGACAAATAAGACAAATCGGTACAGTCCCGACAGAATCGGGACGGTTGGCAATCCTGGATGGAAGGAAAGATAGGGAGGAGGCTACAATTGATGAATGATATCTAAACAGAAAAATCGCAGGTAAAGACGAAGAAGTCCTGGAACGTGGAAGCTTTTCAATTGGCGGTAAGTGACCTCCCAATAATGGTAGAACACCTATGATGATGATGCAGTTAAGTTAGACATTATAAAATTGCAAATGTGTATAATATTTTTCTTTCTGTATTTTTTTTTTTTTTTTTTTTTTTTGTGTGTGTGTAATAAAGTTTAAAAAGTAGGTACTGTACAGTTCATAACAAGCATTCACAAAGTACTGACCGGCACTAAGAGGTCACAAAAGAATGGGCTTTAGTTTTTAAAAAATGTATCTTTAATGGTGTAGGACGGGAAAATAGTGAGTAATTATAGAAGTCCGACTTTCTTGTTATTCGACCTAACTTTCCATCACATTAGCCTGGATAATCGGGAGTCTACTGCATTTGTAGTTGTTAAAACATGTGAGACTTCTTAATGCGTCATTGGTTGAGAAGGCTTCCTTTCAACTTTCTTGATTGATGTTTACATACAGTAACAGCATGATGAAATAGAAGTAATGTAGTGGCAAGCATATTCCATCTCTTCTTTCCCATTTGAGAAAGTAAGTCACCGAAATACTTGAGCGTTCTGCGGGTGACTCATGCGTGCACATTCACTACAAATTCCCTGTTCTCTCGCCTAGTCATGAAATCTTTTTCCTCGTCTGCTCTGCTGTCCGTGTGACTCATTCGAAAGTTGCATCACAATATATACACTTTTCACCTTGACTTATTGATCCTCCTGAGTAAACATCTTTTTAGAAACGTTGAGAAATGGGGTGATATCAATAAAAATAAGTAACTACTCCTGAGAAGTCCTGCTCGAGAATCGGAGTAACTACACCTGGAGTAATCTCCTCCCTCAATTTCGTATCAATAAAACAAGCCACTACTCAGGTCTAGTCTGCTCCAGATTTATGAACGTTTACTCGCGCTTCCTCTGCACGTAGCACTGAGTCGTATCAATAAAAGAAGTGATTACTAATTTCTCCCATTCATCGCGCAGTCATTTCGTTGTTTTTAACCTGTGGCGTGTATCTTAAAAGCCATGAAACGGGCAAGTAGCAACGATAGCTTCAATCAAAGTGCATTTGTGGATATTCTAAGAGAGTTTCCAGTGGTACTTTCAAAGTCACAGCTACCAGAAAGTAAACGAAGGAAAGCCGAAAGTTTGAAGGTAATTACAGTGAAATGCAACGAAATATCAAATACATCTACGACTGAGACACAAATTCAAAAGAGAATCTTTAATATTCGAGCAAGAATAAAACAAAAATAAAAAAGAAGAAAAAAATTTAAAAAAAAAAAAAAAACGGGAAAGAAGAAAGTAATATTGAAACCATGGGAATGAACCTATTTGAGCTGACGGATGTTGATTGGAATCCAGCAATATTAAGATTAACACGACAAGCGCATATCACGTGTTGTCCAAGGTCTTTATAGATTGTTTGGCTTTAAGAACGAAATCAGACACTTGGCTCCTTTGTTTTCTTTTTAATAAAGTCCAGCCACCCACGTCATAAATCACGTCCATCTGATTGCGTTTTCCACACCGTACGTGTCCCATTCTCATGTATACACCCTTTCTATCAACGTTGAGTTGAGTTGATTATTAGTTTAACGTCCTTTTCAGTAGCGTGCCTATATGAGACAGAACCCACTGATTAACGTGGAATCCAAACCACATGAGCTCCTGCCGGGAATCGAACGCGGGTCTGCTATGCCAAAGGCATGTACGCTAACCGCTTAGCCACGAAATAGCTCTTCCTATTAACGTATTACTCTCCAAAATACTAGGTTTCTTTAATGCCACTTGTGTATAGTCAAGTGCTCCGATAGCACCCGGAAATGTATATAGTTCTTGCCACTCTGCCTTTGCTGTTTGTATATTACGCACACTTCCGGAAACAATCCATTTTCAGGTAGTCATAGACAGTACTTTGAGCCACACCAGAATCCCCTGACATTCCGACCTTGAATCCCGGATCACTCACGTAACGCAAGAAAACCAAGGGCACCGATTTCTCTGTAAATTGGGGAGGGGGGGAGGGCATCCAGATGTAGAAGGTATATATATCAGGATTTTAAGACAAATTGCACTCTAAGACAAATTGCACTTAAGACAAATATTGTATATTCATAAATACAATAGGGGGCCCACATGAGCTTTGGGGGGCCCTGGCCCCCACAGGATCGGCGCCCTTGAAGAAAACCCGCATCTTTTCATCATTACGTAGTCCACCACCCCGAATTTCGGTTGATTCTCCTTTAAAAATGTTGTGCTAATCACAACATTTTCTTTCATAAACTTATAATGCTTTTTGTAATCTCCATTTCCAACATTTCTATGCAGTTTATAAGTTTTTCTACGTAGTAAAACAATCATATACTCTGCCATATTTCGCACGGAGTCACCTATTTAGCTTGCTCCACAAATTTGGAGAAGTTACTAGCATCACAGAGGGGTCTTTGATTTTTATTGATATCAAACGCGTAGTAGTTACTCGGCTCGAGAACAGAGGTGTGGTTACTTCAAAAGGGCGGGGCTTCTCCGAGGTCAGCCGAGACGACTAGTGCTCAGTTCTCTTTTTATTGATACCAATACGAGTAACTACTTCAAAATTGGGCGTAATGAGTAACTTCTCCGTTTTATTGATATCACCCATGGTCTGTGATTTATTTACAGAGACTAGATACAGCTAGAAAAATAATTTAGATTGGACATTGAACAAAGAAAGAACATAAGAAGAAGGAGAGAGAGATATATACTCTGAAAAGTTACAACGAAACAGAACTGTGAGATGACATAGAAAAGTAACATACGCTAGTTTTACTTGTTGGATCAAAAGATCTAATATATTTCAATCAAAAATTTCTTGAAGGCCTTATATTTGGAGAACTACATATAATGTAGCTAAACCCAAACTATCACTTAACTCAGTATGATGTACTTATTCCCTAGAAAATACGAAAACTCGATTAAGGGCCGTTCAAAAATTTTGTGGCTCCTGATTCAAGATCCAATTAAATCAAAAATTTTCATTTACACCTTATATCTGGAAAACGACAAAAATTGTAACCAAACCCAAACTATACTTAACTCTGTATGAAGTGCTTATTCCGTAGAAAATACGAAAACCCGATTTAGGGGCCGTGTGGCCCCTGATCCAAAAACTAATTATTGGCCAAGATCGCAATTTTTCATGCATTTGTTTGAGGCTATACTTAAAATTCTTGGCCAAGATCGCGATGTTTTGATCTTTTGATTTTTTTTTTTTTTTTATCATTCCTAAAATTCTTGTGTAATGTCGTACAACTATCCAAACAAACAGATACACAATGTATAGCAACGTCTCACATATTTTTCAACATTAGAACCTAAACTTTGATAGAATTTCTTTCAGTATATTCATAGATTTAGTGTATCTTACGCTGAGCATGTACAGTGCACCAAAAATAACTTTACATTCGGCATATATTATCTGGCCTAGTATATCATCCCTTTACATCCTAGCTTACGGCAAAATATGGAGTACCATATTACCTTTCTATGCCACATGAAAGGTGACTAGCAGTGTTGGATCTAGCCTGGGGCCGGGGGGTGGCAAAAATAATTTAAGGTAATATTTGCATATTTTTGGAAGTTTATAGTAATCTCATGATATACCTATGGTCTGGGGTCTGTCTGCCACACCCTCCAGTTTTTACCTTCTAGATCCGCCACTGGTGACCAGTCAAAAAAAGAAGTTCGATTTCAGGCAGGAGCTTATGTGATCCATGTCTTATAGAGTCTTGGTGCTGAAATGGATGTTGAATTCGCAAGAAAGAAACAAACAAAATGACTGGAAACTATTGTCTGTTCCCCGTCACTTTTAGACGTTAATAAACAAAAATATTTATATCCTTACGCTATTAATTTCTATGGCCACAAAGGAAAAACAAATTATTGGAACTTTATTTTTGGACAGGGTTTAAAAAACAAAAAAAATGAAGTGTGTTGTAAAACAGTATTTGTTTTGTAAATATTTTTAAGTAACTAAAGATTATAGCGACCCATATGTTTATTTTATTGTTATTATTATTTATTTATTTATTTATTTATTTATTTATTTATTTATTTATTTATTTATTTATTGTTAACACGTAAAAGGTCGCTCTTGTAGCTTCACTATTGGTTTTTATTGTAACACTTGCGGAACCAGGAGTCACCAACCTTCCCAACTTACAAGTAGACCACAGTCTTGTGTAGCTGAAGTAGAAAGTCTTATCACTGATCATGCTTAAATGAAATATGTCTTTTATTTTATTAAGCGTACATGTTGTAGTATTGTTACGTAATTTCTTCCTTGTCAAGGTCTCAAGTATCGTGGTTTAATATGGTTGATTTGATAAAATTGATTTGGTTACTACTGATGTTTTACTCCCATGACCACTGAGGAAGCCATGATCTATTTTGCAATGAGTTATTATTTTGCGTTAGAGTATATAACGTCGTGCTCTAGTTGCACGTGACTTTGTTTATGACCGTTTACAAGTAAGATGATACAGCCAATAGACGGAAAGTAAACATAATGAAGGTAACTTTTTCTGAAAAACAATAACCTATGACAAAAACTTGGTCATGAGACGGAACTAGTGGGAGGTTCTTGACACAGAAGAAGGAGAATATTGTTCAGGGTTGGAAGCCGTACGTAGCTTCATACGTACATAAAGAATACTTCAAGGTGACATATGAAGTGTAAAAAGAAAAGTGTTGTAGTATGCTTTTCAACTAGATTAAAGAAACGAATTATTTTCAATATAGAATAGTAGTGTATTAAGTTAGCTCAGTATACTTATTACGTCCTTCTGGATTTTCGCTAATTTTTCTTCCCGGCGAAATTAAAATACCGCTAATTTTACAGTAATTATGTGATATCTTCAAATAGATAAAAGATAACTGAAATATGGAACAAGAGCGCCCTAGACAATATTATTTTGCGTGAGGTACCGTTATCACAAGTCACCTAGTGGCTTTCCGTTTTCAGCTGTTTAGAAACGTGAAAATAAATGCCGATTTTCAAAATGGCTTGAAATCGAAAGCAGATAAGTGAGTCGTGTTAACGGTATCTCATGTAAAATAATATTGTCTAGGGCGCTCTTGTTCCACATTTCAATTATCTTTTATCTATTTGAAGATATCACATAATTTCTGTAAAATTAGCGGTATTTTAATTTCGCCGGGATGAAGACTCTTAAGCAGTCGACTTTCGCTCTCCTCTATGACGTCAAGAGAAACAACGACGACAACTTCTCTTTATATCGACTTTATCCGCATTTAATTGGGTAGTATTTGTGTAGTCCATAAAAATCGAGTTTCGCCGTCTTCTCCCCGTGCTAGGCCCCGCGTCATTTCTGTGTTTGCTGCGTAAAAGGTGTTAAGTCCAAAATGTTCTAAACTTAAAAACCTTTTTATAATATTTTGTGGGGAACAATTTATGCAGAGATTTAAAACACTCAACACGTCAAAGCAGAAAATTTTCTATCCCAATCTTTGTCAAATGACTATGATTTATGTGTTTTGGACTTAACACCTTTTACACAGCAAAGGTGTTCAGATTTGTGCACGTAGTCCTGAATTCGATTCCTGGTGGGAGAGCCTTGAAATACAGTGATTTGGATTCCGTCTTCAATTGTAGGCTCATATTTCATATAGCCTCGGTCCAGAAAGAGACGCAAAACTCGAATATACCACCCACCAATCGAATTTTAGTAGAATACATAAGAAGAAGTACGTCTTTATATTTCTTCTGTATGGTGGACACAGTTCTACTGCAGCAGAGACGAGAGAGCTACCCGTTTAGCCACAAGTGAGTTGTGTTCATAATAGCATGTCGTGTATGGTCTGTTGGCCTAAAAACATCTTCAAATGTGATGTTAAAAGGCGACTACTACTTTATGATCCATTATGGTTATGTTCTGCGTGCAGTATTAGAAAGT
The DNA here is from genome assembly GCF_964235325.1 of Thermobia domestica. Lineage (NCBI taxonomy): Eukaryota > Metazoa > Arthropoda > Insecta > Zygentoma > Lepismatidae > Thermobia > Thermobia domestica. The sequence continues at coordinate 9,120,298 of NC_137462.1, forward strand.
TAGGGTAAATTCTTCATTGAAATACAAATGAGGCCACTTAAAATTTTAAATCAGGGAGGAGGCTGTTTTTTTCCTTTTCTGTTTCTGCTAAGGAATTCACATCCACATCATCGAATATTCTTTTTCATCTCTTTGTTCGTAAATTGAGATATCTTATGAACTTCTTTTTTTTTAAAAAAAAAATTATTATTAGTTCCTTCTTCTTACGAAGACAATTGGAGAATGAGGTTTGGAGTGGAGTGGAAAGGAATCGGCGGGCGTCTGTCTCGGTAATAAAGGAAGGGAAAGGCATCATTTAGAACGGGAATTGCTGAATGCATTTGTCTCCCTTTCTTTATTTCCCCTGTTCCTTTTATATTACTTGGTTCTTTCCGATTGTTCATTTTCAGCCTTCATCAAAGTAGGAAGTTGCATTGTAGTTATCGTAGTAGACAGAGTATTATGAATAGATTACATTGTAGAGTTTCCTTTTTCCCTTTTAGATTTCGTGAATTCAACCATGAATAACTCAGATGAACAACGACTGTTTTGGACGGCGATCTACAAGGTTCAAATATTTTATAGAACTGTTATACTAATGCCACATTGACTTGATCCCTAGTCTTCCGTTGCAAGCGCTGCTATCGGCTGAAGGAATTCCACTCGCTTTCTCTCGCTTAGCAACAGTTAAACCCTTATTGGCTCAACGCGTGGGTGTGTGAGGGTGTTAGCTTTAGTTCGCATTTTTTGCCACGGCTCAAGACATTTTGGCAGCACAATAGACAGGTAGCGTTAGTGTAGAACCAAAGCAAAAACTGAAATACCTAGCTAGAGGATCAGGAACTGAAATACCTAGCTATTGTTTCAACCATGGGACCGTGGTGGCTCAGTGGTAGAGTGTTCACCTCTAGTGCATGGGGTCATTGGTTCGATCTCAGGTCTCCAGGTGAACTTTTTGGTTGACAAACACTGTGTGCGTGTTTTTTTCGGTTTTCTCCCGTTTCCTCCTACTTTCTTCATTCCACCATTCCATTCATTTCTCATCATCACCATCTCCTTTAGCCTAGCTGGCATAACCGTGGGACTAAAACTTATGATTTCATTTCATTTTGTTTTGTTTCAACCTTCTTGGAAGTATGTTTATAAAAATTTAAAAAATTGTAAATTTTCTTAGAATAATGCTATTTGAGATGTATAGTTAGTTTCTCACTAGCGCAATTTGTACAACAATTCAATTATGTATTTCTAAACTACATCTCATTATCCAAATAACAGTTGTGGCTCTGGATTGTTTGTGATTTAAGAAATTGAAAATTCTAATATTTATTTGTTATTATATTTATTACTGCTGATATTATAATGATAGCAGGGAGTCGTGAAGCTTGATCTAGATTTTCCGATTTTCCCACTCAGTAGAATGCGAGGATGTGTTTCGGTCGTCAACCCCGCATCCATGAAATCTTGCCAAGGTCATCTCTCGCACTATAGAGAGAACATCTCCTGACGGTACAGTGTTGTTGGATTGACGCTTAGTTTCGTTTTGTTGATTTTTTTTTCTGTTTTTGTTTTATATTTTCGTGTTACCGTTTGATTCGAACAAATGTTACGGTACCTTTCGTATTTCCAGTTATTTTAGTGCTGTCATTTTTTGTCACTTATTCGCCGTGTATTCAAAACTTGGCAACATAGTTAAGGAACTTTCGCTGTTTGACATTTCTTCAAGTGTGCGTTCCGAAGGCAACTTCACGAATCTTGCCGAAATTTTCCGATGTATCACACGTGATACGATATACTTTTATGATTGGTGTAGAGCCCCGGCTTCGCGAGTTGTCATAACCGTGGAACGTAAAACTCAAAGATTTAATTTCATTTTTTTCTTTTCTTTCCTATATAAAAATCATTAGGGGCAGACTACTAAATATTTTTCAAAACCTAACAATTTTTCTTTTGTCTGTTTTTCGTAAGTGGAAAGAGATAATGTCATCCATAGAAATGACAGTGTGGCCAAAATATGAATTACCCAAAAATCTAGGTTAAGACAA